>NW_028161510.1:1200000-1597414 GCF_964263955.1 Coregonus lavaretus | reverse complement strand
TCTTTTCCTCCTCTTTGATTTCCCTCTCACCCTCCTCTTCTTTGACAATCACATTTAAAGCATAGGCAGCCTTCCCTCCAATATGTATTCTCTGATGACTTTTAAGACTTCTTAATTGAGTGAATCCCTCTCCACACTGAGAGCAGTGGTAAGGCTTCTCTCCACTGTGGGATCTCTGATGAGTCTTTAGGTTTCCTGCAAAACAAAAATTAATTCCGCACAGAGAGCAGTGGTAAGGCTTCTCCCCTGTATGTATTCTCTGATGTTTCTTAAGGTTTCCTGGCTGACTGAAACTCTTCCCACAAAGAGAGCAGTGATAAGGCTTCTCCCCAGTATGTACTCTTTGATGTTCCTTAAGACTTCCAGAACGATTGAAGCTCTTCCCACATTGGGTGCAGTGGTAAGGCTTCTCTCCACTATGTACCTTCTCATGCCTTGTGAGGTTGAATTTTTCACTGAAACTCTTCCCACATGTGGCACAGTGGAATGTTCTCTCTCCAGTGTGTACTCTTTGATGAATCTTTAGATTCTTTGAGGAACTGAAACTCTTTCCACATTTAGGACAGGGGTAACTCCCACGACCAGGTAGTCTTGATGTACCTTGGTCAACTACATCACTAGTTTCCTCCTCTTCCTTAACTTCTCTCTTTTCCTTCTCAACTTCTCTCTTTACCTCAGCAATTTCCTTCTCATCCTCCTCCTCTTTGACAATCACATTGAAAGTACAGGCAGGCTTCTTTCCACTGTGGGATCTCTGATGAGTCTTCAGGTCTCCTGCTCGACTGAAAATCTTTCCACAAAGAGAGCAGTGGTAAGGTTTTTCACCTGTATGTACTCTCTTATGTCTCTTAAGGTTTACTTTCTCACTGAAACTCTTCCCACATATGGAGCAGCGGAAAGGTTTCTCTCTAGTGTGTACTCTTTGATGATTCTTTAGATTAGTTGAGGAACTGAAATTCTTCTCACATTGGGGGCAGGGGTAACTCCCACGGCCAGATAGTCTTGATGCTGTGGAACTGGGCTTGTTGTCTGAGTCTGGGTTTGGGCTCTCTCCTGTAATAATATGAACAGATAGTAAGAAACAGACTGAGAGAAACAAAAGGGTTTACGCTTAACAATGCAGGATTCAACATTAATTTGGATTAACAGAGTATCAGACACTGTTCATCAAATTTGTAAGTCGCTCTGGATAAGAGCGTCTGCTAAATGACTTAAATGTAAATGTATTAAAAGAAAGACTTTGCAAGGGGCTTGTTGCATTGCATCACACATAGATAATGCCATTGTCAAATTACAATGCATTGCGCAATGGTCGGTAGCCATTTTTGTCTTGTCACTCTCCTTCCCTCTTACACATACAGAAGCCTGAGGGGTAAACTACAAAGCAGAATCAATGAGTTAGCCAGCTAACTACCCTAAATATTCAGAAATTACTTTTTATTGTTTAGAAAGGAAAGCTTGAAATTGGCATGGCCTAATTGACTCAACAACCAAAAACATATCTAAGTTAACATTTCTTAATGAACCAGAAAATTAATAGTTATTTTGGGTTGTTTACCTCTCTGAACCAAAGAGGATGTTAGCCTGAATTTACCTGAGTCCCTGTCCTCCTTTCCCTCTTCCTCCTCATCGATTTCTCTCTCCTCCTCCTCCTCTTTGACAATCACATTGAGTTCCACTGTTTGACTGCAGTCCTCCAGCTTCACTGAGACCATCTCTGGACCCCACTGTGAGCTCCTCTGGGCTGGAACACCACAGCCAGAACCCGGTTCAGACATGGTAGGCTAGAGGTGGATCTAAAAGAGGAGACCCAAAGAGTTCTGGGTGATTTTCACAAACCTAGATTGTGGTATAGCTCCAGAAAAGACAACAAAAAGGTATCCAAGGTAACAGAGTGATGCTGAGACTCAGAGTTGTCACTTTAAAATCTACTAAAACCTAATGAATGAAAAGTTAAACAAACCATACAACTCTATGCACAAGGACTACTTTTAACAATTTACACTGAAAATTCTACAAAGTTTGGTAACGATGACGGCACAAACAGCACCAACCATCATTCTGTTACCAAACTTTGTATCTGCACTGTTCTTCAAGTGAATGTGTTTTTCTATCATTTTCAGTGGAAGTAGTTTACAATTGTTTGGTTTAATTCCATCCATTCATATGAAGTTTAAGAATTATAGAATGTTGAACAATGTTCATCCACTAGGAGCAGTGGTATAGTGTTGAGTCTTGATTGTCAACACACCAAAACAAGAGCAACAGTATGGTGTCTTTAATGGTCAATGTATATAATCACTCACTGTGATATAATTTCACACTGGTAACACTCAATTAAAATAATAAAGAGCAGTGGACTGGTTCACTCCTCAATGCCATCGGATGAATCCCGGAACATACTCCAGTCTGTGCTAGCAAAACAGTCCTGTAGCTTAGCATCCGCTTTATCGGACCACTGGTCCTTCCAGTTCGAGTTGTTGCTATAAGCAGAAATCAGGAGGATGACTTGCCAAATGGAGGGCGAGGTAGAGCTTTGTATGCGTCTCTGTGTGTGGAGTAAAGATTATTTAGAGTTTTACACAGGTGGCATGCTGGTAAAAATGAGGTAAAACTGATTGAATTTTTCCTGCATTAAAATCACTGGCCACTAGGTGTGCCACCTCTGGATGAGCATTTTCGTGTTTTCTTATGTCCCTATACAGCTAGGTGAGCAATCATTAAGTTTGCAAGGACACAGTGTGTTGCCAGGACAACAACCTCTCCCTCAACGTCAACAAGACAAAAGGCGCTGACAGGAAACGGAGGGCCGAGCACGCCCCCATTCACCTCGATGGGTCTGTAGTGGAGCGGGTCAAGAGATTCTAGTTCCTCGGTGTCCACATCACTAAAGAACTATCATTGTCCAAACACAAAAACACAGTCGTGACGAGGGCACAAAAACGCCTCTTCTCCCTCAGGAGGCTGAAAAGATTTGGCATGGGCCCTCCGATCCTTAAAACGTTCTACAGCTGCACCATTGAGAGCATCTTGACTGGCTGCATCACCACTTGGTATGGAAATTGCTTGGCATCCAACCGCAAGGCGCTACAGAGCGTAGAGCGTACGGCCCAGTACATCACTGGGGCCAAGCTTCCTGCCATCCAGGATCTCTATACCAGGCGGTGTCAGAGGAAGGCACAAAAAATTGTGAAAGACTCCAGCCACCCTAGTCATCTCTGCTACCTCACGCCCAGCGGTACCAGAGTACCAATTCTGGCACCAAAAGGCTCCTGAACAGCTTCTACCCCCAAGCCATAAGACTGCTGAACAGTTAATCAAATGGCTACCCGGACTATTTGCATTGACCCCCTTTTTTTGTAGTTGCACTGACTCTCTTGCACCGGCTAAGCACACACACTGGACTCTACCCACACACTGGACTCTACCCACACACTCACACATACTACACTGACACTCCAACACACACACACACTCACATGCATATTGACGCCACACACACAGACACACTTTCACACTCCTTTACACTCTGTACATACGCTGCTGCTACTCTGTTTATTATCTATCCTGATTTACCCCTAACTACATGTACATATTACCTCAACTACCTCAATATTAATAATTCAATATTAAACTGATTATGGCAGTAGGAAGATTATACAATAGTCATGTAAACACCTTAATCTGCTTATCTTAAAATCGGTATGAGGTCAAAATCGAAGTAAGCATACCCAGATTAAAACATGGTTTTCTGAGTAACCTTTCAAATGATTAGGACATGTAAACACCTTAATTGGCATTCCAGCAGTATATTTGATCAGAACCAGCAAAGCGAGCCTCCCCCTTAAGCGCCAGTGAAGTGAGTTCGGAACAACATAATGTATGAGTCTTAGAAGTAGTTTTCGCATAGAAACTGTATATGTCCGAACTCAGAATCAAATATGCTTCCCAAAAATACCATGCTCGCTGTGGTAGAACGTTTATTTTGAGTCGCGATTTTCTGCATTTATCAGAGTGCCATCAGGTAGCCTGATTTCAGACGTGTCCATGTAAAACAGAATTGTTAGGGAAATCATTCTTCTTGCAAAGCATGTCAACGTTTTAATCAAACTATTATATTAAATCTGACTATCCACAATAATATTATTGTGTGCATGTAACCTCAGACTTGGTAACGGTACTTTTTTGTTTCTTTGCTCATTTTCCTTACTTTTTAACTCTGCTGTTAGGAAAGGGCTCGTAAGGAAGCATTCCACAGTAAAGTCTACACCTGTGACGAATAACTTTTGATTTGAAATACAATACAATTATATTTTGTTTAAATTCTAAATAAACCAGCGACTCAAGCGCTAAACGGTCTTCAATGACTTTCAGTTCTCTTCGTACAACTTCTTTATTCCAAGAGAGATTAATGTTATTTTAGAGTCACTGTGAAACAATCACAAGCCCGCTTCTCTCGTATCCGTAATCAAAATAATGATCTTCAAGTAGAATGAGTTAGTAATCTGCTTCTATAGTCAGAGCTAGCGATATATTCCAGCTCATGAATTTCCAGAATAGCTCTATTTTCGTTAGCTACATTATCTGTTACGGTGGCTACTTCTTATCGTTGCCAACTTCACACTGTCACTGTCGGTTCACACCGTCACAGAGTTTACACCCAGAGGAGCATCGCTGCTCATTTTGCGGCCCTTAAAAGAGTAGCCAATCAGTTTTTTCATATTGGACACAAACATTTTTTGTTCAAACTCATCCGTTTTGTATGTTATAGAGTCTAGTGAGTAGGCTGGACCCTGGTTTTATAGACACACAATCGATTATGTACGGTGCAATATTTATGTCCAATATAAAAAATAAAAAATGTGGATTTAAGCTGATTTTTCACTCTTTAAGGGCCGCGAAATGAGCAGTGACGCTCCTCTGGGTGTAAACTCAGTGGATTTGGAAACTAGAAATGCTCCTGAGTAGAATGGACAGCCATTTTACTGAAGCACAACGTACAGATAATTGTGTACGGTGCAACAAATGACAGGAGTACACACAAAAAAAACATTGTTGACCATTTAGGCTTGGAAAAATTAACAAATAAAATCACATATCTTACATAAATACATGTAATTATTGTATGATAACAAGTATAAAATATATAGATAATTCTGCACATTTTCGCACGAAGTATTCATTTACAGTGCTAGCTGTGCCACTAGAGATCCTGGTTCGAATCCAGGCTCTGTCGTAGCCGGCCGCGACCGGGAGACCCATGGGGCGGCGCACAATTGGCCTAGCGTCGTCTAGGGTAGGGGAGGGAATGGCAGGCAGGGATGTAGCTCAGTTGGTAGATCATGGAAGTTTGCAACGCCAGGGTTGTGGATTCAATTCCCACAGGGGGCCAGTATGAAAAATAAAATAATGTATGCACTCACTAAATGTAAGTCACTCTGGATAAGAGCGTCTGCTAAATGACTAAAATGTCAAATGTAAATGTATACACAGAGAGGAAGAGAGAGGCTCAACTCGGCTGCATTTCTGTCTCCCTCCAGCAGGGGGCGTTTTCTTCCACCAATCAAATAGTTTTTGTATGGAGGTCAATGAGAGCAATGTCTTATTTACTACACAAGGTTTATTTGATCTAATAGAAGTTTGGTAATCCTCCTTAAGTCGTTATGAGTGTACTGATATAAGTAGGACACTATATTGGAGTTGTCTTTAGATGGCTATGCATATTCATGGCATGAAGCTAGTAGCATAGAATCTCTCTCCATTGAATACAGGCGGTTGACGTCAACAACCCTCATTGAATATTCAAAAAAAGATTACAATAATGAGATGTATCCACCAATCCAAAAGAAAGGATAGGCGGGAGCTAGACAGCCCACCGTGCCGCTTTGTGGACAACCACTCCCATTGTTAGGGCAGGTATCTTGTCAGTATATCCATAATCTTTGGTATACATGAGGGGACTCTTATTCTGAAGGATTCCAAAAGATCAGTATCCCGGAAGTACTTAGTTATTCTTGCCTGCTTCACAGCTGTATTATTTTGATGGAAACTCTTATTTTGCTTCATATGTTGACATTTCTTCTTAATTTGCTTGAAAACATTATGGAAAAAGGGTTATGCCTTGATCAAACCAACAGTGTTTTGCGCAAAATGGTAAACAGCATATCTGGAGATGTGTGCAACAAAAGTTCAACATTCATCTTCTGCTACCATTTCTGTCAAGCCGTCTACGCATACAGTTTGACGCATATGTTCGATAAATTCAACATATGTACCAAATAGAACGCACTGCCTCTGCAACGCAAACGCAGCGTCCTTTTGGAAATTAATGTACTTCAGGTGTACCAAAATGTATAACACTGTCGGTGTGATCGAGGCGTTAGCTGTATGCATAAACCTGTAGCCGGGTAGTTTAGCAACGGTTAGTCCAGCTAATTTGGCTAGCGAACTACCTAGATAGTTAAACCAAATATTTTGTATAACTAACCTCTCTGTTGCTAAACAATGAGCAGCCGGTTAGCTAGCTAGCTAATTCCTCGCTACAGTCAATTTACTCACGATGAGACGACAGCTGGCTAACTATTAAATAAAAGTCACACTTCCACCGTGACCCTGAAATGAAGTTAGCATCCTAGCTAGCTAACTACACAAATGGATTGGACGGGAGATGTGTAGCTAGCTTGCTAACGGCTACCTGGCTAATCGCTAACGGCTAGCTAGCTGGGATAACAACAAAGCCAGGCCTCGGCAACCACTACCGTTTCATCATGGAATGCGTTGGTTTACAGACCGTGTTACAAACATAATTTTAAAATGTTAGAAATTAGCAATACGTTACCTGAAACGGATTTCCTGTATTTAATTGTTTGGCAGAAAATAACTTGAGGATGGTGAGATCTCCTAGAGCAAGAGGGGAAAAATGTATCCACTTCCCGAGTGCGTTTGGTCTGAATTATGAGATGCGGCAGGAAATGTTCGTGAGCGTCATTTCAGCGTAGTCATTGTGCATGTTTTGCTGGCCTCTCTTGTTCAATTCAATACGTACAATTTGTGCTAAATTAGGATATAATACTGAATTAAATCAACCAGACTCGGAGGGAAACGTCAACATGTATTTTCTTCTTCTTCAAAGAGGTTTAACGGCGGTTGGCATCCAATTTGTTGCATTACCGCCACCTACTAGACTGGAGTTCAACTCCCTTATCTTTCCTTGAAAAATAAAATAAAACAAAGCAAAGAAATATCCTACCATCTAACACTACACTCACACCTTCAACACTACAACTAATAATTAACCCCACCCTTCTCCACTGTTTAAATACACTCACTCCTACCTCATGCCCTCAACCTGAAATGATGTAACTCTTCTGCTGTCAAGTCTCGCACACCCAAATATCTCTGCAGCTGCCACCACAACCTCAATTTTCTTCGTTTTGCGTTCCATCCCTGCAGTACAATTAATAACCATTGCTATAAACGCTAAAAACCCAATCTTACTGAAACATATACAGTGGGGAGAAAAAGTATTTAGTCAGCCACCAATTGTGCAAGTTCTCCCACTTAAAAATATGAGAGAGGCCTGTAATTGTCATCATAGGTACACGTCAACTATGACAGACAAAATGAGATTTTTTTTCTCCAGAAAATCACATTGTAGGATTTTTAATGAATTTATTTGCAAATTATGGTGGAAAATAAGTATTTGGTCAATAACAAAAGTTTCTCAATACTTTGTTATATACCCTTTGTTGGCAATGACACAGGTCAAACGTTTTCTGTAAGTCTTCACAAGGTTTTCACACACTGTTGCTGGTATTTTGGCCCATTCCTCCATGCAGATCTCCTCTAGAGCAGTGATGTTTTGGGGCTGTCGCTGGGCAACACGGACTTTCAACTCCCTCCAAAGATTTTCTATGGGGTTGAGATCTGGAGACTGGCTAGGCCACTCCAGGACCTTGAAATGCTTCTTACGAAGCCACTCCTTCGTTGCCCGGGCGGTGTGTTTGGGATCATTGTCATGCTGAAAGACCCAGCCACGTTTCATCTTCAATGCCCTTGCTGATGGAAGGAGGTTTTCACTCAAAATCTCACGATACATGGCCCCATTCATTCTTTCCTTTACACGGATCAGTCGTCCTGGTCCCTTTGTAGAAAAACAGCCCCAAAGCATGATGTTTCCACCCCCATGCTTCACAGTAGGTATGGTGTTCTTTGGATGCAACTCAGCATTCTTTGTCCTCCAAACACAACGAGTTGAGTTTTTACCAAAAAGTTCTATTTTGGTTTCATCTGACCATATGACATTCTCCCAATCCTCTTCTGGATCATCCAAATGCACTCTAGCAAACTTCAGACGGGCCTGGACATGTACTGGCTTAAGCAGGGGGACACGTCTTGCACTGCAGGATTTGAGTCCCTGGCGGCGTAGTGTGTTACTGATGGTAGGCTTTGTTACTTTGGTCCCAGCTCTCTGCAGGTCATTCACTAGGTCCCCCCGTGTGGTTCTGGGATTTTTGCTCACCGTTCTTGTGATCATTTTGACCCCACGGGGTGAGATCTTGCGTGGAGCCCCAGATCGAGGGAGATTATCAGTGGTCTTGTATGTCTTCCATTTCCTAATAATTGCTCCCACAGTTGATTTCTTCAAACCAAGCTGCTTACCTATTGCAGATTAAGTCTTCCCAGCCTGGTGCAGGTCTACAATTTTGTTTCTGGTGTCCTTTGACAGCTCTTTGGTCTTGGCCACAGTGGAGTTTGGAGTGTGACTGTTTGAGGTTGTGGACAGGTGTCTTTTATACTGATAACAAGTTCAAACAGGTGCCATTAATACAGGTAATGAGTGGAGGACAGAGGAGCCTCTTAAAGAAGAAGTTACAGGTCTGTGAGAGCCAGAAATCTTGCTTGTTTGTAGGTGACCAAATACTTATTTTCCACCATAATTTGCAAATAAATTCATAAAAAATCCTACAATGTGATTTTCTGGAAAAAAAATTCTCAATTTGTCTGTCATAGTTGACGTATACCTATGATGAAAATTACAGGCCTCTCTCATCTTTTTAAGTGGGAGAACTTGCACAATTGGTGGCTGACTAAATACTTTTTTCCCCCACTGTATCACTTGCTTGCCTATCCCACTGTACTGGTACATATCTACTACTCTCACCACTCCCCCCTTGACCCCTCTTCCTCTACTTTGGTCCTCTGTAGCTCAATTGGTAGAGCATGGCGCTTGTAACGCCAGGGTAGTGGGTTCGATCCCCGGGACCACCCATACGTAAAAATGTATGCACACATGACTGTAAGTCGCTTTGGATAAAAGCGTCTGCTAAATGGCATATTATTATTATTATTATTATTCACTGCCTCCGCATATGACAACTTCTTCTCCACTCTTACCCTGGAAACCTCAACCTGCTTCTCTCACACTGGACATGTCTGATCCCCAGCCCCATGGCCACCCCTACAATTAGCACATACCACCACTTTCCCCACTGCTTCACACTCCTTAGTCTCATGCCCTTCTGCACACTTCTCACACCTTGGAATCTCCCTCCTACATACTGCTGCCACATGCCCATAAGTTTGACACCTGTAACATCGTAATGTACTCGGCACACAAGCTCGCACAGGATAACATGTATTTTCTTCTTCTTCTCTGGGTTTTATGGCGGACTATATCCAAAAGTTGTATTGCCGCCACCAACTGGACAGTTTGAAACCACAAAATATATAAAATAAAAAATAAATCCATACTTAGTGATACTAACTTACTCCATCCACCCTAATAAAAAGAATACATTGCCAAAACAAACAAAACTCAAATGTCTTCCTTCTTTTAGTTCTCAGCCTTTAGGACCGGAGAGAGTGATACGGCTTTTGCCAATATTCCATGTAACAAAAGAAAAACCATACATAATATCAAATCAAATTGTATTTGTCACATACACGTGTTTAGCAGATGTTATAGCGGGTGTAGCGAAATGCTTGTGCTTCTAGCTCTGACAGTGCAGTAATATCTAACAAGTAATATCTAACAATTTCACAACATATACCCAATACACACAAAACTAGTAAGGAATGGAATTTAAGAATATATACATACAGTACTATGAAAAAGTATTTGCCCCCTTTCTAATTTTCTCTACTTTTGCATATTTGTGATACTGAATGTTATCAGATCTTCAACCAAAACCTAATATTAGATAAAGGGAACATAAGTGAACAAATAAGTCTCCTGAGTGGCGCAGTGGTCTAAGGCACTGCATCGCAGTGCCAGCTGTGCCACTAGAGATCCTGGTTCGAATCCAGGCTCTGTCGCAGCCGGCCGCAACTGGGAGACTCATGGGCGGTGCACAATTGGCCCAGGGTAGGGGAGGGAATGGCCGGCAGGGATGTAGCTCAGTTGATAGAGCAGTTTGCAATGCCAGGGTTGTGGGTTCGATTCCCACGGGTGGCAAGTATAAAAAATATGTATTCACTAACTGTAAGTCGCTCTGGATAAGAGCGTCTGCTAAATGACTAAAATGTAAATAACAATTACATATTTATTTCATAAACAAAGTTATGCAACACCCAATTCCCCTGTGTGAAAAAGTAATTGCCCCCTTACACTCAATAACTGGTTGTGCCACCTTTAGCTGCAATGACTCCCACCAAATCCTTCCTGTAGTTGTTGATCAGTCTCTCACATCGCTGTGGAGGAATTTTGGCCCACTCTTCCATGCAGAACTGCTTTAACTCAGTGACGTGTGGGTTTTCAAGCATGAACTGCTCGTTTCAAGTCCTGCCACAACATCTCAATTGGGATTAGGTCTGGACTTTGACTAGGCCATTCCAAAACTTCCAATTAGTTGCTTTTTAGCAATTTTCATGTAGATTTGATTGTGTGTTTTGGACCATTGAGGTCAGGGTTTTGTGATGGCCACTCCAATACCTTGACTTTGTTGCCCTTAAGCCATTTTGCCACAACTTTGAAAGTATGCTTGGGGTCATTGTCCATTTGGAAGACCCATTTGCGACCAAGCTTTAACTTCCTGACTGATGTCTTGAGATGTTGCTTCAATATATCCACATAATTTTCCTTCCTCATGATGCCATCTATTTTGTGAAGTGCACCAGTCCCTCCTACAGCAAAGCACCCCCACAGCATGATTAAAAAAATTTTTTTTTTGTCATTTAGCAGACGCTCTTATCCAAATCAAATCAAATCAAATCAAATTTTATTGGTCACATGCGCCGAATACAACAGGTGCAGACATTGCAGTGAAATGCTTACTTACAGCCCTTAACCAACAGTGCATTTATTTTAAACAAAAAAAAGTAAGAATAAAAACAACAACAAAAAAAGTGTTGAGAAAAAAAGAGCAGAAGTAAAATAAAGTGACAGTAGGGAGGCTATATATACAGGGGGGTACCGTTGCAGAGTCAATGTGCGGGGGCACCGGCTAGTTGAGGTAGTTGAGGTAATATGTACATGTGGGTAGAGTTAAAGTGACTATGCATAAATACTTAACAGAGTAGCAGCAGCGTAAAAAGGATGGGGGTGGGGGGGCAGTGCAAATAGTCCGGGTAGCCATGACTAGCTGTTCAGGAGTCTTATGGCTTGGGGGTAGAAGCTGTTGAGAAGTCTTTTGGACCTAGACTTGGCACTCCGGTACCGCTTGCCGTGCGGTAGCAGAGAGAACAGTCTATGACTAGGGTGGCTGGAGTCTTTGACAATTTTGAGGGCCTTCCTCTGACACCGCCTGGTATAGAGGTCCTGGATGGCAGGAAGCTTTGCCCCAGTGATGTACTGGGCCGTACGCACTACCCTCCAGAGCGACTTACAGGAGCAATTAGGGTTAAGTGCCTTGCTCAAGGGCACATCGACAGATTTTTCACCTAGTCGGCTCAGGGATTAGAACCAGCAACCTTTTGGTTACTGGCACAACGCTCTTAACCACTAAGCTACCTGCCGCCACCCCCGTGATGCTGCCACCCCCGTGCTTCACGGTTGGGATGGTGTTCTTCGGCTTGCAAGCGTTCCCCTTTTTCCTCCAAACATAACGATGGTCATTATGGCCAAACAGTTCTATTTTTGTTTCATCAGACCAGAGGACATTTCTCAAAAAAGTACAATCTTTGTCCCCATGTGCAGTTGCAAAACGTAGTCTCGCTTTTTTATGGCGGTTTTGGATCAGTGGCTTCTTCCTTGCTGAGTGGCCTTTCAGTTTATGTCGATATAGGACTTGTTTTACTGTGGATATAGATACTTTTGTACCTGTTTCCTCCAGCATCTTCAAAAGGTCCTTTGCTGTTGTTCTGGGATTGATTTGCACTTTTCGGACCAAAGTACGTTCATCTCTAGGAGACAGAACGCGTCTCCTTCCTGAGCGGTATGACGGCTCCGTGGTCCCATGGTGTTTATACTTGCGTACTATTGTTTGTACGGATGAACGTGGTACCTACAGATGAACCAGACTTGTGGAGGTCTACACATTTTTTTCTGAGGTCTTGGCTGATTTCTTTTGATTTTCCCATGATGTCAAGCAAAGAGGCACTGAGTTTGAAGGTAGGCCTTGAAATACATCCACAGGTACACCTCCAATTGACTCAAATGATACAGTGGGGGAAAAAAGTATTTAGTCAGCCACCAATTGTGCAAGTTCTCCCACTTAAAAAGATGAGAGAGGCCTGTAATTTTCATCATAGGTAAACGTCAACTATGACAGACAAATTGAGGAAAAAAAATCCAGAAAATCACATTGTAGGATTTTTAATGAATTTATTTGCAAATTATGGTGGAAAATAAGTATTTGGTCACCTACAAACAAGCAAGATTTCTGGCTCTCACAGACCTGTAACTTCTTCTTTAAGAGGCTCCTCTGTCCTCCACTCGTTACCTGTATTAATGGCACCTGTTTGAACTTGTTATCAGTATAAAAGACACCTGTCTACAACCTCAAACAGTCACACTCCAAACTCCACTATGGCCAAGACAAAAGAGCTGTCAAAGGACACCAGAAACAAAATTGTAGACCTGCACCAGGCTGGGAAGACTGAATCTGCAATAGGTAAGCAGCTTGGTTTGAAGAAATCAACAGTGGGAGCAATTATTAGGAAATGGAAGACATACAAGACCACTGATAATCTCCCTCGATCTGGGGCTCCACGCAAGATCTCACCCCGTGGGGTCAAAATGATCACAAGAACGGTGAGCAAAAATCCCAGAACCACACGGGGGGACCTAGTGAATGACCTGCAGAGAGCTGGGACCAAAGTAACAAAGCCTACCATCAGTAACACACTACGCCGCCAGGGACTCAAATCCTGCAGTGCCAGACGTGTCCTCCTGCTTAAGCCAGTACATGTCCAGGCCCGTCTGAAGTTTGCTAGAGTGCATTTGGATGATCCAGAAGAGGATTGGGAGAATGTCATATGGTCAGATGAAACCAAAATAGAATTTTTTGGTAAAAACTCAACTCGTCGTGTTTGGAGGACAAAGAATGCTGAGTTGCATCCAAAGAACACCATACCTACTGTGAAGCATGGGGGTGGAAACATCATGCTTTGGGGCTGTTTTTCTGCAAAGGGACCAGGACGACTGATCCGTGTAAAGGAAAGAATGAATGGGGCCATGTATCGTGAGATTTTGAGTGAAAACCTCCTTCCATCAGCAAGGGCATTGAAGATGAAACGTGGCTGGGTCTTTCAGCATGACAATGATCCCAAACACACCGCCCGGGCAATGAAGGAGTGGCTTCAAGCATTTCAAGGTCCTGGAGTGGCCTAGCCAGTCTCCAGATCTCAACCCCATAGAAAATCTTTGGAGGGAGTTGAAAGTCCATGTTGCCCAGCGACAGCCCCAAAACATCACTGCTCTAGAGGAGATCTGCATGGAGGAATGGGCCAAAATACCAGCAACAGTGTGTGAAAACCTTGTGAAGACTTACAGAAAACGTTTGACCTGTGTCATTGCCAACAAAGGGTATATAACAAAGTATTGAGAAACTTTTGTTATTGACCAAATACTTATTTTCCACCATAAATTGCAAATAAATTCATTAAAAATCCTACAATGTGATTTTCAGGATTTATTTTTCTCATTTTGTCTGTCATAGTTGATGTGTACCTATGATGAAAATTACAGGCCTCTCTCATCTTTTTAAGTGGGAGAACTTGCACAATTGGTGGCTGACTAAATACTTTTTCCCCCCACTGTATCAATTAGCCTATCAGAAGTTTCTACAGTTTTTGGAATTTTCCAAGCTGTTTAAAGGCACAGTCAACTTAGTGTATGTAAATTTCTGACCCACTACAATTGTGATACAGTGAATTATAAGTGAAATAATCTGTCTGTAAACAATTTTTGGGAAAATGACTTGTGTCTTGCACAAAGTAGATGTCCTAACTGACTTGCCAAAACTATAGTTTGTTAACAAGAAATTTGTGGAGTGGTTGAAAAACGAGTTCTAATGGCTCCAACCTAATTGTATGTAAACTTCCAACTTCAACTGTATGGTTGTGAACTTGTCTCACCTACAGTGCCTTCAGAATGGATTCATACCCCTTGACTTATTCCACATTTTGTTGTTACAGCCTGAATTCAAAATTGATGATTTATTTTTCTCACCCATCTACACACAATACCCCATAATGACAAAATGAAAACATATTTTTAGAAATGTGAGCGATTTTATTGAAAATGAAATACAGAAATAACTCATTTTCAATACTTTGTAGAAGCACCTTTGGCGGTGATTACAGCTTCGAGTCGTCTTGGGTATGTCTGTATCAGCTTTTTACATTTGGATTTGGGGACTTTCTCTCATTCTTCCTTGCAGCTTTTTTCAAGCTCTGTTAAGTTAGATGGAGAGCAGTGGTGAACAGCAATCTTCAAGTCTTTCCACATATTTTCAATGGGATTCAAGTCTGGGCTTTGGCTGGGCCACTCAAAGACTTTCACATTCTTGTTCTGAAGCCATTCCAGCATTGCTTTGGCTGTACGCTTGGGGTCATTGTCCTGTTGGAATGTAAATCTTCACCTCAGTCTAAGGTCGTTTGCACTCTGAAGCAGGTTCTCATCAAGGATTTGCCTGTATTTGGCTTAGGTCTTTTCCTGAAAAAATAATAATAATTTGGTCGACCGAGAGTCGTCTGTTCTTTCGACCAATCGATTGGTCTAAATGTTAAAACGTGTATTTTTCCATATATAGACACACCCTATGTGTTTGAATAAAATCAACTATATGCACTGATGCTTTAAGTGCACCGTTTGATGAAATAATTAAGACACACAAATGACTCAAGAGGGAGCCCGATGGCCCCTCTTGAGTCATTGAGTGCCTGTGTGACTGGCGAATGTCGTCTCTCTCTCCTCCCTGCTGCAGCGAACAGGCAACACAGCACAGCAAGAGTTTGTCACAGCAGTCCGTGCTGAAGCTGCAACATCATTACAGCCATTTAGTTTCTTACTTTGTTTCTCTGACTGAACATTTCTGTTACCGAAATACCTAATTTGTTCAGGAAAAACATTCCCTATTCCCTCAACCCTTGAGACATGTTTGAAACAGTGTAAACAAAACTATAAAGCCTTTATTACAGCAAAGAGTAAAAACAGTTGCATGCGTTTGTGAATTGCGGTTTATTTATTGTTTAGGCTAATTATCCAAAGCTCCCTTTGTTATTGTATTTTAATACTAAAATGCTTGATTGCATTTCAAAGCATGAATGACTCGTATGCTGTGTGATGACATGAATGAATTAATGATGAATTGATACAGTAGCCAATCTATTGAAATATAGGTCTAAGCAAGTTACAGTATTTGTATTTATTAGGGATCCCCATTAGCCAAGGCAGCAGCTACTCTTCCTGGGGTCCAAACACATTAAAGCACTTACATCACATATAAAACAAAAGATAAAACAGTACATCATATAACATTATTACACCACTACATATCTACAATACAAAATGTACAATACCAGCACACAACAATATTACAATGTATGAGACAGTGGGTGATTCCCAACAGCAGGCAGACAGTAGGTGATTCCCAACAGCAGGCAGACAGTGGGTGATTCCCAACAGCAGGCAGACAGTAGCGGCGTTCCAGGACACTACAACGCAGTCATTCGGTTAGCAGCCGACCAACGATTCCACCATGTCAATGATGGCAGCATCATCCAATGAGCAGACAAAGACATTGCAAGCAGCCATTGGTTGTTGCGCACCGGGTGACTGCTATCGGCCCAGAAACCCACCTAGTCCTGCTCTGAAGCTGGTACTAGATGTTCTAGCTGTTTTAACTGGTTACCAGCTACCATGTTCCAAAACATAGGTCCAACTGGCCACAGCCCGTTGGACAGCAGGTTAGTTTAATGTTTACATAGCAGGTTAGGATAATTAATGCAGCAGGTTAGGAGAACTAATGCAGCAGGTTGGGATAATTAACGTGGGTAGTTATGAGAATGAGACTTAGGCTAGGAAAAGGGTTAGGGTTAGGCTAAGCTAAAATGCTACAGTTGTCAACAATCGACTTGCTGTGCAGCCCCATCAGACATGCAAAACGGTCGAGTGGCAACAAATCTGCCCAATTAGCTCATTGGCTTTCCAAACTCCCACTTCTGTTGATCCTCCCACTTTCGCAACACCCACTTATAGACACTGGGCGGATTTGATTATGCTGAGCCACGGGGCACCGGTCATAGGCCTGTCACCTTATTGGGCGAAAGCAGGGAGGGAGCAGCACCCTTCTCAAATCGAACGGTAATCTGCGCCACTCTCTCTTTCATGTTGTCAACACGTCCACATACTTTTTCCATAAAATAAATGTTAGAATTTTCTAAGTAGTTTTCATTGGGAAGGCAGATAAAGCATTTTTTTATCAAAACCCCACGACTACCACACCCCGCCCGTCCCTCCGGAAACCTTTCTCAAAGCTAAGGATCCGGATCACGTTCTGTGTCTCTGAGTAGCCTCTTCTCTGGGCAGCTGAACGAGTAGAGCAGAGACTGTGTGTAAAGTAGATAATCCTGCATGAGGAGAGCAGAGACTGTGTGTAAAGTAATCCCAGAAAATCCAGAACAGCAGCCACTCCGTAAAATAAATGCAAATAGCTTACTGACTTTTCATGAATAAAGACAATCTACCAACATCATCCACCTTCAATGAAGAAGAATAGTTTGTTTGCATTTATTATTCAATTAATGGATTCTTTACAATATTTTAAACACAGGTTCCATCCAGATCATGACATAACAATACACTTGATGTCAATACAAACCAGCCCTTCTACTGAGTTTAATCATGTGTTAAAAATATTCACGCCTGAATTCTGTCAGACACCCAAGTTTTCAGCTCAAGGCCTATATAGACTATGCTACTATAAACTGTTTTACATTAACATTTTAAATCATGTACATGGGCATACGTTACTTTAAAAAATACATTTAAAAAAACAATTCTACGACATATTCATCATCTCAAGCACCACCCCAACATCAACATATGTGAAAATGCCGCGTTTCTATGTTTTGTAGTAAAACAATAGAGGAAGATGAGTGTTTCCAATCACCAACCAATTAGTAGGTAATTAGTAGCCAATGCCTCCTCATAATTGGTTAAAATCACACAACGCACACCATTTTACATTTTAGTCATTTAGCAGACGCTCTTATCCAGAGCGACTTACAGTTAGTGAGTGCATACATTTTCATACTGGCCCCCCGTGGGAAACAAACCCTCAACCCTGGCGTTGCAAGCGCCATGCTCTACCATGACTAGACTAAGGCTGGGATTCAATCACAGTGGCAGTTGTCAACATTGCAGCTTTTAAAAGGCAATGCTCCTGCATTCATGGAAATCCCATTCACTGTCAGCGCTGCATGAGTCGGATCATTCGGAAATTACCATCCGCAATCTGATTGAATACTGAACACAGCCCAGATGCAGATATACACTGAACAAAAATATAAACACAACATGTAAAGTGTTGGTCCCATGTGTCATGAGCTGAAATAAAAATATCCCGGAAATGTTCCATACTCACAAAAAGCGTATTTCCCTGATAGTGAGCATTTCTCCTTTGCCAAGATAATCCATCCACCTGACAGGTGTCCAATCAAGAAGCTGATTAAACAGAATGCTGGGGACAATAAAAGGCCACTCTAAAATGTGCAGTTTTGTCACACAACACAATGTCACAGATGTCTCAAGTTTTGAGGGAGCGTACAATTTGCATGCTAACTGCAGGAATGTCCACCAGAGCTGATGCCAGAAAATTGAATGTTCATTTCTGTACTATAAGTCTGTACCAACATCGTTTTTTGAGAATTTTGCAGTGCGTCCTGAGGCCCATTTTCATGCCATTCATCCGCCATCATCACCTCATGTTTCAGCATGATAATGCACGGCAACTTCGCACAGCCATTGAAGAGGAGGGGGACAACATTCCACAGGCCACAATCAACAGCCTGATAAACTCTATGCGAAGGAGATGTGTCCCACTGCATGAGGCAAATGGTGGTCACACCAGATACTGACCGGTTTTCTGATCCACGCCCCTATTTGAGACCAAAAGATGCATATCTGTATTCCCAGTCACGTGAAATTCATAGATTAGGGCCTAATGAATTTATTTCAATTGACTGAGTTCCTTATATGAACTGTAACTCAATAAAATCTTCGAAATTGTTGCATGTTTCGTTTATATCTTTGTTCAGTATATATCACATGCTTAGCCAGATGTGGAGGTCCTGGGCTGGCGTGGTTACACGTGATCTGCGGTTGTGAGGCCAGATGCGGATGGATGTACTGCCAATTTCTCTAAAACGATGTTGGAGACGGCTTATGGTAGAGAAATGAACATTCAATTATCTGGCAACAGCTCTTTTACTTTCCCTCCGTCTCCAGGCAAAGCAGGGGTGTCGAACCCAATTCCTGGAGGGCCGAGTGTGTTTTTTTTGCTCCTGCCTTGAATGATCAACTGCACGCTCCCTCAAAACTTGAGACATCTGTGGCATTGTGTTGTGTAAAAAAACCGCACATTTTAGAGTGGCCTTTTATTGTCCCAGCACAAGGTGCACCTGTGTAATGATCATGCTGTTTAATCAGCTTCTTGATATGACACACCTGCCAGGTGGATGGATTATATTAGCAAAGGACAAATGCTCACTAACAGGGATGTAAACGAGAGAAATAAGGTTATTGTTTGAATGGAAAATGTCTTATTCAGTATATTTGTATATATATATATATATATATTTACTATATATGCGGATGATACTATTATGTACGCAATTGCCACGACTGCTGACCTGGCTGTGACAAGGCTACAGTCCGAATTTTCAGTTGTGCAGGAAGCCCTTACTGATTTAAAATTCATACTTAGTACAGGCAAAACTGAATACATGTTGTTTTCAAGTTCTCGTAAGATTGCCTCAGATGGATTACATCTTCCTCACTCGTCGGGATGGTTCTATAAATCAAACAAGTCCCTGCATACAAATACCTTCGTATTTTGATTGACAATGATTTATAGTTTTTTTTTTTTTTTTTAAACATAGGACTGAGCTTGTTAAGGAACTAATATTTAAAAGTGGGCGTTTTTACAGAAACAGATCTGGTCTCTATCTAGTCGGCAGGAAGCAGTCGACCTTTCACCTAGGAAGCAGTCGACCTTTCACCTGGGAAGCAGTCGACCTTTCACCTGTTCTCCATTATGGTGATACTATTTATACAAGAGCAGCTGCCTCTAAATGATATGTTATCAACCCGTTCACTCCATTGGTGTCTAGAGAGTTGGTAGATCAGCCTTTGGTTGATCAACCCGTTCACTCCATTGGTGTCTAGAGAGTTGGTAGATCAGCCTTTGGTTGATCAACCCGTTCACTCCATTGGTGTCTAGAGAGTTGGTAGATCAGCCTTTGGTTGATCAACCCGTTCACTCCATTGGTGTCTAGAGAGTTGGTAGATCAGCCTTTGGTTGATCAACCCGTTCACTCCATTGGTGTCTAGAGAGTTGGTAGATCAGCCTTTGGTTGTCAACCCGTTCACTCCATTGGTGTCTAGAGAGTTGGGTAGATCAGCCTTTGGTTGATCAACCCGTTCACTCCATTGGTGTCTAGAGAGTTGGTAGATCAGCCTTTGGTTGATCAACCCGTTCACTCCATTGGTGTCTAGAGAGTTGGTAGATCAGCCTTTGGTTGATCAACCCGTTCACTCCATTGGTGTCTAGAGAGTTGGTAGATCAGCCTTTGGTTGATCAACCCGTTCACTCCATTGGTGTCTAGAGAGTTGGTAGATCAGCCTTTGGTTGATCAACCCGTTCACTCCGTTGGTGTCTAGAGAGTTGGTAGATCAGCCTTTGGTTGATCAACCCGTTCACTCCATTGGTGTCTAGAGAGTTGGTAGATCAGCCTTTGGTTGATCAACCCGTTCACTCCATTGGTGTCTAGAGAGTTGGTAGATCAGCCTTTGGTTGATCAACCCGTTCACTCCATTGGTGTCTAGAGAGTTGGTAGATCAGCCTTTGGTTGATCAACCCGTTCACTCCATTGGTGTCTAGAGAGTTGGTAGATCAGCCTTTGGTTGATCAACCCGTTCACTCCATTGGTGTCTAGAGAGTTGGTAGATCAGCCTTTGGTTGATCAACCCGTTCACTCCATTGGTGTCTAGAGAGTTGGGTAGATCAGCCTTTGGTTGATCAACCCGTTCACTCCGTTGGTGTCTAGAGAGTTGGTAGATCAGCCTTTGGTTTCCTTGTGCCTTGATCTACAATCCACTTTAAAATTGTAGGAATTGATGCCTCTAATGCATTTCAGACTGTTGATAGGGGAACGTTTTACTAAAGAATGTGTGTTTTTTTTTTCCATTGTGTTTTGCTTTCGTGTATTGTTGTGTACAATAATGTGTATATTAGTCTGTATATGAATGTGTTCATTGTATTTTGATGTGTACTGTGGTGCTATCCAGGGCTCATCTGGAAAAGAGACCTTGGTCTCAGCATTGACTCCCTGTCAAAATAAAGGTTCATTAAATACACACTCCAACACATTAGGTGGTGGTATTCAAGTTGAGTTCATTTGTGAAGTTCCAATACACTCATAGAAGTAAAAGAAGATGAAGCTAGCCCTCAACGGTGCTGCCCATGACCATGCTGTCACAGAAGACACCATTGCAAGGATAGGTTTGCATTTCCATACCTATAGAGTTAGCTTATGTAGTATCCTCACTTCATTTTTATGTCACTCTCCTCTCCCTCAACTTCTTCCTCCTCCTCCTCCTCCTCCTCTTGGACAATCACATTGAAAGCACAGGCAGGCTTCCCTCCAATGTGCATTCTCTCATGACTTTTAAGACTTCTTAGGTGAGTGAATCCCTCTTCACACTGAGAGCAGTGGTAAGGCTTCTCTCCACTGTGCGATCTCTGATGATTCTTTAAGTCTCCTGCAAGACGAAAATGATTTCCACACAGAGAGCAGTGGTAAGGTTTCTCCCCGGTATGAATTCTATGATGTTCTTTAAGGCTTCCTGAATGATTGAAACTCTTCCCACATGTGGTGCAGTGGTAAGGCTTCTCTCCACTGTGTACTCTCTCGTGTCTCTTAAGGTTTACTTTCTCGCTGAAACCCCTCTCACATTGGGAGCAGTGGAAAGGTTTCTCTCCAGTGTGTACTCTTTGATGATTCTTTAGACTACTTGAGGAACGGAAACTCTTCCCACATTGATGGCAAGGGTAACGACCACGACCAGGTAGTCTTGATGTATCTGGGTCAACTGCACCACTATTGTCCTCCTCTTCCTCAACTTCTCTCTTTTTCTCCACATTGATTTCCCTCTCACCCTCATCCTCTTGGACAATTACATTGAAAGCACAGGCAGGCTTCTCTCCAATTTGTATTCTCTGATGACTTTTAAGACTTCTTAGCTGAGTGAATCCCTCCCCACACTGAGAGCAGTGGTAAGGCTTCTCTCCACTGTGTGATCTCTGATGATTCTTTAGGTCTCCTGCAAAACGAAAATTCTTTCCACATAGAGAGCACTGGTAAGGCTTCTCCCCTGTATGTATTCTCTGATGTTTCTTAAGGTTTCCTGGCTGACTGAAACTCTTCCCACAAATAGAGCAGTCGTAAGGCTTCTCCCCTGTATGTACTCTTTGATGTTCCTTAAGGCTTCCAGAATGATTGAAGCTCTTCTCACATGTGGTGCAGTGGTAAGGCTTCTCTCCACTATGTACCCTCTCATGTCTCGTGAGGTTGACTTTTTCACTGAAACTCTTCCCACATGTGGCACAGTGGAATGGTTTCTCTCCAGTGTGTACTCTTTGATGATTCGTTAGATTACCTGAGAAACTGAAACTCTTTCCACATTGAAGACAGGGGTAACTCCCACGACCAGGTAGTCTTGATGTACCTTGGTCAACCGCACCACTAGTTTCCTCCTCTTCCTCAACTTCTCTCCTTTCCTTCTCATCAATTTCCTGCTCGTCCTCCTCCTCTTTGACAATCACATTGAGAGTACAGGCAGACTTCTCTCCAGTGTGTATTCGCTGATGACTCTTTAGGTTTCCTGGCTGATTGAAACTCTTCTTGCAAAGTGAGCAGTGGTAAGGTTTCTCTCCACTGTGTGATCTTTGATGAGTCTTCAGGTCTCCTGCTCGACTGAAACTCTTACCACAAAGAGAGCAGTGGTAAGGTTTCTCCCCTGTATGTATTCGCTGATGGTCCTTAAGGCTTCCTGAATGATTGAAGCTCTTCCCACATGTGGTGCAGTGGTAAGGCTTCTCTCCACTATGCACTCTCGCATGTCTCTTAAGGTTTACTTTCTCACTGAAACTCTTCCCACATATGGAGCAGTGGAAAGGTTTCTCTCCAGTGTGTACTCTTTGATGATTCTTTAAATTACTTGACGAACTGAAACTCTTTTCACATTGAAGACAGGGGTAAGTCCCACGTCCAGGTAGTCTTAATGCTGTGGAACTGGGCTCGTTGTCTGGGTTTGGGCTTTCTCCTGTAATAATATGAACAGATACAGAGTAAGAAACAGACTGATAGAAACAAAAGCTTTTAGCTTAACAATGCAGGATTCAACATTAATTTGGATTAACAGAGTATTGAAAGAAAGACTTTGCAAGGGGCTTTTTGCATTGCATCGCACATAGATAATGGTCCTCTGTAGCTCAATTGGTAGAGCATGGCGCTTGTAACGCCAGGGTAGTGGGTTCGATCCCCGGGACCACCCATACGTAAGAATGTATGCACACATGACTGTAAGTCGCTTTGGATAAAAGCGTCTGCTAAATGGCATATTATTATTATTATTATTATAATAATGCCATTGTCAAATTACAATGCATTGCGCAATGGTCGGTAGCCATTTTTGTTTTGGCACTCTCCTTCCCTCTTACACATACAGAAGCCTGAGGGGTAAACTACAAAGCAGAATCAATGAGTTAGCCAGCTAACTACCCTAAATATTCAGAAATTACTTTGTCTTGTTTAGAAAGGTAAGCTTGAAATTGTCATGGTCTAATTGACTCAACAACCAAAAACATATCTAAGTTTACATGAATGAACTAGAAAATCTAGTTATTTGGGTTGTTCATCAAAGTTAGCTGGCTAGCTCATTGATCCTGCTTTGTAGTTTACCTCTCTTAACAAAAGAGGATGTTAGCCTGAATTTACCTGAGTCAACTGAGTCCCTGTCCTCCTCTCGCTCTTCCTCCTCCCCCTCATCGATTTCTCTCTCCTCCTCCTCCTCTTTGACAATCACATTGAGTTCCACTGTTTGACTGCAGTCCCCCAGCTTCACTGACAGCATCTCTGGACCCCGCTGTGAGCTTCTCTGGGCTGGAACACCACAGCCAGAACCCGGTTCAGACATGGTAGGCTAGAAGTGGATCTAAAAGAGGTGACCCAAAGAGTTCAGGGTGATTTTCACAAACCTAGATTGTGGTATAACAAAAAGGTATCCAAGGTAACTGAGACACAGAGTTGTCACTTTAAAATGTACTAAAACCCATAGAATGATGTTTAAGAATTATAGAATGTTGAACAATGTTCATCCATTAGGAGCAGTGGTATAGTGTTGAGAGTCTTGATCGTCAACACGCCAAAACAAGAGCAACAGTATGGTGTCTTTTAATAGTCAATGTATACAATCACTCACTGTGATATAGCGTCACACCGGTAACACTCAATTAAAATAATAAAGAGCAGTGGACTGGTTTCTCCAACCATCAGCATTAAAACGCTCAATAACAAACAGAAGTTTTCCCAAAACCACATTCAGTATTCAGCAAGGAGTAACAAAGTATTTCTCACACTCAGTAACCCTCAATAACCAATACCAAAACACAAGTTGGTGAAACATTAAAACAGTCATTCAACCATAACCTTGTAGATAATCAACCTTTGATTGTCAGATAAACTGGAATTGAGTCACAAAATAAAACTGGAATTGAGTCGCAAACTTAATGATGGTGTTGGAGTTGTGGGAGTACAGGAGGGGACTAAGCACGCACCCCTGAGGGGACCCCGTGTTGAGTTTCAGCGTTGCGGATGAGTTGTTGCCTACCCTCACCACCTGGGGGCGGCCTGTCAGGAAGTCCAGGATCCAGGGAGGTGTTTAATCCCAGGGCCCTTAGCTTGGTGATGAGCTTGGAGGGCACTATGGTGTTGAACGCTGAGCTGTAGTCAACAAACAGCATTCTCACGTGTTCCTTTTGTCCAGGTGGGAAAGGGCAGAGTGCAATAGAGATTGGGTCGTTAGTGGAACTGTTGGGGCAGTATGTGAATTGGAGTGTGTCCAGGGTGTCTGGGGTGATGGTGTTGATGTGAGCCATGACCAGCCTAGAGATGTGAGTCCTACGTGGTGATTGTCATTTAGACAGGTTACCTTGGCGTTCTTGGGTACAATAACTATGGGGGTCTGCTTGAAACATGTAGGTATTACAGGGTCAGGGAGATGTTGAAAATGTCAGTGAAGACACTTGACACTTCTAAACTTGAAATATCCCTATTCATGTTACCATATTAGAACTGAGGGTCTAACTGAAATCTACTGGGGGAGAAAGGGAAGGGCAGAAACAAGTTTACATTTTGTCAGAACATGTTATTGTTAAATCTCATGTATCCTATGGAGGAGAGGCAACGGTCTGGTTTCAGTCAACAGATCGGGTAGCCGTGCGTTGGGGAGGAGTGAGGAATTTTGGGCCGATGTCAGGTCAGATGAACTGAGAAAGAACAAGCACCACTAAAGTCCTGTCTAGCACCAGAGATGTATTGGCTGTCCAGATGTGCAAGGAGGGGACTCAGCATAGGAAGAAGGTATAAATATATGTGCTTGTGTAAACATGTCTTCGTCTTTGCAGCTGTTTGATCCATTGGGTGAATAAACTTTGTTTGAGCTTTGACTAGTTGTCCGTTAGTTTTTCACTCTGTCTGTCAGAACCTAACAGTGGTGATCGTCATTTAGACAGGTTACCTTGGCGTTCTTGGGCATAAGGACTATGGTGGTCTGCTTGAAACATATACAGTACCTTCAGAAATTATTCAGACATCTTGACATTTTCCACATTTTTCCACATTACAGCATTATTCTAAAATTGATTAATAAAAAAAATCTTCAGCAATACCCCAAAATGACAAAGCGAAAACAGGTTGGTAGAAAACAGAAATACCTTATTTACATAAGTATTCAGACCCTTTGCTATGAGACGCAGGTGCATCCTCTTTTCCATTGATCAATCCTTGAGATGTTTCTACAACTTGATTGGAGTCCACCTGTGGTAAATTAAATTGATTGGCCATGATTTGGAAAGGCACAAATCCGTCTATGTAAGGTCCCACAGTTGACAGTGAATGTCAGAGCAAAAACCAAGCCATGAGGTCGAAGGAATTGTCCGTAGAGATCCAAGACAGGATTGTGTCGAAGCACAGATCTGGGGAAGGGTACCAAAACATTTCTGCAGCATTGACGGTCCCCAAGAACACAGTGGCCTCCATCATTCTTAAATGGAAGAAGTTTGGAACCACCAAGATTCTTCCTAGAGCTGGCCGCCCGGCCAAAATGAGCAATCGGGGGAGAAGGGCCTTGGTCGGGGAGGTAGAACCCGATGGTCACTCTGACAGAGCTCTAGAGTTCCTCTGTGGAGATGGGAGAACCTTCCAGAAGGACAACCATCGCTGCAGCATTCCACCAATCAGGCCTTTATGGTAGAGTGGCCAGAAGGAAGCCACTCCTAAAAGGCACATGACAGCCCGCTTGGAGTTTTGCCAAAAGGCACCTAAAGACTCTCAGACCATGAGAAACAAGATTCTCTGGTCTGATGAAACCAAGATTGAACTCTTTGGCCTGAATGCCAAGCGTCACATCTGGAGGAAACATTTACATTTAAGTCATTTAGCAGACGCTCTTACCCAGAGCGACTTACAAATTGGAGGCAGCATCATGCTGTGGGGATGTTTTTCAGCGGCAGGAAGACTGTGAGACTAGTCAGGATATAGGCATAGATGAACGGAGCAAAGTACAGAGAGATCCTTGATGTAAACCTGCTCCAGGGCGCTCAGGACCTCAGACTGGGGCGAAGGTTCACCTTCCAACAGGACAACGGACCTAAGCACACAGCCAAGATAACGCAGGAGTGGCTTCGGGACAAGTCTCTGAATGTCCTTGAGTGGCGCAGCCAGAGCCCGGACTTGAACCCGATCGAACATCTCTGGAGAGACCTGAAAATAGCTGTGCAGAGAGCCTCCCCATCCAACCTGATGAGCTATGAGGGCACTATGGTGTTGAACGCTGAGCTGTAGTCAATGAATAGCATTCTCCCATAGGTGTTCCTTTTGTCCAGGTGTGAAAGGGCAGTGTGGAGCGCAATAGAAATTGCATCATCTGTGGATCTGTTGGGGCGGTATGCAAATTGGAGTGGGTCTAGGGTTTCTGGGATCATGGTGTTGATATGAGCCATGACCAGCCTTTCAAAGCACTTCATGGCTACAAATGTGAGTGCTACGGGTCGGTAGTCATTTAGGCAGGTTACCTTAGTGTTCTTGGGCACAGGGACTATGGTGGTCTGCTTGAAACATGTTGGTATTACAGACTCAGTTGGTCAGCGCATGCTCGGAGTAAACGTCCTGGTAATCGGTCTGGCCCTGCGGCCTTGTGAATGTTGACCTGTTTAAAGGTCTTACTCACTTCGACTACGGAGAGCGTGATCACACAGACGTCCGGAACAGCTGAAGCTCTCATGCATGTTTCAGTGTTACTTGCCTCGAAGCGAGCATAGAAGTAATTTAGCTCGTCAGGTAGGCTCGTGTCACTGGGCAGCTCGCGGCTGTGCTTCCCTTTGTAGTCTGTGATAGTTTGCAAGCCCTGCCACATCTGACGAGCGTCGGAGCCGGTGTAGTACGATTCGATCTTAGTCCTGTATTGACACTTTGCATGTTTGATGGTTCGTCGGGAGGGCGTAGCGGGATTTCTTATAAGCGTCCGGGTTAGAGTCCCGCTCCTTGAAAGCGGCAGCTCTACCCTTTAGCTCAGTGCAGATGTTGCCTGTAATCCATGGCTTCTGGTTGGGGTATGTACGTACAGTCACTGTGGGGACGACGTCATCGGTGCACTTATTGATGAAGCCAGTGACTGAGGTGGTGTACTCCTCAATGCCATTGGAACATATTCCAGTCTGTGCTAGCAAAACAGTCCTGTAGCTTAGCATCTGCTTCATCTGACCACTTTTTTATTGACCGAGTCACTGGTGCTTCCTGCTTTAGTTTTTGCTTGTAAGCAGGAATCAGGAGGATATAATTATGGTCAGATTTGCAAAATGGAGGGCAAGGGAGAGCTTTGTACGCGTCTCTGTGTGTGGAGTAAAGGTGGTCTAGAGTTTTTCCCCCTCTGGTTTCACATTTAACATGCTGGTAGAAATGAGGTAAAACAGATATGTTTCCCTGCATTAAAGTCCCCGGCCACTAGGAGCGCCGCCTCTGGATGAGCATTTTCCTGTTTGCTTATGGCCGTATACAGTTCATTGAGTGCGGTCTTAGTGCCAGCATCGGCTTGTGGTGGTAAATAGACAGCTACGAAGAATATAGATGAAAACTCTCTTGGTAGATAGTGTGGTCTACAGCTTATCATGTGATACTCTACCTCAGGCGAGCAAAACCTTGAGACTTCTTTAGATATCGTGCACCAGCTTTTGTTTACAGATATACATAGACCGCCACCCCTTGTCTTACCAGAGGCTTCTGTTCTATCCTGCAGATACTGTGTAAAACCCGCCAGCTGTATGTTATTCATGTCTTCGTTCAGCCACGACTCGGTGAAACATAAGATATTACAGTTTTTAATGTCCCGTTGGTAGGATATATTCGTGCCTGTAGTTCGTCCACTTTATTATCAAGCGATTGTAAGTTGGCCAATAGTATCGATGGCAAAGGCAGATTAGCCACTCGTCGCCGGCTCCTTACCAAGCACCCCGATCTCCTTCCGCGATATCTCCTTTTCTTTCTACTGCAAATGACGGGGAAGAGGGCCCTGTCAGGTGTCTGGAGCAAATCCCTCTCGTCCGACTCATTAAAGAAACATTATTTGTCCAGTTCATGGTGAGTAATGTTGTTCTGATGTCCAGAAGCTATTTCGGTCATAAGAGACAGTAGCAGCAACATTATGTACAAAATAAGTTACAAACAATGCGAAAAAAAACACACAAAATAGCACGGTTGGTTAAGAGTCCATAAAACGGCAGCTATCCCCTTCGGCGCCATCTCTCACTTGTAAGCAGGAATAAGGAGGATAGAGTTATGCTTTGCCAAATGGAGGGTGAGGTAGAGCTTTGTATGTGTCTCTATGTGGAGTAAAGGTGATTTAGAGTTTTGCACAGGTGACAATCTGGTAGAAATTAGGTAAAACGGATTTCAGTTTTCCTGCATTAAAATCATCAGTTAACAACCCTTTGTAAACTTTTGGAAAAAATTGTGTTTGACTAGATACAATGCTATTTTACTGTAAACAAATTGACAACAGACTTTCAGCAGACTTATAGGGAAGGACAAGTAGCACAGCACTTACACAAATTACTGATGATTGGTTGAGAGAAATTGATGATAAAAAGATTGTGGGGGCTGTTTTGTTAGACTTCAGTGCAGCTTTTGACATTATCGATCATAGTCTGCTTGAAAAACGTATGTGTTATGGCTTTACACCCCCTGCTAAACTCAGCAAAAAAAGTAACGTCCTCTCACTGTCAACTGCGTTTCTTTTCAGCAAACTTAACATGTGTAAATATTTGTATGAACATAACAAGATTCAACAACTGAGACTGAACAAGTTCCACAGACATGTGACTAACAAATGGAATAACGTGTCCCTGAACAAAAGGGGGGGGGGGGGGGGGTCAAAATCAAAAGTCACAGTCAGTATCTGGTGTGGCCACAAGCTGCATTAAGTACTGCAGTGCATCTCCTCCTCATGGACTGCACCAGATTTGCCAGTTCTTGCTGTGAGATGTTACCCCACTCTTCCACCAAGGCACCTGCTAGTTCCCTGACATTTCTGGGGGGAATGGCCCTAGCCCGCACCCTCCGATCCAACAGGTCCCAGATGTGCTCAATGGGATTGAGATTCGGGCTCTTCGCTGGCCATGGCAGAACACTGACATTCCTGTCTTGCAGGAAATCACGCACAGAACAAGCAGTATGGCTGGTGGCATTGTCATGCTGGAGGGTCATGTCAGGATGAGCCTGCAGGAAGGGTACCATGAGGGAGTTCCTGGTGTAACTCTGGCAGTTGTTGTTGCCATCATGTACCTGTACCGCAGGTGTGATGTTCGGATGTACTGGTCAGCTGTCCATCCTGTCTCCCTGTAGTGCTGTATTAGGCATCTCACAGTACAGATATTGCAATTTATTGCCCTGGCCACATCTGCAGTCCTCATGCCTCCTTGCAGCATGCCTAAGGCACGTTCACGCAGATGAGCAGGGACCCTGGGCATCTTTCTTTTGGTGTTTTTCAGAGTCAGTAGAAAGGCCTCTTTAGTGTCCTAAGTTTTCATAACTGTGACCTTAATTGCCTACCTTCTGTGAGCTGTTAGTGTCTTAACGACCGTTCCACAGGTGCATGTTCATTAATTGTTTATGGTTCATTGAACAAGCATGGGAAACAGTGTTTAAACCCTTTACAATGAAGATCTGTGAAGTTATTTGGATTTTTACTAATTATCTTTGAAAGACAGGGTCCTGAAAAAGGGACATTTCTTTTTTTGCTGAGTTTATATTGTGGATAAAGAGTTACCTGTCTAACAGAACACAGATGGTGTACTTTAATGGAAGCCTCTCCAACATAATCCAGGAAGAATCAGGAATTCCCCAGGGCAGCTGTCTAGGCCCCTTACTTTTTTCAATTTTTACTAATGACATGCCACCGGCTTTGAGTAAAGCAAGTGTGTCTATGTATGCGGATGACTCAACACTATACACGTCAGCTACTACAGCGACTGAAATGACTGCAACACATAAAGAGTTGCAGTTCGTTTCAGAATAGGTGGCAAGGAATAAATTAGTCCTAAATATTTCTAAAACTAAAAGCATTGTATTTAGGACAAATCATTCACTAAACCCTAAACCTCAACTAAATATTGTAATGAATAATGTGGAAATTGAGCAAGTTGAGGTGACTAAACTGCTTGGAGTAACCCCGGATTGTAAACTGTCCTGGTCAAAACATATTGATACAACAGCAGCTAAGATGGGGAGAAGTCTGTCCATAATAAAGTGCTGCTCTGCTTTCTTAACAGCACTATCAACAAGGCAGGTCCTACAGGCCCTAGTTTTGTCGCACCTGGCCTACTGTTCAGTCTTGTGGTCAGGTGCCACAAAGAGGGACTTAGGAAAATTGCAATTGGCTCAAAACAGGGCAGCACGGTTTGCCCTTGGATGTTCCCGGGACCACCCAAACACAAAAATGTATGCACGCATGACTGTAAGTCGCTTTGGATAAAAGCGTCTGCTAAATGGCATATTATTATTATTATTATTATTATTATTATGTACACAGAGAGCTAACATTAATAATATGCATGTCAATCTCTCCTGGCTCAAAGTGGAGGAGAGATTGACTTCATCACTACTTGTATTTGTGAGAGGTATTGACATGTTGAATGCACCAAGCAGTCTGTTTGAACTACTGGCACCCATGCATACCCCACAAGACATGCCACCAGAGGTCTCTTCACAGTCCCCAAATCCAGAACAGACTATGGGAGGCGCACAGTACTACATGGAGCCATGACTACATGGAACGCTATTCCACATTAAGTAAATAATTCAAGCAGTAAAATTAGATTTAAAAACCAGATACAATTACATCTTATGTAACAGTGGGGACTGTGAAGCAACACAAACATAGGCACAGACATACACACACACGATAACATACGCACTATACACACATACACATGGATTCTGTGTTGTAGATATGTGGTAGTAGAGTAGTGGCCTGAGGGCACACACTTAATGTATTGTGAAATCTGTTGTGAATGTATTGTCATGTTTTTAAAATTGTATAACTGCCTTAATTTTGCTGGACCCAAGGAAGAGTAGCTGCTGCCTTGGCAGGAACTAATGGGGATCCATATTAAATACAAATACAAATACTGGTAAAACGTGAAGAACTCAGCCAACATGTTATATTAATGTAGGCTACACCGTCTCGCAAAATCATCAATCATCCTTCAAGACTGTTGGAAAAGCATTCCAGGTGAAGCTGGTTGAGAGAATGCCAAGTGTGTGCAAAGCTGTCATCAAGGCAAAGGGTGGCTATTTGAAGAATCTCAAAAATAAAATATATTTGGATTTGTTTAACACTTTTTTGGTTACTACATGATTCCATGTGTGTTATTTCATAGTTTTGATGTCTTCACTATTATTCTACAATGTAAATGTTTTTTTTTTTGTAAAAATAAAGAAAAACCTTTGAATGAGTAGGTGTGTCCAAACTTTTGACTGGTAGTGTAGATGACGAGTACCTTAGTCAGAAAATCCCAGGAGTGGTCAGTGCACGTCACCTGACCCGTGTGGTAAATGGAAGGAAGGAGAAAACGCTATCCGGGATCATACTCCGGACTTCATTGAGTGCCCTGTTATGGTCAAGGAGGTCGAGGTGTCAAGGATCAGGGCTGTACAGCGGATCTCCTATGTGGAGGCGGTGAAGAGAGTCGAGGGGGGCAAGAGGCAACAGTGTTGAAGATATGGGGGTGGATGCATTGCAACCAGTTGCTAGTATTTTAAGTCAATTGCGTTAACTGGATACACTCATTGTGAAGAAGGTGGATTTTGTGGCATTTATAGCCACAGTGATTAATTGTACAGCACAAAGTGTCTAAGAAGTCCAAGAAGCTGGATATCATTATATCTGCAGCCAATACGTTTTTGGGGCTACAAGACTTCACGGTTGAAGCACTGTAAGGACTATTGTCGCTAGGAAATGTCCCGCCCTCATAGGAGTCTTCTGAGCCTGTGTAGGGACCTGATTAGAAATAGTTAGTTTTTTACATAAAAGCAGGTTGATTTTGTTCAGTTAATTTCTTTTTTGATAGTTTGTATGAAAATATATATATATAATACCCACATTATTTCCTTTTTGGGATCCTTATTATCCATCCCCACAGCAGGTGGCGGAATGCACACCCAATTGTTGCTAACGCCAAGAAGATCCGTGAACCGGAAGTACTTAGTTATTCTTGCCTGCTTCACAGCTGTATTATTTTGATGGAAATCGAATTTTGCTTCTTAATTTGTTTGAAAACGTTATGGAAAAAGGGTTACGCCTTGATCACACCACCAGTATAATTGCATTTTGATACACCAGAAGTACATTCATTCATTTCCAAGGGAACGCTGCGTTTGCTTTGCAGCGGCATTGGGTTCTGTGTGGTACATTAATTGAATTTATCGAACGTATGCATAAAAGTGTATGCGTGGTCGGTTTGGCAGAAATGGTACCTGAAGGTTGAACTTTTGTTGCACACATATCCAGATGATGATGCGTACCAGTTTGCGCAATGACACTGTAGGTTTGTTCAAGGGATTAGCTGTTTAGTTTAGCTGGGTAATTTAGCAACGGTTAATCCTGCTAATTTTGCTAACTAGCTACCTAGATAGCTAAACCAAATATTTTTGGGTTGGCTAAACAATGAGCAGCCGATTAGCTAGCTAGCGAATTCCTCGTTACAGTCATTTTACTCACGACGAGACGACAGCTGGCTAAGTATTAAATAAAAGTCACACTTTTAACCGTGACCCTGAAATAAAGTTAGCATGTTAGCTAGCTAACTACACAAACGGGTTGGACGGGAGATGTGTAGCTAACGGCTAGCTAGCTGAAATAACAACAAAGCCAGGCCGCGGCAACCACTGCCGTTTCATCATGGAATGCGTTGGTTTACAGACCGTGCTAAAAGCATAATTTTAAAATGTTAGAAATTAGCAATAGGTTACCTGAAACTGATTTCCTGTATCTAATTGTTTGGCTGAAAAGAACTTGAGGAAATTGTGAGATCTCGTAGAGCAAGCGGAAAAATTTCTCCACATTCCGAGTGCGTTTGGTCTGGATTATGAGATGCCGCAGGAAATGTTCGTGAGCGTCATATCAGCTTAGTCACTGTGCATGTTTTGCTGGCCTCTCTGACGGAAAGAAGTCAGGCAAAACAAATGCAAATAGATTTTTCAACCGTAACAAGACAGCTATCATTGCAGTGTATTTCTATCTGCAGTGTGATGTTATATTATTCAAACAGTGCTGTGTGGTCCTCTGTAGCTCAATTGGTAGAGCATGGCGCTTGTAATGCCAGGGTAGTGGGTTCGATCCCCGGGACCACCCATACGTAAAAATGTATGCACACATGACTGTAAGTCGCTTTGGATAAAAGTGTCTGCTAAATGGCTAATTTAATTTGAAATTAAATGTATAGCATCTGTTATCCTTATAATTTATTATCACCATGTTACTATACTGACATGTCATCGATGAAGACAATCTACCAACATAATACACTTTCAATGAAGAAGAGGCGTTACACAGACAGTTTGAACTGTTTGTATTTATAATTCAGATTAAGGATAATTTACAATATTTTACACAGTTTATAAGCAGATCATGACATAACAATACACTCATATTGTTAACTTTGGATGTCAATTAGAGGTCTTCACGGTCCGGGTGGACCCAATATACCCGACACCCGGGACCGTTCGTGTCTGAAATTCTTAACTTGTCCCCCGGGTCAGGGTGGGTCCTGTTTGATTGTCATCGGATCTCGGGTCTATGTAACTACAGCTAATAGACCCGAATGGACCCGACCACGGCTCTGCATAGCCTATAGCATATTTATTTTACGCTAATAAGGTGAAACGATTGATTTGCCCCATAGTGGCCGTGGGGTTATGGTATAGTCAGGCATAAGCTACAGACAACAAACACAATTGCATTTTATCGACGGCAATTTGAATGCACAGAGATACCGTGACGAGATCCTAAGGCCCATTGTCGAGCCATTCATCTGCCGCCATCACCTCATGTTTCAGCACGATAATAAAGGGCCTCATGTCGCAAGGATCTGTACACAATTCCTGGAAGCTGAAAATGTCTCAGTTCTTCCATGGCCTGCATACTCGCCAGACGTGTGACCCGTTGAGCATGTTTGGGATGCTCTGGATCGACGTGTACGACAGCATGTTCCAGTTCCCAGTCGAGTGAAATCCATAGATTTAATTTTAATTTACTGATTTCCTCATATGAACTGTAACTCAGTAAAATCTTTGAAATTGTCGCATGTTGCGTTAACATTTTTTTTCAGTATAAATACAAAATGCAAGCGGAAATAACAAACACATTCATCAGTAATAAGGTCCTCAATCAGCTTTATGAATTGCCCATAGAGGCACCAAAACATCAAATTTAACAACATTTTGAAGATTGTTCCACAAATAAGGTGCAAGAAAACTAAAAGCTGATTTACCTAACTCAGTAGAGACCAAAGGAATTTCCAGAGTTAACCATCCCTGAGACCGGGTGTGGTAACTCATAAGTCTAAAGTTTAGTAATGATGTTAGGTACAGTGGGAGTTTTTGTAAAATGGCTTTTTAAATGAAAACATAGCAATGTATCAACCTACGTGACGTCAAAGACCAACTTCCTGGTAGCGAATGCAGCGATGAGTACTAAAACTGTCACCCGTAATAAAAGAGCAGTGTGATATGATAAACTGCATCTAACGGCTTTAATGAAGTGGCAGCTGCGTTCATATACAGCGCATTGGGAAAGTATTCAGACCCCTTGACTTTTTCCACATTTTGTTACGTTATATAGCCTTATTCTAAAATTGATTAAATATTTTTTCTCTCATCAATCTACACACAATACCCCATAATGACAAAGCAAAAACAGGTTTTTATAAATTTTTGCTAATTTATAAAAAAATAAAAAAACAGAAATATCACATTTACATAAGTATTAAGACCCTTTACTCAGTACTTTGTTGAAGCACCTTTGGCAGCGATTACAGTCTTGAGTCTTCATGACGCTACACGCTTGGCACACCTGTATTTAGGGAAATTCTCCCATTCTTCTCTGTAGATCCTCTCAAACTGTCAGGTTGGATGGGGAGCGTCACTGTACAGCTATTTTCAGGTCTCCCCAGAGAAGTTAGATCGGGTTCAAGTCCGGGCTCTGGTTGGGCCACTCAAGGACATTCAGAGAAATGTCCCGAAGCCACTCCTGCGTTGTCTTGGCTGTGTGCTTAGGTTGTTGTCCTGTTGGAAGGTGAACCTTCGCCACAGTATGAGGTCCTGAGCACTCTGGAGCAGGTTTTCATCAAGGATCTCTCTGTACTTTGCTCCGTTCATCTTTCCCTCAATCCTGACTAGTCTCCCAGTCCCTGCTGCTGAAAAACATCCCCACAGCATGATGCTGCCACCACAATGCTTCACCGTAGGCATGGTATTGGCCAGGTGATGAGCGGTGCCTGGTTTCCACCAGACGTGACGCTTGGCATTCACGCCAAAGAGGTCAATCTTGGTTTCATCAGACCAGAGAATCTTGTTTCTCATGGTCTGAGAGTCCTTTAGGTGTCTTTTGGCAAACTCCAAGCGGGCTGTCATGTGCCTTTTACTGAGGCCTGATTGGTTGAGTGCTGCACAGATGGTTGTTCTTCTTGAAGGTTCTCCCACCTCCACAGAGGAACTCTGGAGCTCTGTAAAGAGTTAGGGCTGTGGTGGTCATTAAGTTTTGTCAGCCGGTGATTGTCAAGCAAATAACTGCCGGTCTCACGGTAATTGGCCGTTAATTAACATAAACACGTTTAGCATCTCCTAGCTTCAACGCATAGCTTCAAAGCCACTGATGCAGACCTTTGCAACATCTACATTTAAGAAAGTCTAATAAATCCGTTTAATATAGCCTGCACCATCACATTAAATCTGTTTAATATAGCCTGCACCATCACATTAAATCCATTTAATATAGCCTGCACCATCACATTAAATCCATTGAATATAGCCTGCACCATCACATTAAATCCATTGAATATAGCCTGCACCATCACAATAAATCCATTTAATATAGCCTGCACCATCACATTAAATCCATTTAATATAGCCTGCACCATCACATTAAATCCATTTAATATAGCCTGCACCATCACATTAAATCCATTTAATATAGCCTACACCATCACATTAAATCCATTTAATATAGCCTGCACCATCACATTAAATCCATTTAATATAGCCTGCACCATCCCAATAAATCCACTTAATATAGCCTGCACCATCCCAATAAATCCACTTAATATAGACAGGTCTAAAGAAACATGATATGAAGAAAATGTAGTCTATTTCTGAAGAGCAGAATAGCATACTCTGAGTTGTCCTTATGTTAGGCCCTGATCTGGCTATGCCATATGGCTGTGGACTACACTAGTTCATTTAGCAGACAAGATTTGCTTAGAATTCCATGGCATCATTTAAAAAATATATTTTATAGTATGATGAATACAATTGAACACAGCTTAATAAAATAGAAAGGATATTTTCTACAAACGATTTAAAAGGAAGTGCGCACATGCGGCTATTCTGTGTTGAGCGGTTAACAAAGAAACAGGTCCTCCTATATGCTTAATTTAGAGTTATTTATGCAACTTTAGTTGTGATACAAATGTTGAGATATACAGTGAGGGAAAAAAGTATTTGATCCCCTGCTGATTTTGTACGTTTGCCAACTGACAAAGAAATGATCAGTCTATATTTTTAATGGTAGGTTTATTTGAACAGTGAGAGACAGAGTAACAACAACAAAATCCAGAAAAACACATGTCAAAAATTGATTTGCATTTTAATTAGGGAAATAAGTATTTGACCCCTCTGCAAAACATGACTTAGTACTTGGTGGCAAAACCCTTGTTGGCAATCACAGAGGTCAGACGTTTCTTGTAGTTGGCCACCAGGTTTGCACACATCTCAGGAGGGATTTTGTCCCACTCCTCTTTGCAGATCTTCTCCAAGTCATTAAGGTTTTGAGGCTGACGTTTGGCAATTCGAACCTTCAGCTCCCCCCACAGATTTTCTATGGGATTAAGGTCTGGAGACTGGCTAGGCCACTCCAGGACCGTAATGTGCTTCTTCTTGAGCCACTCCTTTGTTGCCTTGGCCGTGTGTTTTGGGTCATTGTCATGCTGGAATACCCATCCACAACCCATTTTCAATGCCCTGGCTGAGGGAAGGAGGTTCTCACCTAAGATTTGACGGTACATGGCCCCGTCCATCGTCCCTTTGATGCGGTGAAGTTGTCCTGTCCCCTTAGCAGAAAAACACCCCCAAAGCATAATGGTTCCACCTCCATGTTTGACGGTGGAGATGGTGTTCTTGGGGTCATAGGCAACATTCCTCGTCCTCCAAACATGGCGAGTTGAGTTGATGCCAAAGAGCTCAATTTTGGTCTCATCTGACCACAACATTTTCACCCAGTTCTCCTCTGAATCATTCAGATGTTCATTGGCAAACTTCAGACGGGCCTGTATATGTGCTTTCTTGAGCAGGGGGACATTGCGGGAGCTGCAGGATTTCAGTTCTTCACAGCGTAGTGTGTTACCAATTGTTTTCTTGGTGACTATGGTCCCAGCTGCCTTGACAAGATCCTCCCGTGTAGTTCTGGGCTGATTCCTCACCGTTCTCATGATCATTGCAACTCCACGAGGTGAGATCTTACATGGAGCCCCAGACCGAGGGAGATTGACAGTTCTTTTGTGTTTCTTTCATTTGCGAATAATCGCACCAACTGTTGTCACCTTCACACCAAGCTGCTTGGCGATGGTCTTGTAGCCCATTCCAGCCTTGTGTAGGTCTACAATCTTGTCCCTGACATCCTTGGAGAGCTCTTTGGTCTTGGCCATGGTGGAGAGTTTGGAATCTGATTGATTGATTGCTTCTGTGGACAGGTGTCTTTTATACAGGTAACAAACTGAGATTAGGAGCCCTCCCTTTAAGAGTGTGCTCCTAATCTCAGCTCGTTACCTGTATAAAAGACACCTGGGAGCCAGAAATCTTTCTGATTGAGAGGGGGTCAAATACTTATTTCCCTAATTAAAATGCAAATCAAGTTATAACATTTCTGACATGCGTTTTTCTGGATTTTGTTGTTGTTATTCTGTCTCTCACTGTTCAAATAAACCTAAAGCTTATGTCAATCTACTATCCCTCATAGTACAAAAGTCGACCTATTCTATTGGTCAACTTGTCCTTCTGTGCAATAAATATTCCAAACATACTCTGGGACGGTTGTGGGATGCGATAGATCCCAAATTAATACAACCACTAGCATCACTTTTATTTTTTTAAGCAATGAGGCTGATGCAACAGATCAGAACATTTAACTTTAAATGTTGATAAACTATTAGGCTACTTCTTTACATTATAAGAGCTGTAAGAGCGAATGTTCCAAAATCCAATCAATTAGTGGAAAAACACTGTTCTCGGAAGCGACAGCAAATGCAATTATGCATGTAATGCTTTATTATAAAGGTGCATTTCTATGGTGAAAATTATCTTCTATCAAAACATATAGGCCTATGGGCTAGGCTACATGAGGTGTGCGACTATGTTTTGAAAAAGTTGGACAAAGAAGTTCTATGCTGTTTCTTGCCTTAAGCTGGGCATCATTCACAAGTGATAATATATAATTCACAGTGATAGGCTAATATTGTCACCTATCAGACTATCCTCAATTTAATGTTGTCTTTACATATACTAAATAATATATATACAGTGGGGAGAACGAGTATTTGATACACTGCCGATTTTGCAGGTTTTCCTACTTACAAAGCATGTAGAGGTCTGTAATTTTTATCATAGGTACACTTCAACTGTGAGAGACGGAATCTAAAACAAAAATCCAGAAAATCACATTGTATGATTTTTAAGTAATTCATTTGCATTTAATTGCATGACATAAGTATTTGATCACCTACCAACCAGTAAGAATTCCGGCTCTCACAGACCTGTTAGTTTTTCTTTAAGAAGCCCTCCTGTTCTCCACTCATTACCTGTATTAACTGCACCTGTTTGAACTTGTTACCTGTATAAAAGACACCTGTCCACACACTCAATCAAACAGACTCCAACCTCTCCACAATGGCCAAGACCAGATAGCTGTGTAAGGACATCAGGGATAAAATTGTAGACCTGCACAAGGCTGGGGTGGGCTACAGGACAATAGGCAAGCAGCTTGGTGAGAAGGCAACAACTGTTGGCGCAATTATTAGAAAATTGGTGGAAACATCATTCTTTGGGGATGCTTTTCTGCAAAGGGGACAGGACGACTGCACCGTATTGAGGGGAGGATGGATGGGGCCATGTATCGCGAGATCTTGGCCAACAACCTCCTTCCCTCAGTAAGAGCATTGAAGATGGGTCGTGGCTGGGTCTTCCAGCATGACAACGACCCGAAACACACAGCCAGGGCAACTAAGGAGTGGCTCCGTAAGAAGCATCTCAAGGTCCTGGAGTGGCCTAGCCAGTCTCCAGACCTGAACCCAATAGAAAATCTTTGGAGGGAGCTGAAAGTCCGTATTGCCCAGCAACAGCCCCGAAACCTGAAGGATCTGGAGAAGGTCTGATTGGAGGAGTGGGCCAAAATCCCTGCTGCAGTGTGTGCAAACCTGGTCAAGACCTACAGGAAACGTATGATCTCTGTAATTGCAAACAAAGGTTTCTGTACCAAATATTAAGTTCTGCTTTTCTGATGTATCAAATACTTATGTCATGCAATAAAATGCAAATTAATTACTTAAAAATCATACAATGTCATTTTCTGGATTTTTTTTTTTAGATTCCGTCTCTCACAGTTGAAGTGTACCTATGATAAAAAAGTACAGACCTCTACATGCTTTGTAAGTAGGAAAACCTGCAAAATCGGCAGTGTATCAAATACTTGTTCTCCCCACTGTATATATGTGTTAAATTAGTTTTGATTTAGAATGGACCATGATCATGCACCTGTCTCAGAACAAAATGCACTTAAATAGCAAATGGAGGAGGCTATTCCCTTGGTTCATTTCCATGCCAGCCAGGTAGGCTATACTCCTGTTGTAAAGCTAAGCAATGTGCATAATATTAGGAAAGTTGATAAATAAATATAGTAGGCCTAGCCTATAGAAAGCTGATGGGATCCTCCTCTTTTTAATAGAGGCCATCAAAACTCTGTTTTCACGAGCAATTGCATAGCCTATAAAGATTTTGCGCAACATGAGCTCACGGGCTCTCATGAAGTGTTTGATTAGATTTTGGATTACATTTACATTGATGTCTGATTAGAGAGACAATAGCGTGCTGAGTACCAGGGAGATAGCAAGTTTGGTAGGCTACTAATGACCATCAGCAGCATCAGAGCTCGGAGAAGCCGAATTTGACTGCCATCATGACTCGTGACCACCAGTGTGGCGGTAATACGGTCACCGTAACGTTCTTGTCACCTCCCTGACCAAGGACCATCTCCCCGTTTGCTCAGTTTGGCTGGGCGGCCAGCTCTAGGAAGAGTCTTGGTGGTTCCAAACTTCTTCCATTTAAGAATGATGGAGGCCACTGTGTTCTTGGGGACCTTCAATGCTACAGAAATTTTTTGGTACCCTTCCCCAGATCTGTGCCTCGACACAATCCTGTCTCGGAGCTCTACGGACAATTCCTTTGACCTTATGGCTTGGTTTTTGCTCTGACATGCACTGTCAACTACACCACTATTGTCCTCCTCAACTTCTCTCTTTTCCTCCACATTGATTTCCCTCTCACCCTCCTCCTCTTGGACAATTACATTGAAACCACAGGCAGGCTTCCCTCCAATGGATATTCTCTCATGACTTTTAAGACTTCTTAGCTGAGTGAATCCCTCTCCACACTGAGAGCAGTGGTAAGGCTTATCTCCACTGTGTGATCTCTGATGATTCTTTAGGCCTCCTGCGAAACGAAAATTCTTTCCACACAGAGAGCAGTGGTAAGGCTTCTCCCCTGTATGTATTCTCTCATGTTCCTTAAGGCGTCCGGAATGATTGAAACTCTTCCCACATGTGGAGCAGTGGAAAAGTTTCTCTCCAGTGTGTACTCTTTGATGATTCTTTAGATTAGTTGAGGAACTGAAACTCTTCTCACATTGAGGACAGGGGTAACGACCACGACCAGGTAGTCTTGATGCTGTGGAACTGGGCTCGTTGTCTGAGTCTGGGTTGGGGCTCTCTCCTGTAATAATATGAACAGATAGTAAGAAACAGACTGATAGAAACAAAAGCTTTTAGCTTAACAATGCAGGATTCAACATTAATTTGGATTAACAGAGTATTGAAAGAAAGACTTTGCAAGGGGCTTGTTGCATTGCATCACACATAGAGAATGCCATTGTCAAATTACAATGCATTGCGCAATGGTCGGTAGCCATTTTTGTCTTGTCACTCTCCTTCCCTCTTACACATACAGAAGCCTGAGGGGTAAACTACAAAGCAGAATCAATGAGTTAGCCAGCTAACTTCCCTAAATATTCTGAAATTACTTTTTATTGTTTAGAAAGGTAAGCTTGAAATTGGTATATGTCTCATTGACTCAACAACCAAAAACATTTCTACGTTTATTTCTTAATGAACCAGAAAATCAAGTTATGTTAGGTTGTTTACCTCTCTGAAGCAAAGAGGATGTTAGCCTGAATTTACCTGAGTCCCTGTCCTCCTCTCTCTCTTCCTCGTCCCCCTCATCGATTTCTCTCTCCTCCTCCTCCTCTTTGACAATCACATTGAGTTCCACTGTTTGACTGCAGTCCCCCAGCTTCACTGACAGCATCTCTGGACCCCGCTGTGAGCCTCTCTGGGCTGGAACACCACAGACAGAACCCGGTTCAGACATGGTAGGCTAGAGGTGGATCTAAAAAGAGGAGACCCAAAGAGTTCAGGGTGATTTTCACAAACCTAGATTGTGGTATAGCTCCAGAAAAGACAACAAAGATGTATCTAAGCTAGCTAACCACATCCCGTCCAGCAGAAACCATTTCCCCCTAAAAAAATATAAGCTTGACGGCAACAGGCAGTCAGACTAGGCTATAAGTAAAAAATAAAATAAAAACACTAGCTTTTGAGTACAAGCATATTAAAGTTAATATTCATATTACTAATATCTGATACACTCAGTGATTGAAATTACGACCCCATCCTAAATAGCCTACTCCAACATTCGCCTATAGGTTATTCGGCAACACAAGCATTTTCTGACCTTGAAATCACCTGGCTATTCATGTTGAATAAATTAGGGCAATTCCAAGGTAACAGAGTGATGCTGAGACTCTTGCTTTAAAATGTATAAAAACCCAATGAATGCAAAGTTAAACAAACCATACAACTCCATGCACAAGGACTACTTTTTAATTTTACTTCATCCACTAGGAGCAGTGATATAGTGTTGAGAGTCTTGATCGTCAACACACCAAAACAAGAGCAACAGTATGGTGTCTTTAATAGTCAATGTATACAATGACTCACTGTGATATAGCGTCACACTGGTAACACTCAATTAAAATAATAAAGAGCAGTGGACTGGTTTCTCCAACCATCAGCATTAAACGCTCAATAACAAACAGTAGTTTTCCCAAAACCACATTCAGTATTCAGCAAGGTGTAACAAAGTATTTCTCACACTCAGTAACCCTCAATAACCAATACCAAAACACAAGTTAGTGAAATATTAAAACAGTCATTCAACCATAACCTTGCAGATAATCAACCTTTGATTGTCATATAAACTGGAATTGAGTCACAAATATGAATGGAATTGAGTCGCAAACTTAATGCTGGTGTTGGGAGTTGTGCGCGGCCACGCAGTCGTGGGTGAACAGGGAGTACAGGAGTGGACTAAGCACGCACCCATGAGGGGACCCCGTGTTGAGGGTCAGCGTGGCGGATGTGTTGTTGCCTACCCTCACCACCTGGGGGCGGCCCGTCTGGAAGTCGAGGGTCCAGTTGCAGAGGGAGGTGTTTAATCCCAGGGCCCTTAGTTTAGTGATGAGCTTGGAGGGCACTATGGTGTTGAACGCTGAGCTGTAGTCAACAAACAGCGTTCTCACGTGTTCCTTTTGTCCAGGTGGGAAAGGGCAGTGTGGAGCGCAATAGAGATTGGGTCATTTGTGGAACTGTTGGGGCGGTATGTGAATTGGAGTGAGCCATGACCAGCCTAAAGATGTCAGTCCTACGTGGTGATAGTCATTTAGACAGGTTACCTTGGCGTTCTTGTGCAGAAGGACTATGGTGGTCTGCATGAAACATATAGGTATTACAGACTGGGTCAGGGAGCTGTTGAAAATGTCAGTGAAAACGCTGGTCAGCGCATGCTCTGAGTACACGTCCTGGCTGGTCAGCGCATGCTCTGAGTATTCGTCCTGGTAATCAGTCTGGCCCTGCGGCCTTGTGAATGTTAACCTATTTAAAAAGGTCTTACTCACATTGGCTATGAAGAGCGTGATCACACAGTCGTCCGGAATAGCTGGTGCTTCATGCATGGTTCAGTGTTGTTGTTTTATGGTTCGTCGGAGGGCATAGCAGGATTTCTTAAAAGCGTCCAGATTAGTGTCCCGCTCCTTGAAAGTGGCAGCTCTAGCCTTTAGCTCAGTGCAGATGTAGCCTGTAATCCATGGCTTCTGGTTGGGATATGTACGTCACAGTGGGGACGACGTCGTCAATGCACATATTAATGAAGCCTGTAACCGATGTGGTAAACTCCTCAATTCCATCGGATGAATCCCAGAACATATTCCAGTCTGTGCAAAAGTCCTGTAGCTTCGCATCCGTTTCATCAGACCTCTTCCATTTTGAGCACGTCACTGGTACTTCCTGTTTGAGTTTCGCTTGTAAGCGGGAATCAGGAGGATAGAGTTATGATTTGGCAAATGGAGGGCGAGGTAGAGCTTTGTATGTATCTCTTAGAGTTTTGCACAGGTGACATGCTGGTAGATATTAGGTCAAACGGATTTCAGTTTTCCTGCATTAAAATCACTAGATGCACCGCCTCTGGAGGAGCATTTTCTTGTTTGCTTATGTCCCTATAAAGCTAGGTGAGTCATGATTAAGTTTGCCAGGACAACAACCTCTCACTCAACGTCAACAAGACAAAGGCGCAGACAGTGGACTACAGGAAACGGAGGGCTGAGCACACCCCCATTCACATCGGTGTCCACATCACTAAGGAACTATCATGGTCCAAACACACCAACGCAGTTGTGACGAGGGAACGACAACGCCTCTTCCCCCTCAGTAGGATGAAAAGATTTGGCATGGGACCTCAGATGCTCAAAACGTTCTACAGCTGCACCATTGAGAGCATCTTGATTGGCTGCATCACCGCTTGATATGGCAACCACTTGGCATCCGACCGAAAGGCACTACAGAGGGTAGTGTGTACAGCCCAGTACATCCCTGCGGCTGAGCTCCCTGTCATCCAGGACCTCTATACCAGGCGATGTCAGGGGAAGGCCCTAAAAGTGGTCAAAGACTCCAGCCACCCAAGTCATCTCTGCTACCGCACAGCAAGCGGTACCGGAGTACCAAGTTTGGCACCAAAAGGCTCTTGAACAGCTTCTACCCCCAAGCCATTAGACTGCTGAACAGTTAATCATTGACACCCTTTTTTTATGGGCACTGACTCTCTTGCACTGGCTCTATGCACACTCACTGGACTCAACCCACACACTCACACATACAGTACCAGTCAAAAGTTTGGACACACCTACTCATTCCAGGGTTTTTCTTTATTTTTGTGCAGTTTTCTACAATGTAGATTAATAGGGAAGACATCAAAACTATGAAATAACACATATGTAATCATGTAGTAACCAAAAAAGTGTTAAACAAATCAAAATATATTTGAGATTCTTCAAAGTAGCCACCCTTTGCCTTGATGACAGCTTTGCACACTCTTGCCATTCTCTCAACCAGCTTCATGAGGTAGTCACCTGGAATGTATTTCAATTAACAGGTGTGCTTTGTTAAAAGTTAATTTGTGGATTTTCTATCCTTCTTAATGCGTTTGAGCCAATCAGTTGTATTGTGACAAGGTAGTGGGGGTATACAGAAGATAGCCCTATTTGGTAAAAGACCAAGTCCATATTATGGCAAGAACAGCTCAAATAACCAAAGAGAAACGACAGTCCATCATTACTTTAACACATGAAGGTCACTCAATCCGGAAAATTTCAAGAACTTTTGAACGTTTCTTCAAGTGCAGTCACAAAAACCATCAAGTGCTATGATGAAACTGGCTCTCATGAGGACCACCACAGGAATGGAAGACCCAGAGTTACCTCTGCTGCAGAGGATAAATTAATTAGAGTTACCAGCCTCAGAAATCGGCAACTCAGATTGCAGCCCAAATAAATGCTTCACAGAGTTCAAGTAACAGACACATCTCAACATCAACTGTTCAGAGGGAACTGTGTGAATCAGGCCTTCATGGTCGAATTGCTGGAAAGAAAGTACTACTAAAAGACACCAATAATAAGAAGAGACTTGCTTGGACCAAGAAACACAAGCAATGGACATTAGACCGGTGGAAATCTTTCCTTTGGTCTGATGAGTCCAAATTTGAGAATTTTGGTTCCAACCGCCGTGTCTTTGTGAGACGCAGAGAAGGTGAACGGATGATCTCTGCATGTGTGGTTCACACCGTGAAGCATGGAGGAGGAAGTGTGATGGTGCTTTGCTGGTGACACTGTCTGTGATTTACTTAGAATTCAAGGCACACTTCACCAGCATGGCTACCACAGCATTCTGCAGCGATACGCCATCCCATCTGGTTTGCGCTTAGTGGGACTATCATTTGTTTTTCAACAGGACAATGACCCAACACACCTCCAGGCTGTGTAAGGGCTATTTGACCAAGAAGGAGAGTGATGGAGTGCTGCATCAGATGACCTGGCCTCTACAATCCCGACCTCAACCCAATTGAGATGGTTTGGGATGAGTTGGACCACAGAGTGAAGGAAAAGCAGCCAGCAAGTGCTCAGCATATGTGGGAACTCCTTCAAGACTGTTGGAAAAGCATTCCAGGTGAAGCTGGTTGAGAGAATGTCAAGAGTGTGCAAAGCTGTCATCAAGGCAAAGGGTGGCTATTTGAAGAATCTCAAATATAAAATATATTATGATTTGTTTAACACTTTTTTTGGTTACTACATGATTCCATATGTGTTATTTCATAGTTTTGATGTCTTCACTATTATTCTACAATGTAATAAATAGTAAAAATAAAGAAAAACCCTTGAATGAGTAGGTGTGTCCAAACTTTTGACTGGTACTGTATATGTTAACTAAATTACCTTGACTACCTCGATAATAATAATTTGATATTAAACTGATTATGTCAGTAAGAAGATTATACAATAGTCATGTCAACACCTTCATCTGCTTATCTTAATCGGTATAAGGTCAAAATCGAAGTAAGCATACCCAGATTAAAACACATGGTTTTCTGAGTAACCTTTCAAATTATTAGGACATGTAAACACCTTAATTGGCATTCCAGCAGTATATTGTGTGCTAGAACCAGCAAAGCGAGCCTCCCTCTTAAGCGCCAGTGAAGTGAGTTCGGAACAACTTAATGTATGAGTCTTAGAAGTAGCTATCACATACAACATCTTTATTCCATGAGAGAATAATGTTATTTATTTTAGAGTCACTGTGAAACAATCACAAGCCCGCTTCTCTCGTATCCGTAATCAAACTAATGATGTTCAGCTAGAATGAGTTAGTAATCTGCTTCTATAGTCTGAGCTAGCGATATATTCAAGCTCATTCATTTCCAGAATAGCTGTATTTGCGTTAGCTATGTTATCTGTTAGCTACGTTATCTGCTATCTGTTATCTGTTAGCTACGTTATCTGCTATCTGTTAGCTACGTTATCTGCTATCTGTGGCTACTTCTTATCGTTGTCAACTACACACTGTCACTGTCCGTTCACACCGTCACTGTCCGTTCACACCGTCACTGTCCGTTCACACCGTCACTGTCCGTTCACACCGTCACTGTCCGTTCACACTGTCACTGTCCGTTCACACTGTCACAGAGTTTACACCCAGAGGAGCATCCCTGCTCATTTTGCGGTCCTTAAAGAGTAGCCAATCAGCTTAAATCCAATAGTTTTTTCATATTGGACACTAAATGTTTTGGTTCAAACTCATCTGTTTTGTATGTTATAGAGTCTAGTGAGTAGGCTGGACCCTGGTTTTATGGACACACAATCTATTATGTACGGTGCAATATTTATATCCAATATGAAAAAACAAGTGGATTTAAGCTGATTTGCCACTCTTTAGGGGTCGCGAAATGAGCAGCGACACTCCTCTGGGTGTAAACTCAGTGGATTTGGAAACTTAAAGTGCTCCAGATAATTGTGTACGGTGCAACAAATGATAGGAGTACACACACAAAAAACATTGTTGACCATTTAGGCTTGGAAATATTTACAAATAAAATCACATATCTTATATAAATACATTTAATTATTATTTGTATGATAACAAGTATAAAATATATAGATCATTCTGCACATTTTCGCACGAATTATTCATTTAGAAAGTATACACAGAGAGAAAGAGAGAGGCCCAACTTGGCTGCATTTATGTCTCCCTCCAGCAGGGGGCGTTTTTTCCCCCGTTGTTTCGCCCACCAAGCAAGGAGTTTTTGTATGGAGGTCAATGAGAGTGTCTCGAATTTGGTCAACAAAAAAAAGCAATGGCTTATTTGCTACACAAAGGTTTATTTGATCGAATAGAAGTTTGGTAATCCTCCTTAAGTCGTTATGAGTGTACTGATATAAGTAGGACACTATATTGGAGTTGTATTTTAGATGGCTATGCATATTCATGAAGCTAGTAGCATAGCATCTCCCTCCATTGAATACAGGCGGTTGACGTCAACAACCCTCATCGAATATTCAAAAAAGGATTACAATAATGACATGTATCCACCAATCCAAAAGAAAGGATAGGCGGGAGCTAGACAGCCCACCGTGCTGCGTTGTGGACAACCACTCCCATTGTTATGGCGGAGAGACATGTATCTTCTCAGTATATCCTTAATGTTTGGTATACATGACGGGACACTTATTCTGAAAGGATTCCAAAAGATCCGTGACGACCACGGCGGTCCAAGAAGCGAGTAGACAGAAATGGCGACTGTGCTTGGATCTGAAAGTGCGGCTAGCGAAGTGTGTGATAATGAAAATAGAATGATAATGAACGGAAAATAATGAAATCAAAGAAAGGAACAAAATGAGTCTAAGTTGTAGTAGAAGACAAGGACCGGTCCCATAATGCATTTGGGAAATCTATTTCTAATATCGAGAACTGTGAAGAAAGCAGTGGGAAAGGTGGATTCAATTAAGGTGTTGTGTCGATTAAGAACAGAAGAAGCGTGCACTGGATCTGGCAAAATTGCCTACTTCAGAAGTAACCTGTATTTATCTTTGGAGCAGGGCGCCAAAGGAGTTATAGCTGGAGTCTCGTTGGATATAGATGACGAGTACCTTAGTCAGAAAATCCCAGGAGTGGTCAGTGCACGTCACCTGACCCGTGTGGTAAATGGAAGGAAGGAGAAAACGCCTATCCGGGATCATACTCCGGACTTCATTGAGTGCCCTGTTATGGTCAAGGAGGTCGAGGTGTCAAGGATCAGGGCTGTACAGCGGATCTCCTATGTGGAGGCGGTGAAGAGAGTCGAAGGGGCAAGAGGCAACAGTGTTGAAGATATGGAGGTGGATGCATTGCAACCAGTTGCTAGTATTTTAAGTCAATTGCGTTATCTGGATACACTCATTGTGAAGAAGGTGGATTTTGTGGCATTTATAGCCACAGTGATTAATTGTACAGCACAAAGTGTCTAAGAAGTCCAAGAAGCTGGATATCATTATATCTGCAGCCAATACGTTTTTGGGGCTCCAAGACTTCACGGTAGAAGCACTGCAAGGACTATTGTCGCTAGGAAATGTCCCGCCCTCACAGGAGTCTTCTGAGCCTGTGTAGGGACCTGATTAGAAATAGTTCGTTTTTTACATAAAAGCAGGTTGATTTTGTTCAGTTAATTTCTTTTTTGATAGTTTGTATGATAGAATATATATATATATATATATATATATATATATATATATAATACCCACATTATTTCCTTTTTGGGATCCTTATTATCCATCCCCACAGCAGGTGGCGGAATCCACATCGAATTGTTGCTAACGCCATTATACCATAGTGCTTCTACATCTGCATTGCTTGCTGTTTGGGGTTTTAGGCTGGGTTTCTGTATAGCACTTTGTGACATCTGAAGATGTAAAAAGGGCTTAATAAATAAAATCTGATTGATTTATTGAAGATGAAGATCCGTGAAACGGAAGTACTTAGTTATTCTTGCCTGCTTCACAGCTGTATTATTTTGATGGAAACCCGAATTTTGCTTCTTATGTCGACATTCCTTCTTAATTTGTTTGAAAACGTTATGGAAAAAGGGTTACGCCTTGATCACACCACCAGTATCATTGCATTTTTATACACCAGAAGTACATTCAGTCATTTCCAAGGGAACGCTGCTTTTCAGCATTGCAGAGGCATTGGGTTCTGTGTGGTGCATTAATTGAATTTATCAAAGGTGTGGATAAAAGTGTATACGTTGTCGGTTTGGCAGAAATGGTAGCTGAAGGTTGAACTTTTGTTGCACACATATCCAGATGATGATGCAAACATTTTGCGCAATGACACTGTAGGTTTGTTCAAGGGATTAGCTGTTTAGTTTAGCCGGGTAGTTTAGCAACTGTTAGTCCTGCTAATTTTGCTAGCTAGCTACCTAGATAATTAAACCAAATATTTTTGGGTTGGCTAAACAATGAGCAGCCGATTAGCTAGCTAGCTAATTCCTCGCTACAGTCATTTTACTCACGACGAGACGACAGCTGGCTAAGTATGAAATGAAAGTCACACGTAAACCGTGACCCTGAAATGAAGTTAGCATGTTAGCTAGCTAACTACACAAATGGATTGGACGGGAGATGTGTAGCTAACTTGCTAACAGCTAACGGCTAGCTAGCTGGGATAACAACAAAGCCAGGCCGCGGCAACCACTACCGTTTCATCATGGAATGCGTTGGTTTACAGACCGTGCTACAAGCATCATGTTAAAACGTTAGAAATTAGTAATAGGTTACCTGAAACTGATTTCCTGTATCTAATTGTTTGGCTGAAAAGAACTTGAGGAAATTGTGAGATCTCGTAGAGCAAGCGGGAAAAATGTCTTCAGTTTCGGAGTGCGTTTGGTCTGGATTATGAGATGCGGCAGGAAATGTTCGTGAGCGTCGTATCAGCATAATCATTGTGCATGTTTTGCTGGCCTCTCTGACAGAAAGAAGTCAGGCAAAACAAATGCAAATAGATTTTTCAACCATAACAACTGTCATTACAGTCTATTTCTATCTGCAGTGTGATGTTATATTATTCCAACAGTGCAGTGTATAACATCTGTTATCCTTATCATTTATCACCATGCTACTATACTGACTTGTCATCGATAAAGACAATCTACCAACATAATACATTTTCAATGAAAAGGCGTTACACAGTTTGAAATGTTTGTATTTATAATTCTGTTGAAGGATAGTTGACAATATTTTCACAGTTTACAAGCAGATCATGACCTAACAATACACTCATATTGTTAACTTTGGATGTCAGTTAGAGGTCTTCACGGTCCGGATGGACCCAATATAGGGTGTGTCCTATTTGATTGTCATTGGATCTCAGGTCTATGTAACTACAGCTGATAGACCAGAATGGACCCGACCACGGCTCTGCATAGCCTATAGCATATTTATTTTACGCTAATAAGGTGAAACGATTGATTTATAGAAGGCCTAGCCACCATACACTGAACAAAAATACACTGCTCAAAAAAATAAAGGGAACACTAAAATAACACATCCTAGATCTGAATGAATGAAATAATCTTATTAAATACTTTTTTCTTTACATAGTTGAATGTGCTGACAACAAAATCACACAAAAATTATCAATGGAAATCAAATGTATCAACCCATGGAGGTCTGGATTTGGAGTCACCCTCAAAATTAAAGTGGAAAACCACACTACAGGCTGATCCAACATTGATGTAATGTCCTTAAAACAAGTCAAAATGAGGCTCAGTAGTGTGTGTGGCCTCCACGTGCCTGTATGACCTCCCTACAACGCCTGGGCATGCTCCTGATGAAGTGGCGGATGGTCTCCTGAGGGATCTCCTCCCAGACCTGGACTAAAGCATCCGCCAACTCCTGGACAGTCTGTGGTGCAACGTGGCGTTGGTGGATGGAGCGAGACATGATGTCCCAGATGTGCTCAATTGGATTCAGGTCTGGGGAACGGGCGGGCCAGTCCATAGCATCAATGCCTTCCTCTTGCAGGAACTGCTGACACACTCCAGCCACATGAGGTCTAGCATTGTCTTGCATTAGGAGGAACCCAGGGCCAACCGCACCAGCATATGGTCTCACAAGGGGTCTGAGGATCTCATCTCGGTACCTAATGGCAGTCAGGCTACCTCTGGCGAGCACATGGAGGGCTGTGCGGCCCCCCAAAGAAATGCCACTCCATACCATGACTGACCCACCGCCAAACCGGTCATGCTGGAGGATGTTGCAGGCAGCAGAACGTTCTCCACGGCGTCTCCAGACTCTGTCACGTCTGTCACATGCTCAGTGTGAACCTGCTTTCATCTGTGAAGAGCACAGGGCGCCAGTGGCGAATTTGCCAATCTTGGTGTTCTCTGGCAAATGCCAAACGTCCTGCACGGTGTTGGGCTGTAAGCCAACCCCCACCTGTGGACGTCGGGCCCTCATACTACCCTCATGGAGTCTGTTTTTGACCGACTGCTCCCTCTCCTCCTTGCACAAAGGCAGAGGTAGCAGTCCTGCTGCTGGGTTGTTGCCCTCCTACGGCCTCCTCCACGTCTCCTGATGTACTGGGTTGTCTCCTGGTAGCGCCTCCATGCTCTGGACACTACGCTGACAGACACAGCAAACCTTCTTGCCACAGCTCGCATTGATGTGCCATCCTGGATGAGCTGCACTACCTGAGCCACTTGTGTGGGTTGTAGACTCCGTCTCATGCTACCACTAGAGTGAAAGCACCGCCAGCATTCAAAAGTGACCAAAACATCAGCCAGGAAGCATAGGAACTGAGAAGTGGTCTGTGGTCACCACCTGCAGAACCAGTCCTTTATTGGGGGTGTCTTGCTAATTGCCTATAATTTCTACCTGTTGTCTATTCCATTTGCACAACAGCATGTGAAATTTATTGTCAATCAGTGTTGCTTCCTAAGTGGACAGTTTGATTTCACAGAAGTGTGATTGACTTGGAGTTACATTGTGTTGTTTAAGTGTTCCCTTAATTTTTTTGAGCAGTGTATAAACGCAACATGTAAAAACCGTTGGTCCCATGATTCATGAGCTGAAATAAAAGACCCCAGAAATGTTCCATATGCACAAAAAGCTTATTTCTCTCAAATGTTGTGCACAAATTTGTTTTGATCCCTGTTAGTGAGCATTTCTCCTTTGCCAAGATAATCCATCCACCTGGCAGGTGTGGCATATCAAGAAGCTGTTTAAACAGCATGATCAATACACAGGTGCAACTTGTGCTGGGGACAATAAAAGGCCACTCTAAAATGTGCAGTTTTGTCACACAACACAATGTCACAGATGTCTCATATTTTGAGGTAGCGTGCAATTGGTATGCTGACTGCAGGAAGTGAATGTTAATTTATATACCATAAGCAGTCTCCAACATTGTTTTAGAGAATTTGGCAGTACGTCCAACCAGCCTCACAACCGCAGACCACGCGTATGGTATCGTGTGGGCGAGCGGTTTGCTGATGTCAACGTTGTGAACGGAGTGCTACGGACAACGAACACTATTGCATTTTATAGATGGCAATTTGAATGCAGAGATACCGTGACGAGATCCTGGGGCCCATTGTTGAGCCATTCTTCCGCCGCCATCACCTCATATTTCAGCATGATAATGCACAGCGCAAGGAGCTGTACACAATTCTTGGAAGCTGAAAATGTCTGTTCTTCCATGGCCTGCATACTCACCAGACATGTCACCCATTGTGCATGTTTGGGATGTTCTGGATCGACGTGTACGACAGCCTGTTCCAGTTCCCAGTCATATGAAATCTATAGATTAGGGCCTAATGAATTTATTTCAATTGACTAATTTCCTCATTTGAACTGTAACTCAGTAAAATCTTTTAAAATTGTTGCATGTTGCGTATATATATATATTTTTTTTTTGTCAGTATAAATACAAAATGCAAGCAAAAATAAACACATTCATCAGTAATAAGGTCCTCAATCAGCTTTATGAATTGCCCATAGAGGCACCAAAACATTTAAGAACATTTAGAAGATTGTTCCACAAGTAAGTTGCAATAAAACTAAAAGCTGATTTACCTAACTCAGTAGAGACCAAAGGAATTTCCAGAGTTAACCATCCCTGAGACCGGGTGTGGTAACTCATAAGTCTAAAGTTTAGGAATGATGGCTATAACGTAACAATTGTGGGAGTTTTTGTAAAAGGGCTTTTTAAATGAAAACATAGCAATGTATCAACCTACGTGACGTCAAAGACGGCCAACCAACTTCCTGGTAGAGAAAGCAGTGATGAGTACTAAAACTGTCACCCGTAATAAAAGAGCAGTGTGATATGATAAACTGCATCTAACGGCTTTAATGAAGTGGCAGCTGCGTTCATATACAGCGCATTGGGAAAGTATTCAGACCCCTTGACTTTTTCCACATTTTATTACGTTATAGCCTTATTCTAAAATGGATTAAATAGTTTTTTTCCCCTCATCAATCTACACACAATACCCCCATAATGACAAAGCAAAAACAGGTTTAGAAATGTTTACACATTTATAAAAAAAACAACTGAAATATCACATTGCATAAGTATTCAGACCCTTTACTCAATACTTTGTTGAAGCACCTTTGGCAGCAATTATTGCCTCGAGTCTTCTTGGGTATGACTCTACAAGCATGGCACACCTGTATTTGGGGAGTTTCTCCCATTCTTCTCTGCAGATCCTCTCAAGCTCTGCCAGGTTGGATGGGGAGCGTCGCTGCACAGCTATTTTCAGGTCTCTCCAGAGATGTTCGATTGGGTTCAAGTCCGGGCTCTGGCTGGGCCACTCAAGGACATTCAGAGACTTGTCCCGAAGCCACTCCTGCGTTGTCTTGGCTGTGTGTTTAGGGTCGTTGTCCTGTTGGAAGGTGAACCTTCTCCCCAGTCTGAGGTCCTGAGCGCTCTGGAGCAGGTTTTCATCAAGGATCTCTCTGTACTTTGCTCCATTCATCTCTCCCTCGATCCTGACTAGTTTCCCAGTCCCTGCCGCTGAAAAACATCCCCACAGCATGATGCTGCCACCATCATGCTTCACCGTAGGGATGGTGCCAGATTTCTTCCAGACATGACGCTTGGCATTCAGGCCAAAGAGTTCAATCTTGGTTTCATCAGACCAGAGAATCTTGTTTATCATGGTCTGTGAGTCCTTTAGGTGCCTTTTAGCAAACTCCAAGCGGGCTGTCATGTGCTTTTTACTGAGAAGTAGCTTCCGTCTGGCCACTCTACCATAAAAGCCTGATTGGTGGAGTGCTGCTGAGATTGTTGTCCTTCTGGAAGGTTTTCCCATCTCCACAGAGGAACTCTGGAGCTCTGTCAGAGTGACCATCGGGTTCTTGGTCACCTCCTTGACCAAGGCCCTTCTCCCCCAATTGCTCAGTTTGGTTGGGCGGCCAGCTCTAGGAAGGGTCTTGGTGGTTCCAAACTTCTTCCATTTAAGAATGATGGAAGCCACTGTGTTCTTGGGGACCTTCAATGCTACAGAAATTTTTTGGTACCCTTCCCCAGATCTGTGCCTCGACACAATCCTGTCTCGGAGCTCTACGGACAATTCCTTGGACCTTGTGGCTTGGTTTTTGCTCTGACATGCACTGTCAACTGCACCACTATTGTCCTCCTCTTCCTCAACTTCTCGCTTTTCATCCACATTGATTTCCCTCTCACCCTCCTCTTCTTGGGCAATTACATTGAAACCACAGGCAGGCTTCCCTCCAATGGATATCCTCTCATGACTTTTAAGACTTCTTAGCTGAGTGAATCCCTCCCCACACTGAGAGCAGTGAAAAGGCTTCTCCCCTGTATGTACTCTTTGATGTTTCTCAAGGCTTCCAGAACGATTGAAACTCTTCCCACATGTGGCGCTGTGGAATGGTTTCTCTCCAGTGTGTACTCTTTGATGATTCGTTAGATTACCTGAATAACTGAAACTCTTTCCACATTGAGGACAGGGGTAACTCCCACGACCAGGTAGTCTTGAGGTATCTGGGTCAACCACACCACTAGTTTCCTCAACTTCTCTCCTTTCATTCTCATCAATTTCCTTCTCATCCTCCTCCTCTTTGACAATCACATTGAAAATACAGGCAGGCTTCTCTCCACTATGTGACCTCTGATGAGTCTTCATGTCTCCTGCTCGACTGAAACTCTTCCCGCATAGAGAGCAGTGGTAAGATTTCTCCCCTTTATGTATTCGCTGATGTTCCTTAAGGCTTCCTGAATGATTGAAGCTCTTCCTAGATGTGATGCAGTAGTAAGGCTTCTCTCCACTATGCACTGTCTCATGTCTCTTAAGGTTTACTTTCTCACTGAAACTCTTCCCAAATGCTGAGCAGTGGAAAGGTTTCTCTCTAGTGTGTATTCTTTGATGATTCTGTCCAGATAGTCTTGATGCTGTGGAACTGGACTCGTTGTCTGGGTTGGGGCTCTCTTCTGTAAGAATATGAACAGATAAGGGGTAAGAAACAGACCGAGAGGAACAAAAGCTTTAAGCTTAATAATTCAGGAGTCAACATTCATTTGGATTAACAAAGTATTGAAAGAAAGACTTTGCAAGGGGCGTGTTGCATTGCATCACACATAGAGAATGCCATTGTCAAATTACAATGCATTGCGCAATGGTCGGTAGCCATTTTTGTCTTGTCACTCTCCTTCCCTCTTACACATACAGAAGCCTGAGGGGTAAACTACAAAGCAGAATCAATGAGTTAGCCAGCTAACTTCCCTAAATATTCTGAAATAACTTTTTATTGTTTAGAAAGGTAAGCTTGACTAATTGACTCAACAACCAAAAACATTTCTAAGTTAACATTTCTTAATGAACCAGAAAATCTAGTTATTTGGGTTGTTTATCAAAGTTAGCTGGCTAGCGCACAATTGGCCCAGCGTCGTCCAGGGTAGGGGAGGGAATGGCCGGCAGGGATGTAGAGCATGGCGTTTGCAACGCTAGGGTTGTGGGTTCGATTCCCACGGGGGGCCAGTATGAAAAATAAAAAGATAATGTAAGTCGCTCTGGATAAGAGCGTCTGCTAAATGACGTAAATGTAAATGTAGCTCATTGATCCTGCTTTGTAGTTTACCTCTGAACCAAAGAGGATTTTAGCCTGAATTTACCTGAATCAACTGAGTCCCTGTCCTCCTTTCCCTCCTCCCCCTCATCGATCTCTCTCTCCTCCTCCTCCTCTTTGACAATCACATTGAGTTCCACTGTTTGAGTGCAGTCCCTCAGCTTCACTGACAGCATCTCTGGACCCCGCTGTGAGCTTCTCTGGGCTGGAACACCACAGCCAGAACCCGGTTCAGACATGGTAGGCTGGGTAGATCTAAAAAGAGGAGACCCAAAGAGTTCAGGGTGATTTTCACAAACCTAGATTGTGGTATAGCTCCAGAAAAGACAACAATGGGTATCTAAGCTAGCTAACCACATCCCGTCCAGCAGAAACCCTTTTTGCAATATAAAAATATAGAATCGCTAGAATTGATGCACATCAAAAAATAAAGGTGACAAGTTCACTGGAAAACGGCAGGTAGCTTAGTGGTTAAGAGCGTTGTGCCAGTAACCGAAAGGTCGCTGGTTCTAATCCTCGAGCTGACTAGGTGAAAAAATCTGTCGATGTGCCCTTGAGCAAAGCACTTAACCCTAATTGCTCCTGTAAGTCGCTCTGGATAAGAGCGTCTGCTAAATGACTAAAATATAAATGTAAACCAGTTAAAATGTTTTATTTATTTTATTAAACCTTTATTTAACTAGGCAAGTCAGTTAAGAACAAATTCTTATTTACAATAATGGCCTACCAAAAGGCAAAAAGGCTGGGATTAAAAACAAAATAAAAATATAGGACAAAAACACACATGATGATAGAAACACCACAACATAAAGAGAGACCTAAGACAACAACACAGCATGGCAGCAACACAGCATGACAACATGGTAGCAACACAGCATGACAACATGGTAGCAACACAACATGGCAGCAGCACAAAACATGGTACAAACATTACTGGGCACAGACAACAGCACAAAGGGCAAGAAGGTAGAGACAACAATATATCACGCGAAGGAGCCACAACTGTCAGTAAGCGTGTCCATGATTGAGTCTTTGAATGAAGAGATGGAGATAAAACTGTCCAGTTTGAGTGTTTTTTTGCAGCTCATTCCAGTCGCTAGCTGCAGCGAACTGAAAAGAAGAGCGACCCAGGGATGTGTGTGCTTTGGGAACCTTTAACAGAATGCGACTGGCAGAACGGATGTTGTATGTGGAGGATGAGGGCTGCAGTAGGTATCTCAGATAGGGGGAGTGAGGCCTAAGAGGGTTTTATAAATAAGCATCAACCAGTGGGTCTTGTGACGGGTATACAGAGATGACCAGTTTACAGAGGAGTATAGAGTGCAGTGATGTGTCCTATAAGGAGCATTGGTGGCAAATCTGATGGTCGAATGGTAAAAAACATCTAGCCGCTCGAGAGCACCCTTACCTGCCGATCTATAAATTACATCTCCATAATCTAGCATGGGTAGGATGGTCATCTGAATCAGGGTTAGTTTGGCAGCTGGGGTGAAAGAGGAGCGATTACGATAGAGGAAACCAAGTCTAGATTTAACCTTAGCCTGTAGCTTTGATATGTGCTGAGAGAAGGACCGTCTAGCCATACTCCCAAGTACTTGTATGAGGTGACTACCTCAAGCTCTAAACCTTCAGGAGGTAGTAATCACACCGGTGGGGAGAGGGGCATTCTTCTTACCAAACAAATTGACCGTTGTTTTGGTGATGTTCAGAACAAGGTTAAGGGCAGAGAAAGCTTGTTGGACACTAAGAAAGCTTTGTTGTAGAGCGTTTAACACAAAATCCGGGGAGGGGCCAGCTGAGTAGAAGACTATCATCTGCATATAAATGGATGAGAGAGCTTCCTACTTCCTCAGCTATGTTGTTGATGTAAATTGAGAAGAGTGTGGGGCCTAGGATCGAGCCTTGGGGTACTCCCTTGGTGACAGGCGGTGGCTGAGACAGCAGATGTTCTGACTTTATACACTGCACTCTTTGAGTGAGGTAGTTAGCAAACCAGGCCAAAGACCCCTCAGAGACACCAATACTCCTTAGCCGGCCCACAAGAATGGAATGGTCTACTTTATCAAAGGCTTTGGCCAAGTCAATAAAAATAGCAGCACAACATTGCTCAGAATCAAGGGCAATGGTGACATCATTTAGAACCTTTAAGGTTGCAGTGATACATCAATAACCTGAACGGAAACCAGATTGCATTCCAGAGAGAATACTATAGACATCAAGAAAGCCAGTCAGTTGATTATTGACAACTTTTTCCAACACTTTTGATAAACAGGGAAAAATAGAAATTAGCCTATAACAGTTAGGATCAGCTTGATCTCCCCCTTTAAATAATAATAATAATAATAATAATAATAAGCCATTTAGCAGACGCTTTTATCCAAAGCGACTTACAGTCATGCGTGCATACATTTTTTTTTTTTTTTTTTTTTTGTGTACGGGTGGTCCCGGGGATCGAACCCACTACCTTGGCGTTACAAGCGCCGTGCTCTACCAGCTGAGCTACAGAAGAGGTGGTTTTATCTGCAAGTTAAAAAGGACCCCTCCAGAGGAAGTTGCCGCCACTATTTCAAAGGACACACCGTGGCTGCCTTCCAAACAATGGGAACCTCCCCAGAGAGGAGAGAGAGGTTAAAAAGGTCAGAGATGGGCTTGGCGATGATAGGGGCAGCAACCTTAAAGAAGAAAGGGTCTAAACCATCTGACCCAAATGGTTTTTTGGGGTCAAGTTTAAGGAGCTCCTTCAGCACCTCTGACTCAGTGACTGCCTGCAGGGAGAAACTTTGTAGGAGGGGCAGGGGAAAAGAGGGAGGAGCATCAGGTCACATTAGAAGGGGTGGGAGGGAAAAGAGGGAGGAGCATCAGGTCACATTAGAAGGGCTGAGAGATGAGGAAATGTTGGACGGGCAAGGAGGCATGGCTGAGTCAAATAGGAATCCTGACTTTATGAAGTGGTGATTAAAGAGCTCAGCCATGTGCTCTTTGTCAGTAACAACCACATCATCAACATTAAGGGACATGGGCAGCTGTGAGGAGGAGGGTTTATTCTCCAGGTCTTTAACTTCTTGGGGTTAGACCCACAGATAGAGAACCGCTCCTTAAAGTACCTGACTTTGGCCTTCCATATAACCTGAGTTATTTCTCATTTGCCTGAACGAGAGCCAGTCTGCCTGAGTATGCCGAGCCTTTCGCCAAATGGAATTCTTGAGGTGGAGTAACTCTGCCAGATCACGGTTGAACAAGGGGCTGAACCGGTTTTAAATTATCATTTTCTTTATGGGGGCATGTTGGTTAACAATAAAAAAATAAGGTCCAAGCGTCTTCAACAGAGGGGATCAAGCTGATTCTATACCAATTTACAGAGGCCAGGTCATGAAGGAAGGCTTGCTCATTAAAGTTTTGTAGCAAGAGTCTATGACAAATCAGGACCGGTCGTGTCACTGAGCAGCCATTACGAACACAGGCTGTAAAACAGTGATCACTAAGGTCATTACAGAAAACACCAGACTGATACCCATCAGGATTATTTGTGAGGATAACATCAAGGAGAGTAGCCTTTTCTGGGTGTTTGGAGTCATACCTTGTGGGATTGGTAATCATCTGAGAAAGATTTAGGGAGTCCCATTGCTTTAGGATTTGGTCAGGTAGTTTAAGCATGTCCCAGTTTAGGTCAACTAGCAGGACAAATTCAGACTTAGTGTAAGGGGCCAGGAGAGAGCTTAGGGCAGGTAGGGTACAGGCCGGTGCTGATGGAGGACGATAACACTCAGCAACAGTCAACAAAGAACTATTTGAAAGTTTAATGCTTAAAACCAGCAAATCAAATTGTTTGGGGACAGACTTGGTGGGGACAACCGAGCACTGAAGGTGCTCCTTGGTATAGATTGCCACTCCACCACCTTTGGAAGATCTGTCTTGCCGAAAAAGGTTATAACCAGAAAGGTTAACAACATCAGTGTTCAAAACACTCTTTCTTAACCACGTCTCAGTAATGACCAACATATCTGGAGTAATCCGACTTTAGGCGCACTAGATACATTTGCTCTGAAGAGGTGGTTTTATCTGCAAGTTAAAAAGGACCCCTCCAGAGGAAGTTGCCGCCACTATTTCAAAGTATTTCCTGTTGTAGTGCGGAAATGCACGTTTAGTTTCACCCTCCAAACACTGAGGTATGGCTCCTTATATATATATATATATTGATTAAAATCGGAAGTTCACATTTCCACCTTCCTCCACATGCACAGCCCACACTGTCTCCGGCACATTCCAGACTCAGCGAATTGTAAACAAACCAAAAAGCCAGAGTCAGGGTAGCTTCACTAATCACTACGGAGCACAGCTAGCTATGACAAGGAGGATGACCCTCCACTCTCCTCCTCCCTCTTTTGCAACAGAATTTAATGACCAAGGATGAGTAGAGTTTAACGGTAATACAGGAGTTTTACCGTGACGCTAGATGCTAGCTAACTTACTCCCTGGACCAAATAAAGCTAGCCTGCTAGCTACCGGTAATTATTAGCAACTGTGGATAATTGGTTCCAAAGTTGTTTCAAGCATATACAATGGGGAGAACAAGTATTTGATACACTGCCGATTTTGCAGGTTTTCCTACTTACAAAGCATGTAGAGGTCTGTAATTTTTATCATAGGTACACTTCAACTGTGAGAGACGGAATCTAAAATAAAAATCCAGAAAATCACATTGTATGATTTTTAAGTAATTAATTTGCATTTTATTCCAAATCCCTCCTGAGATGTGTGCAAACCTGGTGGCCAACTACAAGAAACGTCTGACCTCTGTGATTGCCAACAAGGGTTTTGCCACCAAGTACTAAGTCATGTTTTGCAGAGGGGTCAAATACTTATTTCCCTCATTAAAATGCAAATCAATTTATAACATTTTTGACATGTGTTTTTCTGGATTTCTTTGTTGTTATTCTGTCTCTCACTGTTCAAATAAACCTACCATTGAAATTATAGACTGATCATTTCTTTGTCAGTGGACAAACGTACAAAATCAGCAGGGGATCAAATACTTTTTCCCCTCACTGTATATATCATGGTGTACAAGACACCTGTCTGATTTGCGCCTGTCTGAGTGGACTAATCCATTGTGCTACTGAAATTGTAAATGGTTATATTACATAAGAACAATGGTGGAAAAAAAAGCATTATAAAAAAATGCGCTCTCCTGCGTCACTGTCCGCAGTTCTGAAACACATCAGTGCACTATTGAATTGGCGCCTTTTCCATGTTGCCATGTAGACCATGTTGCTATGTGAATAATAGCAAAGTTAACCAGCATATTGGTGTTGAGAACAATGCGGCGGAGGCAGCAGCAGAATGAGGAGGTGAGGAAACAGCCCTCGCCTTATTGTCTAAGAAAAGTGAGGAGAGAGGAAACCCTAACTTAAGTAGGCCTGTAATCAAATGGCCTAACTGTTATGTGTGCCTGGCTTTATAAATAATCAATCTACAGAAATAAGGCAGATCCTGCTTCTGTTGCCTGTTTGGAGTGTTTGTTTAATAGCCTACTGATTCGGTTAGCACCAACTACAGTCATGGTCAAAAGTTGAGAATGACACAAATTCTAATTTTCACAAAGTCTGCTGCCTCCGTTTTGATGATGGCAATTTGCATATACTACAGAATGTCATGAAGAGTGATCAGATGAATTGCAATTAATTGCAAAGTCCCTCTTTGCCATGAAAATGAACTTAATCCCCAAAAAACATTTCCACTGCATTTCAGCCCTGCCACAAAAGGACCAGCTTCCATCATGTCGGTGATTCTCTCTTTAACACAGGTGAGAGTGTTGACGAGGACAAGGCTGGAGATCACTCTGTCATGCTGATTGAGTTAGAATAACAGACTGGAAGCTTTAAAAAGGAGGGTGGTGCTTGAAATCATTGTTCTTCCTCTGTTAACCATGGTTACCTGCAAGGAAACACGTGCCGTCATCATTGCTTTGCACAAAAAGGCCTTCACAGGCAAGGATATTGCTGCTAGTAAGATTGCACCTAAATCAACCATTTATCGGATCATCAAGAACTTCAAGGAGAGAGGTTCAATTGTTGTGAAGGCGTCAGGGCGCCCAAGAAAGTCCAGCAAGCGCCAGGACCGTCTCCTAAAGTTGATTCAGCTGCGGGATCGGGGCACCACCAGTGCAGAGCTTGCTCAGGAATGGCAGCAGGCAGGTGTGAGTGCATCTGCACGCACAGTGAGGCAAAGACTTTTGGAGGATGGCCTGGTGTCAAGAAGGGCAGCAAAGAAGCCACTTCTCTCCAGGAAAAACATCAGGACAGACTGATATTCTGCAAAAGGTACAGGGATTGGACTGCTGGGGACTGGGGTAAAGTCATTTTCTCTGATGAATCCCCTTTCCGATTGTTTGGGGCATCCGGAAAACACCTTGTCCGGAGAAGACAAGGTGAGCGCTAGCATCAGTCCTGTGCCATGCCAACAGTAAAGCATCCTGAGACCATTCATGTGGTGTGGTTGCTTCTCAGCCAAGGGAGTGGGCTCACTCACAATTGAGAGCAACTTCTCCCAACCATCCAAGTACAGTTTGGTGACGACCAATGCCTTTTCCAGCATGATGGAGCACCTTGCCATAAGGCAAAAGTGATAACGAAGTGGCTCGGGGAACAAAACATCGAAAATGTGGGTCCATGGCCAGGAAACTCCCCAGACCTTAATCCCATTGAGAACTTGTGGTCGATCCTCAAGAGGCGGGTGGACAAACAAAACCCCACAAATTCTGACAAACGCCAAGCATTGATTATGCAAGAATGGGCTGCCATCAGTCAGGATGTGGCCCAGAAGTTAATTGACAGCATGCCTGGGCGGATTGCAGAGGTCTTGAAAAAGAAGGGTCAACACTGCAAATATTGACTCTTTGCATAAACTTAATGTAATTGTCAATAAAAGCCTTTGACACTTATGGAATGCTTGTAATTATACTTCAGTATACCATAGTAACATCTGACAAAAATATCTCATAACACTGCAGCAGCAAACTTTGTTAAGACCAATACTTGTCACTCAAAACTTTAAAAAACAAATCATATTTTTAATAATAACTATTTTTCTTGATCTCCTTCTTGTTATTATCATGATCATTATTATAATAAGTAACGTCATTATCATTAGTAGGCTTAGTATAGCAGCCTTGTATAACCACCATTGATTGAGCTGTAGGCCTAAGAGCACATCCTGTTTAGTCTTAATAATGTAACTTACTTAGGCATATATTTCAATACTTTTATAGGCTACTGTGTCAAGTAATCATTAATTCGTTCACGTCATAACACAGCATGCGAGTCATTCATGATTTGAAATGCAAATCAAGCATTTTAGTTTTAAAATAAAATAAAGCGAGCCTTGAATAATTAGCTTAAACAATAAATAAACCGTTCCATTTCGGAAATTGCATTCACGAATGAATGTGACCGTTTTTAGTCTATGATGTAATAAAGGCTTGACAAAAAAATGTTTTACAACAGACTCTGGTACGCTTCTAATGTATTTAGTGGTGTTTACATTGTTCTAAACGGTCAGAAATGTTTTATTGTATACAGCACCTGTTTTGCGCACACACAATAGGCATTGCAGCGCTTGCTCCTTACCTTATTTTTCTTGATCTCTAGTATTTTCCACAACTAGTCACATTTATTCCACACATCTTCCCCCTTTGCCTCCTGAGCAACCAGTAAACATTCCCCCATTTCGAGTTCGTCACGTCCTATGCATCCATTTTGCGGTTATGGTGTTTGGAGTTTGTAATAACCAATTTATTGATGTGATTATGATAGGCTATAGGTCAGGCCCTATTGGTCACGTGCATGCAATGCTTACATGTCACATAAAGAGAGCAAGGGTTAAGGGAATAGGGAATGTTTTTCCTAAACAAATGATTGATTTCGGTAACAGAACCTTTCAGTCAGAAATGGCTGTAATTATGTTGCAGCTTAAGCAACACGGACAGTGGTCACTGACCACCACAGAACATCAGTGTTTATCGCACTGTCCGCGTTGCTTAGGCTGCAACATAATTACAGCCATTTCTGTCACTTGCAGTCTTTTTTAATAAACAGAGCGCAGCAAGTCTGAGCTCAGCCCGTCACAATCAAATAAATTGCTGGTCGGACTCATTTGTGTGTCTTAATTATTTAATCAAACAATTTTTCAGTGAGAATCACTATTGGCTCCTTGATTTGTCGCTAGATTACGTTTTCCATTGCCGCATTGACGTCACAGCACCAACTTGCCGCAGTCCCCGACGTAGCATTATCACCCCCCTCCCCTTGTGCCGTTGCTGTGACTTCTGTTACACAGACAGCTTCCCCCACTCTCTTTTGCGGCAGAATTGAGTGGGAAAAGTCGCTAAAATGCTATCAAAACCATAGAAAACACCCCAATGGCAGCCGGAAAAGTAGCTGAATTTGTCGCTAGACCAATAGTGAGGGGTCTTAAAACTCTAAAGCCTCCCAAGTGACGCAGCGGTCTAAGGCACTGCATAGCCGTGCTTGAGGCGTCACTACATACCCGTGTTCGATCCCGGGGGTGTCACAGCCGCCCATGACACCCATGAGGCGGCGCACAATTCGCACAGCATTGTTAGGGGCGGGTTTGGCCGGCCGGGATTTCCTTGTCCCAACGCTCTCTAGCGACTCCTTGTGGCGGGCCGGGCGCCTGCAAGCTGACTTCGGTCGCCAGTTGGACGGCATTTCATTTAAAATAAAAACATTATTTAAAAAACAGCACTCTAAATACAGCAACAAAGTGGCTAAATTGGCAACACTGCTTCCACGTCGCACAGAACTCACTAACAGTCCCTCCTTTTCTGAATAACAAGGTTTATTGGACCTTCCTTAGAACGTTTTGGTTCTGTTAACTGATTGACTGGGTCAGCGGAGACCATGCTCGTGACCAATCAACTATGCCTTAAGCTTACCGCATGTTTCCCAGTCAAAACAATTTGTGCATACAGTATATTATGACGAAATGTTGTTAGTTTTGGTGTTCTGCTGCATTCGTTAGGTTTTTTTTCCAGCTGTTTGAGCGCATAAATCATTTTCTTGAGGCAAGCTCAAGTTTGGTAGCCGAAGTCTACAACCCTTTGTCGGTGATTGATCACATTTTTTCACTTGAGCAATAAGGCTCCAAACATCTTAGTTAGATGTAATATTGCACGACTAAAACCTACCTCAACAAAAACTTCAAAATAAATAACAGATTTCTTGATTTATCTTAGATTGATTCTGACTATTTTGAGGAATTGTTACTGAGTGTACAAAACATTACGAACACATTCATAATATTGAGTTACACCTTTTAACCTCAGAACAGCCTCTATTCGTTGGCCCATGTTGACTCTGATGCTTCCCACAGTTGTGTCAAGTTGACTGGATGTCCTTTGGGTGGAGGACCATTCTTGGTACACACGGGAAACTGTTGAGCGTGAAAAACCCAGCAGCGTTGCAGTTCTTGACACAAACCGGTGCACCTGGCCATACTACCATACCCCGTTCAAAGGCACTTCAATATTTTGTCTTGCCCATTCACCCTCTGAATGGCACACAAACAATCCATGACTCAATTGTCTGAAGTCTTAAAAATCCTTCTTTAACCTGTCTCCTCCCCTTCACCTACACTGATTGAAGAGGATTTAACAGATGACATCAATAAGGGATCATAGCTTTCACCTGGTCAGTCTGTCCTGGAAAGACAGATGTTTTTTTTCCCTAGTTTATCAAGCGAATGTCTTTTTTAAATAAATAATATAATAATCTTTTCAAGGGCGCATGCGAGGCACAGACATTGGCTTCGCCTAGCCGAGTTCTGCTAGCAGCAAACCGAACCTAGTATGCGGATTCCTTTACATACAAATCATCTGTCCAACTTTCATCACTCAAACTCTCCTGTTGGATGTATCTATAGTTATGCACATGCACAGAAGGGATTTATTTACACTATAATTCATTAAGCAGTGGAAACAAGTTAAATCGACATCCATTGCTGGAAAATGAGCCGACGAGTTGAATAAAGTCGAATAATCTTTTATCTTGCGACATAAGCAAAAAAATATCTTTTAAATTGTTGGAAACTGGCTAATTGACTTGAGCACGTTTTAGTATGTTTAGAATCATATAAGTAGCGTAGCAATAGTGATTAACGTGTTATGGGTTAGATGTAAAAGTGTTATGTGCAATAGTATTTGGCCAGAGGCTAAGTACAAAGGGGGCCTCTCTCTGAAACAGAATGTTTCCATAAGGGTGAGATAGGAGCCATATGTTAGAGCTGTTTGGGAAGAGGGCATGGACCGAGGGGATAAATATGTGCCGAAATTCTTTAAAATTATCTTTGCAGCTGTATGACCCAGCGTGGTTTAATAAATCTAGCATGAGCTTTTAATGGAGTCCGACTGGATCGTTTATACCAGAACTTAAACCTCACAACATCATGCAACGTCCCATGAGCCTGCAAGAATGATTATTTGGACCTCTGAGAAGCCAGCACCAATAATAAACGTTAGAAAACACGTTTAAATCCCACAGTTATTTAGCCCATTGGTATTGCACGATGTCCAGTATATATTTTTTTATATTGGACATGCATATTTCACCGTACATAATTGCCTGTACGTTGTGTCACAGTAAAGGGGGGGGGGGGGGGGGGTTCCATTCTACTCAGGAGCACCTCTAGTTTCCAAACACACAGCGTTTACACCCATTTTGTGGCCCTTTAAAGAGTGGCCAATCAGCGGAAGTCCAATAGTTTTTTCCCCGAATTAGACACGCAAGCTTTTTGGTTCAAACGCATCTGTTTTGTATGTTATAGACTCTAGTGAGTAGGCTGGACCCTGGTTTTATGGACACACAATCTATTATATACGGTGCAATATTTATGTCCAATATGAAAAAACGAGTGGATTTAAGCTGATTGGCGACTCTAATATGATTTATAATATTAACTCTTAGAATAAATTTGCTATTGTTAATTTTTGTAAAGTTTTGTTTGAGCTGCTTTTGAAAGCAAAAGTCGAATTGAAAACAGTATTGGTGAATTCGATTTTCATAATAGCAAGCTAGGACTGGTGGTTTGGTTAGATAAACTAGCAAGTCTGTTTGTTTGGTTACCACAGCAACTACTGTAGACATTATACATTTTTACATTTTAGTCATTTAGCAGACGCTCTTATCCAGAGCGACTTACAGTTAGTGCATTCATCGTAAGATAGCTAGGTGGGACAACCACATATCACAGGCATAGAAAGTACATTTTCCCTCTATGTAGAGTTAGAGCTAGAATGGGGGTGGGGGGTCAAGTAATAATAATAATATTTTTTCTTGGGGGTGGGGGGGTCAAGTAATAATAATAATATTTTTTCTTGGGGGGGGGGGGGGGGGGTTGAGGTGAGGAGTAGGATTATTTAAGATACTGTAAACTTGCTAGCTACTTCAGTGAATGTGGAACACATTTCTACCAGCAAATGAACAGATTTTAGTGGCAAATGTGTTAAATTACAGCCATGGTATAAAAGGGATAATCAACTCGGGGCTCTATGGGCTCTCTGGAAAATAATGCAATTCCGAATAAGGCACCTCGGGGGTTTGCGGTATATCATGCTCATCAACATAGCATTTAAAAAGGCCCGGGTGATGTGTAGGAACTAGAATATTTCAGTGATATTTTCTGCTGTGCGCAGCCTTGACGATACCACGGGACGATGCGGCCCAATTTACGCTGATAAGACTATTAATTTCCACGTTACAGCCCCATTGGACGGGTATTACTAGAGACGTTGGTTTTGTAATTATTTATCCCAGCATGTGCGTTAATCCAGAGGACGATTCACACAGGCTTAGTTTTTCCAAACTGCCCCCTGTAATTCGTAATGTTTTTTTTACATTGAATTATGATGGAAGCCTGGAGGTTTTTATTGTAGGCGTGAAGATATCTGAACGACCTGTCTAGATGACAATAGGCTACACTGCTAAATCGTGCTTGGCTGCCAAATGTATAGGTCTCCCCTTAATATTTAAATCGATGAAGTGTGATCATAATTATTTTAGCGATCCATGGTAGACGTCCTTCCTAATAACATTTTATTGAATATATAGGGATAATTAAACTGACGCATTCGGCGATGTTCAACTTCAATTCACTGGCACCATGAAGAATAGTGTAGTGTATTGACATTATGATGGTCTTAAATGTTTTTTTAAGTGGAACTGAAAGAATGTTGATTTTGGTATCAAGAGGGAAGGTTTTAGTGTAGCGCCACATACAACAGACAGGAAGTGTGTTGTAGACACGGGGATTGGACAGTAGAGGGAGCCACCCACATCTTGGGAGGTTATATATTAGGGGGGAACAACGACGGAGGGGCAGAAAGCATTAAGATTCATTTGGGACTGCTTCTCCGGATCTCCGCGGGTCTGTTAACTTATGCTGTAACCTCGTGGTATTAATAAAAGCCTCTAAAACACGATACAGCTTAAGTGGATTCTTTGATCGACAGCAATACCCACCAGCATTCGACGCGATACCACAATAGCTTAGCCATACTCATTGATAGCCTAATTTATACTTGAATATCCTCTTTTTTTTGGTGAATTTACGAGGCATTGCTAGATACAGATTACCAAGACATAGCGTACGTGCACGGTTCTGTCTGTCTGCGGCGATCCACTCTCCTCTTTCTCTTCACTATGGAAACGCTGTGTTTGGTCATCGGTCTGTTGCTTGTTGAATAGCTCAGGCTACTCATCGATAGCCCCTACTTTAGTGAACTTGAGCGAGACATTGCATGCCAAGTAATTGCGAAATACAGCATTGCGATAGCCTTAAATCTTTTGATTACCGATGCACGGTTCTGACTATCTGCCTGGTGGCCTACCTACGCCTGGCAGTCCCCCCATCGCTCTTTCTTTGCTGTGAAAGATGCAAGAGTTTGTGTTTTCGAAGTAGACTACGGCAAATAGTTTCCTTCTGAGTCGATTACTAGTGGAATCGAAGCTCGACAACCAGAAAATGGGAGTCGACAGGGAATATATTATTTTGTAGTCACTGGCCACCACTATATCCAGGCACTCTGCGTTGCGTCGTGGTTAAGAACATTTTTTACATTACATTTTAGTCATTTAGCAGACACTCTTATCCAGAGCGACTTACAGTTAGTGAATGCATACATTTTTTTTCATACTGGTCCCACGTGGGAAACGAACCCATAACCCTGGCGTTGCAAACGCCATGCTCTACCAACTGAACTACACGGGACTAAGAACAGCCCTTAGCCGTGGTATATTGACATATACCACAACTCCCTGGCCTTATTGCATAAGTATACACGACGGGTCTTATTCTTAAGGATTCCAAAGAATCCGTGACCCGGAAGTATTTAAATATTCTTGCCTGCTTCACAGCGGTTTATTTGGACGGAAACACTCATTTTGCTTATTAAATTGTTACAAATTATATCGACATTCATTCATTTGCTTTAAAACGTTATGGAAAATGGGTTAGGCATTAGTTGTTTGCATAAACCGGTATCCAGCTGGTTTAGCAACGGCTAGTCCAGCCAATTAAATTGCTACAAGTTATATCGACATTCATTCATTTGCTTTAAAACGTTATGGAAAATGGGTTAGGCATTAGTTGTTTGCATAAACCGGTATCCAGCTGGTTTAGCAACGGCTAGTCCAGCCAATTTAGCTAACTACAGTAGCTAGATAAAACATATTTCGTTTAGCTATCTGTGGCTAAACAATGAGCTGGCGATTAGCACACAATTAGACGACAGCTGGCTAACTATGAAGCAAAAGTCACTTCAACCGTTAACCTGAAATTAAGTTAGTTTGTTAGCTAGCTAGCTAGCTATCGACACAAACGTGTTGGACGGGAGATGTGTAGCTAGCTAACGGCTAACTGGCTTATCGCTAACGGCTAGTTAGCTGGGATAACAACAAAGCCAGGCCGCCGCATCCACTGCCGTTTTATCGTGGAATTTGTTAGTTTACAGACCGTGTAACAAGCACACATTTAACATTTTTTAAAATTAGTAATTGCTTACCGTGAGGTGATTTCCTGTAGCGAATTGTTTGGCTGAGAAGAACTTGGGAAATGGTGAGATCTCGTAGAGCAAGCGGAAAAAATGTATCCACTTTCGGAGGGCGTTTGGTCTGGATTATAAAATGCTGCGGTAAATGTTCGTGAGCGTCCTATCAGGTTAGTCCTATCATTGTGCATGTTTTGCTGGCCTCTGACGGAAAGAAGTCTTCTTTGGTGGGGTTTATCATTGGTTGGCATTCAACGTGATGGTACATTACCGCCACCTACTGTACCGGAATGTGGGCCAGAGACAGGGAGAAACTAAATCCTACATTTACATTTACATTTTAGTCAATTAGCAGACGCTCTTATCCAGAGCGACTTACAGTTAGTGTGTGCATACATTCTTTTTTAATACTGGCCCCCCGTGGGAATCGAACCCACAACCCTGGCATTGCAAACGCCATGCTCTACCAACTGAGCTACATCCCTGCCGGCCATTCCCTCCCCTACCCTGGACGACGCTGGGACAATTGTGCACTGCCCCATGGGTCTATCCTACCTGCCAACCCCGTTTCTCTTTAAAAAGATAACAAAATATTTGAGACTATATCTAATGACGTTCTACTCAATATACTCTTTAAACTAATTTTCTGTATCCTCTTCTTCCTTATACTAGATCTCAGCCTCCCTCTGATACTGCCCACACTGTAACAATACATGCTCCACTTTCTCTATTTCCTGACAATAATCACACTTTCCTGATGGATGCTTTCCTATCACATTTAATGTCTTATTCACCCTTGATCTTGTAAAAATAGCCTCCTCTCTTCTGTCCCTTCCTGCTGTCCTCCCCTCCCCGACTTTCCTCTGTACTTGAAATAAATGCCTTCCCTTATTATCTCTATTCCACTGCTCCTGCCATCTCTGCACCATCACTGTATATATCAGTCTTTTTGCCTCTGCCTTGCTCATTGACACTTCAACATCAACATCCCCACTACTAAGTGCTTGTTTAGCCTGAGCATCTACTGCCTCGTTCCCCTCCACCCCCACATGGGCTGGGACCCAAGTAAATCTTATCTGAATAGCAATCTGTTTAATCATGCCATGGGTTTGTAGCACCTCCTAAAGCAGGTCTTGTCTGCTACGTGAGCTAAAGGACTGGAGACTCATTAACACTGCACATGAATCAGAGCAAATAACTACTCTGTCTTGTTTGACTTCCTCCACCCACTGCAAGGCCAACAGAATGGCCATCAGCTCCGCCGTATATACAGCCAGATGATCTGTAATACGTTTCCTGACTTCCACCCCACATTCCTGCACTACAAATGCTGACCCAGTACGTCCTGTCCTTGGATCTTTTGAACCATCTGTGTAAATGACCACAAAATCCTGATACACAGTTTCCAGATGTCTCTTAAAGAAATCAGCTGGATCAACACCCTCCCTATCTTTCTGTAGTCTCTCCAACACTTCTAGATCAACTACTGGAGGCGGGAGTAGCCATGGTGGATTTACAGGAATAACTACCGTTGGACTAAACTCCCTTCCATACAGTCCCATCACCTTCGCCTGGGTATTACCCACCCACCCAAAGCTCGCATTCTGTCTTCGCTCATGTTCCCAGCATGCCTGCAAAATCCCTTTCGCAGGATGAGACACCCCATGTCCCTGTAGGTTGACCCAATAATTCATTGACAGCTGCCGTCTCCTAATCTGCAATGGCATATCGCCCATCTCCACCTGTAGTGCAGCCACTGGGGACGTCCCCCCCCACTACAGTCCTTGCCCCTGTATGACATCTAGCTTTTCCAATGAGGGCTGCCGAACCATACGCTATACTGCCATGGTCTATTACAGATCGGATCAATGCAACATTCATGGTCCTCAATGAGGAACGCCCAGCCCCCCACTCCTTCCCCGTCAGACAGCACATTACATTTAGCCCCATCTTACACTTTCCCACCACTCTCTCAATGTGTTCTGCCCAGGTCAGTCTAGTGTCAAAGTATACCCCAAGGAACCTGAAGGTCCCCACCCTCTCCAAGTTTATCCCGTATAACCTCAATCATACCTAATCTCCCACCTTCCTCCTGGTAAAGAACACTGTCTGAGTTTTCTCTACAGAGAACCTGAATCCCCACATTAATGCCCACTGCTCTACCTCATCAATTGCTTCCTGTACCTTCCTGACTATGTATGGCACATTTCTTCCCCTCTTCCATAAGGCCCCATCATCTGCAAATAACAACCTCCCAATATCCGTCTGTACCTGAGAGTAAACATCATTGATAATGATTGAGAACAACAGAGGACTAATCACACTCCCCTGTGGTGTACCATTATCCACCCTCACCTGGATAGACCTTCCAAACAGGAAATCCTTCATCCAGTTGTACGTTCTTCCTCCTACCCCCATAATATCAAGCTTGATTAACAACCCCTCCTTCCACATCATATCATACACCTTCCCTACATAAAAAAAAACAGCTACAACGGTCTCCTTGTTCACCTGAGCATTCCTGACCTCTGCTTCTAAGCAGAGCACTGGATCCATAGTTCTCCTACCCTTCCTGAATCCACTCTGATGTGGCGATACTAGCCCCCTGCTCTCCAGGAAGTAAGTTAGCCTCTCCGTAATCATACGTTCCATAATCTTACATACATGTGATGTTAAAGCTATTGGCTGATAGCTTGTTGGCCTCGTTGGGTCCTTCCCTGGCTTCCGGATTGGTACCACTACTGCCTCCTTCCAACTGCCTGGTAGTTTCCCCTCCTCCCACACTCTGTTGTACAACATCAATACCTTATCCAGTGCCTCATCAGTCCCCACCTCCCTCCCTCTCCCCTTCAAACCCCTCCTCTCTCTCTCTCTCTCCTTCAAAACCCTCCTCCCTCGCTCTCTCTCCCCTTCAAAACCCTCCTCCCTCTCTCTCCCTTTCAAACCCCTCCTCCCTCTCCTTCAAAACCCTCCTCCCTCTCTCTCTCTCCCCTTCAAAACCCTCCTCCCTCTCTCTCTCTCCCCTTCAAAACCCTCCTCCCTCTCTCTCTCTCCCTTTCAAACCCCTCCTCCCTCTCTCCCCTTCAAACTCCTCCTCCTCTCTCTCCTTCAAACCCCTCCTCCCTCCCTCTCTCTCCCCTTCAAACCCCTCCCTCTCTCTCTCCTTCAAACCCCTCCCCCTCTCTCTTTCTCTCTCCCCTTCAAACCCCCCCACCTCCTCCCTCTCTCTCTCTCTCCCCTTCAAACCCCTCCTCCCTCTCTCTCCCGCTCTCTTTTTCCTACTCCCTCCTTTATTTGTACCACTATGCTCCATACTGGCTCTCTTTCCTACTCCCTCCTTTATTTGTACCACTATGCTCCATACTGGCTTCTCTTTCCTACTCCCTCCTTTATTTGTACCACTATGCTCCATACTGGCCGAACCGCCACCACACCAAGTGAAGTTTGATTGTTTATTTATCAACGATTGATCGCTAGCCACAGCCTCCCTCTCTCTCGCTCTCTCTCTCTCCCCTTCAAACCCCTCCTCTCTCTCTCCCCTTCAAACCCCTCCTCTCTCTCCCCTTCAAACTCCTCCTCCCTCTCTCTCTCTCTCCCCCCTTCAAAACCCTCCTCCCTCTCCCTCTCTCCCCTTCAAACCCCTCCTCCCTCTCTCTCTCCTTCAAACCCCTCCTCTCTCTCTCCCCTTCAAACACCTCCCCCCTCTCTCTTTCTCTCTCCCCTTCAAACCCATCCCCTCTCTATCTCCCCTTCAAACCCCCCCTCCTCCTCCCTCTCTCCCCTTCAAACACCTCCTCTCTCTCCCGCTCTCTTTTTCCTACTCCCTCCTTTATTTGTACCACTATGCTCCATACTGGCCGAACCGCCGCCACACCGAGTAAAGTTTGATTGTTTATTTATCAACGATTGATCGCTAGCCACAGCTTTCAGCCTCTCCTTCACTTCTCTCCGAGCTCAGGGTCAGATCGCTCTGCTACCAACGCCCACCCACACTCTGTTGTACAACATCAATACCTTATCCAGTGCCTCATCAGTCCCCACCTCCCTCCTCCCTCTCTCTCCCCTTCAAACCCCTCCTCTCTCTCTCTCTCTCCTTCAAACCCCTCCTCCCTCCCCTTCAAAACCCTCCTCCCTCTCTCTCTCTCCCCTTCAAAACCCTCCTCCCTCTCTCTCCCTTTCAAACCCCTCCTCCCTCTCTCTCTCCCCTTCAAAACCCTCCTCCCTCTCTCTCTCTCCCCTTCAAAACCCTCCTCCCTCTCTCTCCCTTTCAAACCCCTCCTCCCTCTCTCTCTCCCCTTCAAAACCCTCCTCCCTCTCTCTCTCTCTCTCTCTCCCCTTCAAAACCCTCCTCCCTCTCTCTCTCTCCCCTTCAAAACCCTCCTCCCTCTCTCTCTCCCCTTCAAAACCCTCCTCCCTCTCTCTCTCCCCTTCAAAACCCTCCTCCCTCTCTCTCTCCCCTTCAAAACCCTCCTCCCTCTCTCTCCCTTTCAAACCCCTCCTCTCTCTCTCTCTCCCCTTCAAAACCCTCCTCCCTCTCTCTCCCCTTCAAAACCCTCCTCCCTCTCTCTCCCTTTCAAACCCCTCCTCCCTCTCCCCTTCAAAACCCTCCTCCCTCTATCTCCCTTTCAAACTCCTCCTCCTCTCTCTCCTTCAAACCCCTCCTCCCTCTCTCCCCTTCAAACTCCTCCTCCTCTCTCTCCTTCAAACCCCTCCTCCCTCCCTCTCTCTCCCCTTCAAACCCCTCCCTCTCTCTCTCCTTCAAACCCCTCCCCCTCTCTCTTTCTCTCTCCCCTTCAAACCCCCCCACCTCCTCCCTCTCTCTCTCTCTCCCCTTCAAACCCCTCCTCCCTCTCTCTCCCGCTCTCTTTTTCCTACTCCCTCCTTTATTTGTACCACTATGCTCCATACTGGCTTCTCTTTCCTACTCCCTCCTTTATTTGTACCACTATGCTCCATACTGGCTCTCTTTCCTACTCCCTCCTTTATTTGTACCACTATGCTCCATACTGGCCGAACCGCCACCACACCAAGTGAAGTTTGATTGTTTATTTATCAACGATTGATCGCTAGCCACAGCCTCCCTCCCTCTCTCTCGCTCTCTCGCTCTCTCCCCTTCAAACCCCTCCTCTCTCTCTCCCCTTCAAACCCCTCCTCTCTCTCCCCTTCAAACTCCTCCTCCCTCTCTCTCTCTCTCCCCCCTTCAAAACCCTCCTCCCTCTCCCTCTCTCTCCCCCCTTCAAAACCCTCCTCCCTCTCCCTCTCTCTCCCCTTCAAACCCCTCCTCCCTCTCTCTCTCTCTCCTTCAAACCCCTCCTCTCTCTCTCTCCCCTTCAAACCCCTCCTCCCTCTCTCTCAAATCCCTCCCTCTCTCTCCTTCAAACCCCTCCTCCCTCTCTCTCCCCCCTTCAAACACCTCCCCCCTCTCTCTTTCTCTCTCCCCTTCAAACCCATCCCCTCTCTCTCTCTCTCTCTCTTTCTCTCTCTCTCTGTCTCTCTCTCCCCTTCAAACCCCCCTCTCTATCTCCCCTTCAAACCCCCCCACCTCCTCCCTCTCTCTCTCTCTCCCCTTCAAACCCCTCCTCCCTCTCTCTCCCGCTCTCTTTTTCCTACTCCCTCCTTTATTTGTACCACTATGCTCCATACTGGCCGAACCGCCGCCACACCGAGTAAAGTTTGATTGTTTATTTATCAACGATTGATCGCTAGCCACAGCTTTCAGCCTCTCCTTCACTTCTCTCCGAGCTCAGGGTCAGATCGCTCTGCTACCAACGCCCACCGGAAAGAAGTCAGGCAACACAAATGCAAATATACTGAACAAAAATATAAACGCAACATGCAACAACTTCAACGATTTTACTGACATACAGTTCTTATGAGGAAATCAGTCAATTAAAATAAACTCATTAGGCCCTAATCGATGGATTTCACATGACTGGGAATACAGATATGCATCTGTTTCACAGATACCTTAAAATAAATGGGCCTCAGGATCTCATCACGGTATTTCTGTGCATTAAAATTGCCATCGATAAAATGTAATTGTGTTCGTTGACCGTAGCTTATGCCTGCCCATACCATAACCCCACCGCCACCATGGGGCACTCTGTTCACAACGTTGACATCAGCAAACCGCTCGCCCACACAACGCCATACGGTCTGCGGTTATGAGGCTGGTTGGACGTACTGCCAAATTCTCAAAAATGACATTGGTAGAGAAATTAACATTTAATTCTCTGGCAACAGCTCTGGTGGACATTCCTGCAATCAGCATGCCAATTGCACGATCCCTCAAAATTTGAGACATCTGTGGCATTGTGTTGTGACAAAATGACATTTTAGACTGGCCTTTTATTGTTCCCAGCACAAGCTGCACCTGTGTAATGATCATGCTGTTTAATATAATATAATATAATATAATATGCCATTTAGCAGACGCTTTTATCCAAAGCGACTTAGAGTCATGTGTGCATACATTTTTACGTATGGGTGGTCCCGGGGATCGAACCCACTACCCTGGCATTACAAGCGCCATGCTCTACCAATTGAGCTACAGAGGACCACATCAGCTTCTTGATATGACACACCTGTCAGGTGGATGGATTATCTTGGCAGAGGAGAAATGCTCACTAACAGGGATGTAAACAAATTTGTGCACAACATTTTAGAGAAATAAGCTTTTTGTGCGTATTGGAAAATTTCTGGGATCTTTTATTTCAGCTCATGAAACATGGGACCAAACTTTACATGTTGCGTTTATACTTTTGTTCAGTGTAGATTTTTCAACCAACACAAGACAGCTATCATTACAGTCTATTTCTATCTGCAGTTCAATTGGTAGAGCATGGCGCTTGTAATGCCAGGGTAGTGGGTTCGATCCCCGGGACCACCCATACGTAAAAATGTATGCACACATGACTGTAAGTCGCTTTGGATAAAAGTGTCTGCTAAATGGCTAATTTAATTTGAAATTAAATTTATAGCATCTGTTATCCTTATCATTTATTATCACCATGTTACTATACTGACATGTCATCGATGAAGACAATCTACCAACATAATACACTTTCAATGAAGAAGAGGCGTTACACAGACAGTTTGAACTGTTTGTATTTATAATTCAGTTGAAGGATAGTTGACACTATTTTACACGTTTACAAGCAGATCATGACATAACAATACACTCATATTGTTAACTTTGGATGTCAGTTAGAGGTCTTCACGGTCCGGGTGGACCAAATATACCCGAGATCCGGGCCCGTTCGGGTCTGAAATTCTAACTTGTCCCCCGGGTCAGGGTGGGTCCTGTTTGATTGTCATTGGATCTCAGGTCTATGTAACTACAGCTGATAGACCCGAATGGACCCGACCACGGCTCTGCATAGCCTATAGCATATTTATTTTACGCTAATAAGGTGAAACGATTGATTTATAGAAGGCCTAGCCACCATACACTGAACAAAAATACATAAAGACCTATTAGTTACCCAGAAGAGCAACTTGGCTGATAAACATTATTGTTTGGTAACTCGGAGCGGTCTAGACCCAGACTCGTTGTCCTCGGGTCCGGGGTCCAACTTTTTGGACCCGTGAAGACCTCTAATGACAATACAAACCAGCCCTTCTACGGAGTTTAATCATGTATAAAAAAAATATTCAAGCCTGAATTCTGTCATTCTGATTCTATGGACGTTATAACTGTAGTGTGTTGACTTTATAAATATTTATAACTGAATTCTGTTATACTGATTCTATGGACTTACTTTGTATTCAATAGAATACTCCATAGGGCTCAAGGTCTAAAGTAGTGCACTACAGAGGGAATAGGGTGCCATTTGGGACACTCAGCCCAAGTATTCAGCTCAAGGCATATATATATATATTATGCTACTGTTTTACATCTGAGACACAGCCCCAGCCTTCTCAGATGCAGTACTGCTCATTTAAACAGGAAGGCTCCAGGGCAGGTTTCATTTTGGACAAACCTATCGACGACCTTGTCGTGAAAGTCTGACCCAAGTCCTTGAATGAAGTCCTTCTCAACAGAGAGCACGGACAGTGCATTCAGTCTGCCGTTGTTCTGTTGCCAAGCGACCGCGGATCCTGAGGCGTTCCGAGAACACGGCAACGCCTGGATTCTTTTCAGAGTGGGGAACCTTCTATCAGACTCGGCGGTCTGCATGGGAGTGGTGATGACGATTTTGAGAAGAGAGACCGTCTCTGACAAAACATCCTGGAGGTTGTGCTCGCTGATTGTTTTCAATAAAGACAGCGCTGTTGTACCACTGTGGAGCTCCGTGTGTCGGTACAGAGAGGTCAGTTCACTTTTCAGCTTCCCAGTGTTACCCACCGGCCATAGCTTGGCAGCACACTGTAGGGCTGAGCACGGGAAACAATCTAAACCTACGAACTTAGAGAAGAGCGTGGGATTCACCAGTTTGGCCGCGATTAAATGGTCACTACTTTGAGAAAACCTGTGACGCACATGTGTGATGACGATGTCACATGCCTTCCTCATGACCGCTGCAGTCGTCTTTGTGTCCCTCTTGTCGTTGTCAGAGGCGGGGCCTACTACGTGTGCTGTGGCCAGGGCCTCAGCTCTCCCCTGTTGGTCTTGAACGTACTTCTTGAAACTGTCGACTGCCTGTTCGATGTCCGCCGCGACAATGTCCCTTTTGTGTATGTTGACAGTGAGAACATCCACCTGTTGCATGACCAGATAGAATAATTCCAGCAGTTGTAGGAACGTGGTGTCCCTGAGTTTGGCTGACAGGCCGTAAGCCTCTCTGATAGAGTCCTGGTCCCACACCGGCTGTGTTCTAATATCCTCCACACACTTCTGAAGAGCAACGCGATTCTCCCAAACCACACTGACCGTTTCCCGCTCACAATTCCACCCTGCGGCCATAGCTCTCTTAGGGCAATCCTTGAAGAAGGTCTCGAACGAAGACAAATCCGCAAAAAACACTTTGAGTTGGGTCGCTGTCGCCGAGCAGATCTGCTGGAGTGTGACACGGAGCGGGTGAGCGTAGCAGTGCACAAAGTTAGCATTGGGATAGGTGTGTTTCAGGTGAGTTTCCAAGTCGCGCACGTCAGCCCCGTCCACTGCTGCCGCCGCGACCCCGTCGTACGTCTGAGCAATCAGCTTGTGCTCCAGTTTCAGTGGCTCCAGCGAGTCCTTGACTGCGTCGGTGAGACCGGCGGCCGTTCTATCCTTCAGGTCCACAAACTCCCAAAACCTCTCGGTGACGGTATTGTCTGGAAGCATGTACCGTAGCACGACAGAGACCCGTCGTGGCGTACAGGAGTAGTTTGTTGCCCCTAGACGCTGATCTTCGGCCAGTTTGGCATTTTCCCCACTAATGGTTAAGGTCGGGATTGGGGGAGGGGACGCTGATCCTAGATCTGTACCTAGGGGTAAGGTCAACCTGGAGGAGACCTCCCCTGTCCACGGCGTGCCGTCCACCTGCACCGCTACGAAGCTAGAAGCCCACACCTCCTTGGCAATCGCCTCTCTGTACACATCGTGCATACAGTTAAACAGTGTGTTTTGTACATAACCTCTTGGGTGCTTAAAGAAGCCGTGAGCGTCGTAATGCCTCTGGAGCCTCGAGTCTCCCTCGCACATCGTCTCAAAGATGCACTTAAACATGGATGTGTTCAGGGAGTCCGACTCAACCCGGCCGCTCCGCCACGTCGCAGCCATGTGTCTCCCACACAGTGTGTAGCATTTGATCATTCTACCCAGCACGTACCTGTTGTCCTCTGTCTGCCTGTTGTGTATCTCCATGGAGCTTGGGTTTACGCTGACCAGCTGACCAGCGGTGTTAGTCTTCCCTAGAAGTCCCAGTTTCATGCTGCTTTCCAGATGAGCACTACAACTCTCGTGTTTGAAAATCCTTTCGGAGAGGTGCTTCAGGTCCTTGAAACCCACCGTTGACCAAGCGCCCTCCTTGCCGAATAAAAGGCAAGGGAAGCAGTAAAGCGCTTTTTTGGAGACGCTGGACGTCAGCCACGGTTTCTTATCGAACCACGAGGGGTTGAACGCACGGTTCGTGTCCTTTCCCTTTCTCCGGTGTTTGGGAAGTGCTGTTATTTCTACATCGGGTGGCTGGTGGGGACCGAGACGCTTTATCTGGAGTTTCTCCTTCTGCGACAAAGTGTAACGGTTAGCAAGGAGAAAGTCCACATGGTTACTGATTGCTGTTGGGTTTCTGGCCTGGTTCAAGCTCTCATCACATGTATCTTTATGTTTACTAGGATCCCCATTAGCTGACACGATGATGAAAGCTAATTGTGGGAGGATTGGTGGGAGGATTGGTGGGAGGATTGGTGAGAAGGAGCTGGAAGTCTTTTTCCGTTTGGGAGGACAAGTCACACCATGGCTGCACGCCTTACAAGTGTGCCTTCTCAACTCCTCTGGCTCATAGAAACTAGTGAAGCAGTCCATGCAATGGTGATGTTTCCGTCTTGAGTTCCTCTCTCTGTGTTGTTCTTGGTTTCCTGGTGATGTGGAACTGGGCTCGCTGAGTGAGCCGGAGTTGGAGCTCTCGCCTGTGGGAATATATGAACAGATTTGGGATTAGAATCAGAAAAGTAAAAAAATAAAAATACATTGATTATTTAGATTTCAGGTGTGATAAAACACCAATTAACACAAAGGCATCTCCCCAATTAAATTACAGCACCTATCAGAATGTATGAGGTTAAAGTGGAAGTTGACCTAAAATCCCCAATTTCCCAAGTGATTCCATACATTGAAACTAGTTAGGTGGAGTTTGCCTTCTCCCCCTCTCTCTCCCTGCAGTCTAGAACTGGAAAGCTGCTAAAAGGGTCAAGTGACCCGTGACGTGTCTTTCTGTACTGCTAACTCTGCTCTGTTGTCAGTCAAAGAGCAATTGTGTAATCTGCGAATTGTGGACAGATTATTTTATTTATTGAAAGCGTACTGCCAAAATCAGCTATTTTTATCAAAATTGCTATCGGTTTTGAGTCAGGGAATGTGTACTTTCCCACCTAAAACGATTGCGATTATTTTATGTGTCCGACTGCAACAACAGCGGAGATCGGTAACAACTGTGCATGTGCGCTCTCGTGGGGCAAACTCTGTGACCAGTGGAGGCTGGTGGGAGGAGCTATAGGAGGACGGGCTCATTGTAATGGCTGGAATGGAATAAATGGAACTGAGTCAAACGTGTGGTTTCCAACCATTACACGCTGTCATACACGTCGATCCAGAACATCCCAAACATGCTCAATGAGTATGCAGGCCATGGAAGAACTGGGACATTTTCAGCTTCAAGGAATTGTGTACAGATCCTTGCGACATGAGGCCCTTTATTATCGTGCTGAAACATGGAGGTGATGGCGGCAGATGAATGGCTCAACAATGGGCCTCAGGATCTCGTCACGGTATCTATGTGCATTCAAATTGCAGTCGATAAAATGCCATTGTGTTTGTTGTCCGTAGCTTATGCCTGCCCGTACCATAACCCCACTGCCACCATGGGGCACTCCGTTCACAACGTTGACATCAGCAAACCGCTCTCCCACACAACGCCATACACGTGGTCTGCGATTGTGAGGCCGGATGGACGTACTGCCAAATTTTCTAAAACAACATTCAATTATCTGGCAACAGCTCTGGTGGACATTCCTGTGGCATTGTGTTGTGGCAAAACGGCACATTTTAGAGGGCAGCACAATGTTGCCTTTTATCCATACAGTTAACCACATCATTTATAACTAGGGATGCAGCAGAGGTAATGCTAAAAGTCTTAAACCCGAATGATGTACAGTACCAGTCAAAAGTCTGGACACACCTACACATTCAAGGGTTTTTCTTTATTTTTGCTATTTTCTACATTGTAGAATAATAGTGAAGACATCAAAACTATTAAATAACACATATGGAATCATGTAGTAACCAAAAAAAGTGATAAACAAAACAAAATATATTTTATATTTTAGATTCTTCAAAGTGAGCCACCTTTTGGCTTGATGACAGCTTTGCACAGTCTTGGCATTCTCTCAACCAGCTTCATGAGGAATGCTTTTCCAACAGTATTGAAGGAGTTCCCACATATGCTGAGCACTTGTTGGCTGCTTTTCCTTCACTCTGCGGTCCAACTCATCCCAAACCATCTCAATTGGGTTGAGGTCGGGTGATTGTGGAGGCCAGGTAATCTGATGCAGCACTCCATCACTCTCCTTCTTGGTCAAATAGCCCTTACACAGCCTGGAGGTGTTTTGGGTCATTGTCCTGTTGAAAAACAAATTATAGTCCCACTAAGCGCAAACCAGATGGGATGGCGTATCGCTGCAGAATGCTGTGGTAGCCATGCTGGTTAAGTGTGCCTTAAGTAAATCACAGACAGTGTCACCAGCAAAGCACCCCCACACCATCACACCTCCTTCTCCATGCTTCACAGTGGGAACCACACATGCGGAGATCATCTGTTCACCTACTCTGCGTCTCACAAAGACACAGCGGTTGGAACCAAAAATCTCACATTTGGACTCATCAGACTAATGGACAGATTTCCACCGGTCTAATGTCCATTGCTCGTGTTTCTTGGCCCAAGCAAGTCTCTTCTTCTTATGGTGTCCTTTAGTAGTGGTTTCTTTGCAGCAATTCGACCATGAAGGCCTGATTCACACAGTCTCCTCTGAACAGTTGATGTTGAGATGTGTCTGTTACTTGAACTCTGTGAAGCATTTATTTGGGCAATTTCTGAGGCTGGTAACTCTGGGTCTTCCTTTCCTGTGGCGGTCCTCATGAGAGCCAGTTTCATCATAGCGCTTGATGGTTTTTGCGACTGCACTTGAACAAACTTTTCAAATTTCTTGACATTTTCCAGATTGACTGACCTTCATGTCTTAAAGTAATGATGGACTGTCGTTTCTCTTTACTTATTTGAGCTGTTCTTGCCATAATATGGACTTCGTCTTTTACCAAATATGGCTATATTCTGTATACCCCCCTACCTTGTCACAACACAACTGATTGGCTCAAACGCATTAAGAAGGAAATAAATTCCACAAATTAACTTTTTACAAGGCACACCTGTTAATTGAAATGCATTCCAGGTGACTACCTCATGAAGCTGGTTGAGAGAATGCCAACAGTGTGCAAAGCTGTTATCAAGGCAAAGGGTGGCTACTTTGAAGAATCTCAAATATAAAATATATTTGGATTTGTTTAACACTTTTTGGTTACTACATGATTCCATATGTGTTATTTCATAGTTTTGATGTCTTCACTATTATTCTACAATATAGAAAATAGTAAAAATAAAGAAAAACCCAGGAATGAGTAGTTGTGTCCAAACTTTTGACTGGTACTGTACATTTAGAATAGATTTCAAAGATAAGAAATTAATCAAGGATTCTAATATTTTAGCTAGGCTAGAAATTATTTAGGTCATAAGGGTCATCACCTTGGTGAAGGGGGAGTACATGGGCCGCTTTCCAAACCTTAGGTACCAGATATAATCGTCAGGTTAAAAATATGGGTTAATGATTCAGCAATCAGGGGGTTAGAGAACTGCAGCAAAAATGGATGAAGCATATCAGCCCCAGTGAGCATCTAGCACATCACAGGGAGTAAATTGTTGAAATAAAAACAAAGATTCACTAGAAATAGTCCCCTGTAGCTCAGTTGGTAGAGCATGGCGTTTGCAACGCCAGGGTTGTGGGTTCGTTTCCCACGGGGGGCCAGTATGAAAATGCATGCACTCATTTTCATACTGGCTCTGGATAAGAGCGTCTGCTAAATGACTAAAACAAATTTTTACATTGACAGGTTAACCATCGAGTCAGCTATAGGCTGGCAGAGGGAAGAGCAGTCGATTGACTGACCAGGGTCGATTAAACCACCGTTTCTCTCAAATAAAAAGCCTGCCGAGATAAAATGATGATTAAAAGCATCCCTTATCCTCCTTATTCTCCTGTTATGATGTCAGTCAGACAGAACTTGCATAGGCAGGGAAGAAGAGGAATTTGTAGGCTTCAGTGCATTTACTGTTTTCCAACATTTACAAGGATCACCAGCAGAGTCAGAGCTTAAAAAGTAGCTTGATTTAACTTTCTTAAATCGAGATAGTAAATCTGTTTCTCAGTTGTCTGAAAGATTGGCAGTCCGCTACAGAGTCTGTTTTCCTCACTATGGCTAATATTACCACTTAACCTTGATTAAACAGAATATTCTCATTTAAGTATATGGTTTAAATGGAATAGTAACTGAAGTGTTTCATTGTTTTCTCAGCTTATCATTTCCTTAAAACTGGTGAAACGGATGACATTTTGGACATTTTGCACAGGACCAATCTTTCCTCTGTTTTGGAGTTATTGCGTTTCCTCCCCGGTCCCTAAACAAAACAGACAACTTTACCGGTGTTGACTAGATTACTAATGCATTCATTCTATCAATGTAAGACATTATGCTGCTGAGCACTAGTTTATTTAGTCTTCTGGGGCAACAAGTTATGACAGAAGAGAAGCTGCATGTATCTAACTATAGTTGACAAACAAATGGCCTACCAAATGTCAGAAATTATAACATGGCCTACCAAATATCGGAAATTATAATATGGCCTACCAAATGTCAGAAATTATAATATGGCCTACCAAATATCGGAAATTATAATATGGCCTACCAAATATCGGAAATTATAATATGGCCTACCAAATATCAGAAATTATAATATGGCCTACCAAATATCGGAAATTATAATATGGCCTACCAAATATCGGAAATTATAATATGGCCTACCAAATATCGGAAATTATAATATGGCCTACCAAATATCGGAAATTATAATATGGCCTACCAAATGTCAGAAATTATAATATGGCCTACCAAATATCGGAAATTATAATATGGCCTACCAAATATCGGAAATTATAATATGGCCTACCAAATGTCAGAAATTATAATATGGCCTACCAAATGTCAGAAATTATAATATGGCCTACCAAATGTCGGAAATTATAATATGGCCTACCAAATGTCAGAAATTATAATATGGCCTACCAAATGTCAGAAATTATAATATGGCCTACCAAATGTCGGAAATTATAATATGGCCTACCAAATGTCGGAAATTATAATATGGCCTACCAAATGTCGGAAATTATAAGCAGAAACGTGTCTAAATTAGGGGTGAAAGTAGCCAGTAGTAAATTATAGTAAATTAATTATGATAGGCTAAATTATTAGGGAATTATTATGGTGGATCTAACTGCGAAGGTAACCTACTTTTTTTTGAAGTGATTTGTTTGAAAATCAGATGAAAACAGCATCACACAACACCCATGATATGTGAAACAGCCTGCGCAGAACATAACTACAGTAAACAGAATAAGATGTTTACATGCCACAGTATCCCGTCTTAGATCAGCGTATCCCAGGCATTTTATCTGGGTTTCTCATAACAGTGATGGAAGCTTTTTCAGGTTATTGTAAACGGGATATGATGTTTATATGCGTCAACTCAAAAAACAGAATACTTGAGTATCACGAATAATAAACGGGATATGGGTGTGCATGTTAACGTGGTCAGTGGCTAAATCAGAGTAAGAACATGTCATGAAAAAATCCCTTGAGAAAACGTTTTAAAATGCATCTTCTTTAATTAAACGAGGATTAGTATTTTGCCGTTTGGTATCTCTAATACATACAATGGGACAATGACCACTGAGATCATATGCAAATACTCCACTAGACAAATATTTATGGATGTTATTAGTAAGAATTGTATAAATCAATGAGGAGTTAACAGGGTTTTTCACATTTAGGATAAATTGAGTCAGATTAAAATCAATGCATATACTCTTTAACCCCCTAGAGTCGATGTCCGTGTCCCTGTGAAAATGTTCTTTGCATAATACAAAAATTCCCCATCAAAATCCATCTCTTTAAGATAGAGATAGTGTTTTGTTTTTTTGCGTTTTTGTGCTGCTGCCATGTTGTGTTGCTACCATGCTGTGTTGTCATGTGTTGCTGCCATGCATGGGTCCTCAGATCCTCAAAAGGTTCTCAATCCACTGCATCCGACACAAAGCTTTCTTAGTGTCCAACAAGCTTTCTCTGCCCTTAACCTTGTTCTGAACATCACCAATACAACGGTCAAGTTGTTTGGTAAGAAGAATGCCCCTCTCCCCACCGGTGTGATTACTACCTCCTGAAGGTTTAGAGCTTGAGGTAGTCACCTCATACAAGTACTTGGGAGTATGGCTAGACGGTCCTTCTCTCAGCACATATCAAAGCTGCAGGCTAAGGTTAAATCTAGACTTGGTTTCCTCTATCGTAATCGCTCCTCTTTCACCCCAGCTGCCAAACTAACCCTGATTCAGATGACCATCCTACCCATGCTAAATTACGGAGATGTCATTTATAGATTGGCAGGTTCTTTACCATTCGGCCATCAGATTTGCCACCAATGCTCCTTATAGGACACATCACTGCAGTCTTCTACTCTCTGTTTATTATCTATGCATAGTCACTTTAATATCTCTACCTACATGTACTTATTACCTCAATTACCTCGACTAACCGGTGCCCCCGGACATTGACTCTGTGCCGGTACCCCCTGTATATAGCCTCGCTATTGTTATTTTACTATTGTTATTTTACTATTGCTATTTTAGTTATTTTACTGCTCTTTAATTATTTGTGCCTTTTTTCTTTTTTGGGTTATTTTTTCTTAAAACGTCATTGTTGGTTAAGGGCTTGTAAGCATTTTATTGTAAGTATTCGGCGCATGTGACAAATACAATTTGATTTGTTGTCTTAGTCTTAGTTCTCTCTTTATGTAGTGTTGTGGTGTCTCTTGTCGTGATGTGTGTTTTGTCCTATATTTTTCTTTTTAATCCCAGCCCCCGTAGGATGCCTTTTGGTAAGACGTCATTGTAAATAAGAATTTATTTTTAACTTACTTGCCTAGTTAAATAAAGGTTAAATAAATAAATAAAAATCCGCCAATGGCGGCCTTCTGCATCTGCGGTGGAAGGTGGCCGAGCTACAGCGGTGTTTGTCAGACCACAAGACATCCCTGAAAATCAGTCTTTCTTACGAAAACGTTGGAACGGTTTGGCCTGCAAATTAATATGACCACAATGGAAAGATGAGACTCTCACGAACACGATAGTGTTCTCCCACAAGCATCATCTCCCACGATCTGCCAACTTCTGTCTGTAGCGTCCCAACAGCTTGGCCTAGACACTTGTTTTGCTCTAGGATGCCCACAAGCCTCATGAAGGTAGCCCGGTACAAGTTAAAACAACTAATGGAAGTATATATGGAAGTAGTTTAGTGCAAAAAATATAGGTACATGTATAAATCTGTTATCCTATGCGTTATATTTAGCCCCATGGCCATAATTTGTTTTATTACAGATTATAAACATTGGTGTCCCTCCAGTGGTTTTCTTCGTCACTCGCGAGTATTTCATTGTCAGACATGTTTGTAGGTAGTTGTTTACTTTGAATAACTACGGTCTATACAGTTTTTTTTTTTTTACGCATCTGTGATAAGGGGACCTTACGTGCAGTTCTTACGTAAATTACCTAGTTCTGCTGCTGTTGCAGTCACCCACATAAAATTATATAAAATAATCACAATTGTTTTAGGTGGAAAAGTTCACATTTCCTCTGACTCAAAACCGATAGCACTTTTATTAAAATAGCTCATTCGTCCGTACGCTTTCAAGAAAACAAAGAATTTGTCTGCAATTGACAGATTTCTCAATCGCTCTTTGACTGACAAAGGAGCAGAGCTAACAGTGCACATACACTTCATGAGTCATGTGACCCTTTTAGCAGCGTTCCAGTTCTAGATTGCAGGGAGACAAGGCAAACTCCACCTAACTAGATTCAATGTATGGAATTACTTGGGAAATGTTTGATTTTAGGTCAACTTGATTGTTTTGACATTGACGTCTCTCCATTACAACCTACCTGGATCAGCATTTCTCTCCTCTTCTACTTGGACCTCTCTCTTCTCCCCCTCTTCTACTTGGACCTCTCTCTTCTCCCCCTCTTCTTCTTCTTTGATTTCTCTCTTCTCCTTTTCTTCTTTAACTTCTCCCTTGTCCTCCTCCTTTTTGACAATCCCACTGAGTTCCAGTGTCTGACAGCAGTCCTCCAGCTTCACTGACACAGTCTCTGGACCAGGCTGTGAGCTTCTCTGGACGGGAACGCCACAGCCAGAACTCGGTTCAGACATGGTGGGCTAGAGGTGAGTCAGTAGAACCAGAGGCGGTATAAAGGTGATTTTCACAAACAGAAAGAGGTTATACCAAATTTGGAAAGGGATACAATGCAAACGTGTGTACACTGACGTGGTAGTAAACATAGCCATTTACATTTCAGTCATTTAGCAGACGCTCTTATCCAGAGCGATTTATGAGTGTATACATTTTCGTAATTTTTCGTAGCCACCAACAATAGCTAAATACTACATTATGGACAAAACAAAGTGTTAACTAGCTAGAAAGCTACCTACCTATTTAGCGGCCGTCACTTTCCAACCCATGACAATGGCTAGTGTAACGTTGATGTTAGCTAGCTTGCAAGCTAGGATAACAACATGAGCTGTAAAAGACTCAAGAGATTGGCTGAAACATGCGTTAGTTAAACGACTCATTAAAGTTCGAAATAAAAATGTAAAAACATTTAAAAGAACTTCCTAGCTACCTGAAATAATTGTTCTTCAATTGTTTGTTTGGATGAGAATATCGATGGAGAACTATTTGACGCCAGCTAGCAATAACTTCCGGGTCACGTAATTTGGGGGAAATCCTTCAAAATAAGAGTCCTGTCCTTTAAACCTTGTAAATGGATTAGGAAAGCGAAATAAACGATTGGAAATGCTATCGTATACTGGTTATCAAACATGTATTTCTGCATTTCTGATCAGCAATGTGTTTTATGTGTGTCACCTTCTCCTATTATTTTGGAATCGCCTACTATTCAACTCATTAGCAGACATAGTATCTGTTACTTTAGTGTGTGTGTGTGTGTGTCCTGTAAATGGTGTGTGTACTGCTCACATACTCCACATTGTGTTTAGAGAGACTAGCCCTAAAGACTAGCACTCTCTCCTCCCTTCCTTCCTCTCACAGGTTGCGTCCTAAATGGTACCCTACTCCCTAAGTAGTGCACTTTTTAGGGAATAGGGTGCCGTTTGGAACGTACACTTAGTCAGAACAGTAGGAACACCCAGGGTGGTCAGAGGACAAACCCAAAGACTAAAGAAAAGGGACAATGAGCTGAACACGCACACACACACAGCGGAGGTGATCTCCGTCTCAGTTACTAAGAGAACTCTGAGGAGAGCATGTGCAGCTACTGATCTCTCAGTGAAGTGACAGACGCAGCATGTACACACACACTCTTCTTCTCCTCCTCCTCCTCCCCCTTCTGAAGCCAGGTGAGTGTGTGTGTGTGTGTGTGTGTGTGTGTGTGTGTGTGTGTGTGTGTGTGTGTGTGTGTGTGTGTGTGTGTGTGTGTGTGTGAGTGAGTGAGAGAGGGAGAGAAAATGAATGCGAGGGAGAGAGGTGTGATACAGAGGTAGATCATAAAATAGATTTAGTATTTAGAACGGTGACAATTAGATCACCAGGAAACAATTGTTTAAAAAAAGAACGTATATTGTACCTCTTGTATTTTTTTAATTTATATTTTCTATTATTAGCTGTATTATTAGTATTATTATCACTGCATTGATGGGAAGGAGCTCTCAAGGTAAGACTTTCACTGTTCTGTTTTACAGCTGTTGTATCCTTTGCACGTGGCAAATAAACTGAAACTTGATTTCAGATTTCTAATGTCACGTATGTTAGGATTAGATTACACTAAGATTGAGGTTGAGACAGATAGAGCCATAGAGACGGGCGGTTGAACAAACACACACACACACACACACACATACACACACACACACAGCACTATCATGACTGTACATGTATCGTCTATGTCAGTGAAGGTAAATGAGATCATAATATCCAGGAGGACCACCTAGTTCCACTGAACAATGTTCATAGAGAGGAGGGAGGAGATTGGCTGAAAAACGGTCACAGAGAGGTGATTGGCTAGGTCAGGGACTCCTTCCTTCCTGTCGGGAACTCCTTTCCTCTCCTTATTTTTGAAAAGTAAGTGTGTGTGTGTGTGTGTGTGTGTGTGTGTGTGTACGTGCGCTGTTGCTGTGTTTGGATGTTGGCGTCATCAGCATTCTCTGTCAATGACAAAGATGAGGTCACTTCCATTTCCTCCTGTCTCACCAGCACCCTCCTCCCCACCTCTCCACCTTCTCCCTCTCTCTCGCTCTCTCTCTAAAAGTGTGTAGTTGTGCTTCTGTACCGGAGGTGAGTCAGACTTATGCTGTTTTGATGAGGCAGCCCTGACTTCAAAATCAGTGTCACCCTCGGACCAAGACAGAGTTTCCTATTGGCCTAATTGTTAAGACGTTGATTTCCTGACACTTCCAGGCTCTCCCCTCACATACATATATATTTATCCTCCCCCCTGTCCGTCTCTCTCTCCAGGAGTGTGTGAGTCCTGTTCCCTGGTGGTCAGTCCTGCTGGGTTGGTGGTGAAGTATGGAGCCCCTGCTTCGGCCAACTGCACCTCAGATACGGTCACCTCTATGGGCTGGGAGGCGAGCCAGGGAAAAGACTTCAGCATGGGGGTGAAAGAGCGGACTTGGCGAGTAGACAGCCTGACTGACTGGAAAATAAAGCCTCAGTGCTATGAGATCTCTGAGGTGGGAGGCCAGTGTGCCAGAGCGCTGGACGTTACTATGTACAGTGAGTAACTTCCCTCTTACGTTTGCTCTCTGACTCTCTTGTGTCTCCCAGTATCTTTAGTCTGTGCAGACCCACTCTGTTCATTTCAATGGTGTGTGTTTCCATTCCTCCACAGAGCTTCCAGATAGAGTATACATCAGATATTTAAGCCACTCTGATCCGATGGTTGAGGGGCATCAGTACTCTCTGCATTGTGTTGTCCAGAACATCGCTCCTATTAAGCACCTCACTGTGACCTTCTACAAAGTCTCTACCAGTGGTGAACAGACAGTGTTATACACACAACAACTAAACAATGACATTAGGGAACCAGTGAATGAGAGCTTTTCCCTGCAGTTCTCCCCCACTAGTGTTGATGGTGGGGCCCAGTTGTGTTGTTCAGCCATGTTGGATCTGGGACCAGAGGGACCCCAACCTCCTCCTGTAATGGAATCAGAATGCCTCAACACCACTGTGCACTGTGAGTCCATCTGGTGATTTTTGTGACTTGATTGGTCATGTCTATCTGTACAGATCAGTATTGTGGTTATGATGGTTGTAAAGATGGGGATGTAATTATGAGGTCATGATGATGATGAAAATATGATGGTTGTTTCACTGAGATTTCATATCCTTTCTCTCACCCCCCCCCCCCCCCCCCCCCCCCCAGTCGCTCCTGAGTTCTCCTGTTCTGCCAAGCAGCAGGTGGGAGAGGGGGAGGGGCTAACTTGTGATGTCAGAGGCAATCCCCTCCCATCGGTCACATGGCTGAGAGACGGACAGGTGCTGACCCCACCCACACACCTGAGAAGAGAGGATGCTGGGAATTACACCCTCATTGCTTTGAACCGTATCGGAAAAGCCAATCACACAGTGGAGGTGGAGGTCCTACCTGGCCCTGCTGCTAGAGGTGTGTGTGTGTGTGTGTGTGTGTGTGTGTGTGTGTGGGTGTGTGTGTGTGTGTGTGTGTGTGGTGTGTGTGTGTGTGTGTGTGTGTGTGAGAGAGAGAGAAACAGAGAGAGAAAGAAACTGCTTTTTAAGGTGTTGTTCAACGTCTGTTTCCCTCCACAGGAGCTTCCTGTCAGGCTGCTGGGAGTGCCGCGGTGGCCGTGCTGCTCCTCCAGCTCATTCGTTGGCTATATTGATTATTTTATTGATTTATTGATTGATGGAACGGTTGAGTTACTAATTGACCAATCAGGACACCGATCTCTGTGCTGGAGCTTTTGTGATTTGACAGTGATCTGTGAGGGCAGTCTTCAATAGATCTGGAATCAGATCTGAGTTAGTAGAAAACCCTTTTTGCCTAAACGTGAAATGAGCTGTTGAAATGTGTTGTTTTGAAGTAGTGCTATTGAACATGTGTATAATCAGAGTGTTGGTACACAGAGGGAGACGCCCTCTTCAGTGTCCAGCTACAGATACGCCATTATCCTCATTGCACAGTGTATTCAATGTCTTTTTTTTACTAATACATTTCATTAGTTTATTAAACTCACAAACTACACTACTGGTCAAAAGTTTTAGAACACCTATTCATTCAAGGGTTATTCTTTATTTTTTACTATTTTCTACATTGTAGAATAATAGTGAAGACATCAAAACGATGAAATAACACATTGAATCATGTAGTAACCAAAAAAGTGTTAAACAAATCAAAATATATTTTATATTTGAGATTCTTCAAATAGCCACCCTTTGCATTGATGACAGCTTTGCACGCTGTCAAACTTTTGACCGGTAGTGTATATAAATGTTTATTACAAAACCTAACCCTAAATGTTTATTACTTATAAACTGTATAAATGTTTAGTCCTAATCCTCTCTAGCAACAGAACTGCCATTCTCCTCATTCCAATGTGTTGTCAATTTCTTTCGTGACTCATAAAAGTTGATCCACAAACGGTCATCTGTTGAAAATAACATTTGTTATCAGGTTGAATGATGATGATGATGAGTGTGTGTGTAGATGTGTTTGTGGGGCACCCACGGTAGATGACGTAGTCAAATCAAATCAAATTGTTTTTGTCACATGTGCCGAATAACAACCGGTGTAGACCTTACAGTTTATTGCTTACTTACAAGCCCTTAACCAACAATACAGTTTTCAGAAAGAATACCAAAAAAAAATCACACAAAAAAATACTATATAAAATAATACAAAATAAAAGTAACAAATAATTAAAGAGCAGCAGTAAAAATAACAGTAGTGAGGCTATATATAGGGGGTACCGGTACCGAGTCAATGTGAAATAACAGTAGTGAGGCTATATACAGGGGGTACCGGTACAGAGTCAATGTGCGGGGGCACCGGTTAGTCGAGGTAATTGAGGTAATATGTACATGTAGGTAGAGTTATTAAAGTGACTATGCATAGATAATAAACAGAGAGTAGCAGCAGCGTAAGGGGGGGGGGGGGGGGGGGGGGGTTGGGGGGGTTGGGGGGGGGGGGGCAGTGCAAAAAGTCTAGGTAGCCATTTGATTAGATGTTCAAGAGTCTTATGGCTTGGGGGTAGAAGCTGTTTAGAAGCCTCTTGAACCTAGACTTGGCGCTCCGGTACCGCTTGCCGTGTGGTAGCAGAGAGAACAGTCTATGACTAGGGTGGCTGGAGTCTTTGACAATTTTTAGGGCCTTCCTCTGACACCGCCTGGTATAGAGGTCCTGGATGGCAGGAAGCTTGGCCCCAGTGATGTACTGGGCCGTACGCACTACCCTCTGTAGTGCCTTGCGGTCGGAGGCCGAGCAGTTGCCATACCAGGCAGTGATGTAACCAGTCAGGATGCTCTCAATGGTGCAGCTGTAGAACCTTTTGAGGACCCATGCCAAATCTTTTCAGTCTTCTTAGGGGGAATAGGTTTTGTCGTGCCCTCTTCATGACTGTCTTGGTGTGCTTGGACCATGTTAGTTTGTTGGTGATGTGGACACCAAGGAACTTGAAGCTCTCAACCTGCTCCACTACAGCCCCGTCGATGAGAATGGGGGCATGCTCGGTCGTCTTCTTTTTCCTGTGGTCCACAATCATCTCCTTTTTCTTGATCACGTTGAGGGAGAGGTTGTTATCCTGGCACCACACGGCCAGGTCTCTGACCTCCTCCCTATAGGCTGTCTCGTCATTGTCGGTGATCAGGCCTACCACTGTTGTGTCATCGGCAAACTTAATGATTGTGTTGGAGTCGCGCCTGGCCATGCAGTCATGAGTGAACAGGGAGTACAGGAGGGGACTGAGCATGCACCCCTGAGGGGCCCCCGTGTTGAGGATCGGCGTGGCGGATGTATTGTTATGCATTTTCAACCAGATCTGCAGGAGAAAGGTTGTCACTAGTTACCACAGGGTTAGTGCTATCTGGGATCCTTGGAATGTCCCGACCCTAAACCACTACCATTTTAAATGTCAACTTCAATGTGGTAGTGTGATAGGGACGTCCCGATGATCCCAGATAGCATGGCCCGTTACCACAGCCTTAAAATCATAAACCCCGCCTATTTCTACAATTCTCTTCTTAAAATCTGATTTGAAACCTAACTCTAACCTTCACCCTAACCATGCTGCTAACGTTATGCCTAACCCTAAATTAATACCAAAAAGCAAATGTTTGTTTTCATGAATTGTTTTAGATATAGCTAATTTTGACTTTGTTAACTAGTGGAAACCTAGAAGAAGTGGCCATAGACTGGGACACACAAGGCTAAATAGTAAATTGAAAGTGGCGGGGAAACATCTGACTGGGAGGTGTGATCATTGTCAGGAGGAGATGGAGACAGTGGAACATGTTCTATTTCAGTGCCAGAAATATGTGAGGGAAAGGGAGCGATTGTTTTTAGATTTGAGGAGTAATGGGGTTGAAGAGCCAGGATTAAGTGAACTGATGGGGAAATCTTAAGGGGATGTAGTATTTAATTATGTATTTCGTTTCCTTAGGGAGACGAGATTATTGGGTAGGATTTAGACCTTCACTGTCTCTGGTCCACACTCCAGTCCAGTTGGTGGCGGTAATGCACCTTAAAGTTGGTTGCCTACCACCATTTAAAATCCACAGAAGAAGAAGCGGCCATGGGAAAGAGGAAGTCACCTCGCTTCCGGCATACTCCAGCGATTCTTCACCAAACATTCTGCGCTGGGCATACTTTATACTCTCGATCTACAAAGTACATCGACAAACTGACCTAAGAGCAACTAAAATTTCAATCTGAACGTCAACGAAAGTAACTGTCATCCCGTGGAAACGTTGGACTTGGCGTTCTACCTCTGGTGAGTTAGCATGCTATCGTTAGCTAGCTGTAAATTCATTAGGCAGCACCAACTCAATGAATAGGTGCGGCAAACTCATGTGACTGCTGGACGCGTCTGTATAGAATAGTGGAAGGTTTATTTGTGTCTTATTAAAGCAAAGCTTCTCAACGTTTTTTATACACATTTATGATACAGTAATGTTCTGGAGACGATTTTATTATGAAATTACGTCACGAGATGCATTCCCCTATAATGGTTCCCTCCAGACACATAACCTTTTAGATATTATAATCTATTATTAGAACGTAGCTACACAGAATAAAGGAGATGTTATTTATATAAATCTATATGTTATTTATATAAATATATATATATATGGGCCTCTCTTTAACACCCTAAAATACTCTGGATACATTCAGTAACATATCTAGAATATTCATGGTCAATTTGGGGTAGGTGTAGCCCAATATTGGACTAAAGGAGTCTAACGTTACTCAGTAGGCCAAGGACCTTACATGTTCTGTTTTTAAAGGGTGAATTGGCTCTGGAAGCCAAAACTGCCAAATACTCCTTTATAAATGTGAATCGATTCTCAATTGCGGCACGGTTCTAGAAACACATGTCTCTCGACTTTCATATCACGTCACAATAATTTCACAAATGCAAAATACACACTTACTGTACACGGTTTTAACCGGTTACGTTTGTGGCGTCCGTCTTCCGTTGACACACACGGGTGTTCGGAGATGCAGATAACTAATTAGTGCATGTAGTCCACGCTGTCTTCCGTCTGTTTTCGGGTTACCTGCTGTAACGTGGAGATATGGCCGTGTGGGAACACTAACCCTATAAAGGTGTGCATCAATTTAACCTTTAAAAAGAAAAATATATATTATTATTGTTATTATTTCTTGCTCATATGAAAGATAAGGTCCTTATGCTTCCAAAACCCTTACCCCAAGCGATGGGTGTTAATGTTCAGACCAAGCATCGGCGCTATTAACAAAACTGCCTTCTTCCAATGACTCTTATGTGTAATGGAACTGAGAGTCGTGATCGAGGGCCAGGGTAGGTGCAACTAAGACAAAAACAAAATACAAGGGTTTGAGTGAGAGGACTAACTGGTGTCTCCAAGTGGCCACACACCTCTTCAATGTGTGCACAGTGAAAGTAATCTCATTGCACTTTGACTCAAGGAAAGAGCCTTCAACTTTTTAATGTGCTTTTCTGAGCTCTCCTAGCTTTGCTGTTGAGGAACTGAAGCAAGTGCTTGTAGTTTTCTGTTTGGAACGCAGCCATGCATCTTCACCATCCCACAATTACTGTTGTTTACTCAATCCAAAAACGACCCATTTTAAATCGCAATCTGGGTCAGGTGGGCATCATTTGAAAGCCTATTTTATGGCCAACATGACTAGCTAAGTTATGAAATACGACCATACCGTGTTAAGCTTTCACCACTCACTTCAGAGAAACAGATGGCAATTTTGGTGCGACAAACAGGCTCATTCTGTTCAGAACAACCCAGGGTATGACGCCATATCATCCTTGTAACTGTACATCAAACATATCCTTCATAAACATTGATACTGTAAATGACATGAGTTTTATATATAGAAATGTGAAGTGGACATTTGAAAACACAGGTGTGTGGTTTGCTTGTATGAATGACATCATGTATAGAATGTTAATGTACAGCCACTGAGCTCTGACATCATGTATAGAATGTTACTGTACAGCCACTGATCTCTGACATCATGTATAGAATGTTACTGTACAGCCACTGAGCTCTGACATCATGTATAGAGTGTTACTGTACAGCCACTGACCTCTGACATCATGTATAGAATGTTACTGTACAGCCACTGAGCTCTGACATCATGTATAGAATGTTACTGTACAGCCACTGAGCTCTGACATCATGTATAGAATGTTACTGTACAGCCACTGAGCTCTGACATCATGTATATAATGTTACTGTACAGCCACTTTGCTTTGTCATTATGTGGTATTGTGTGTAGATTGAGGCAAAAAAATCTCAATTTATTCAATTTTAGAATAAGGCTGTGATGTAACAATGTGGAAAAAGTAAAGGGGTCTGAATACTTTCCGAAGGCACTGTACATGCTAAGCATTCATTGATATTACAACAGCATGTTGGTTTCACATAAAAAAGTTGAAATGACATGGAAATATTACATCTGTAACGTGTGATCAGCAAGCATCAACAAAGGTATTGGATGTACATATTTTGAAACTATACTTTATTTTTATTACAGGTCATCTAAAGTGTATGGACTTCCTGCCATTGACTGCATTGCCGTTGTTTCCACGTGAGCAGGACGACATGAGTCGAAAGAGGGACAAGCTGTTGGACGGGCTGGAACAGAGCTTATACACTCTAACCAAGGAGAACTTATGTTACCTGTGTGTTCGTTGTGGAATAGGCGCCAAGGATGGTTTCAAAGGGAAAGGAAACAGTGAACGCACGCTGCGGCGTCAAATCATGGAGGAAATCTGGGTAAATGAGGATTCCAAGTCTTGGTTACTCCAACTGAAAGAGGACATCCGAGGGATACAGGAGGATGCTAGGGGTGTAGCCATGAGCTCCAGTGCATCGAGCAGCGTGGCCTCGAGTCCCAGCCAGTCTGACGGCGACGAGGACGCTGCAGCCTGCCATGAAGCCGGTAAGCCTCCACAGTTGGAAGGGACTCGGCGAACAGACACTGGAGAGAAGCCTTACAGCTGTAGTCGGTGTGGGAAGACGTTCACTCAGTCAGGAAGCCTGGCAACTCATCTGAGAACACACACTGGAGAGAGACCTCATAGCTGTGATGTATGCGGGAGGGCTTTTAACGTAGCCTTCAATCTGATCCGACACCGGCGAACACACACCGGAGAGAAACCCTACAGCTGTGAGGAGTGTGGGAAGAGCTTTGCTCAGTCAGGTCTACTGGTCAGCCACCGTCGTTCGCACACAGGAGAGAAACCCTACGTCTGTGATCAGTGTTTGCAGAGCTTTGTCAATCCGGGATCCCTGGCAAAGCACAAGCGAAAACAACATGCAGGAGAGAAGCCTTACAGCTGTGCGGATTGTGGGAAGAGTTTCTTTGAATCACATACCCTGGCTAACCATCGGATGACACACACAGGAGAGAAGCCTTATAGCTGTGATCTATGTGGGAAAAGTTTCGCTCTGTCAGGAACCCTGATTAAACACAAGCTGACTCATACAGGAGAGAAACCGTACTGTTGTGACCAGTGTGGGAAGAGCTTCCGTGAATCAGGAAGGTTGAAAGTTCACCAGAGGATGCACACTGGAGAGAAACCTTATGGCTGTGATCAGTGTGGGAAGAAATTTGGTCATTCGCAACACCTGAAAGACCACCTGCGAACGCACACAGGAGAGAAGCCATTTAGCTGTGATGAGTGTGACAGGAAATTCAATCAACCACAACACCTGAAATCTCACATGAGAACACACACTGGAGAGAAGCCATTTGTCTGTGATCAGTGTGAGAAGCGATTTGCTCATTCACAACAACTCAAAGCACACCTGCGAATGCACACTGGAGAGAAACCTCATATCTGTGATCAGTGTGAGAAGAAATTTTCTCATTCACAAAACCTGAAAGATCACATGCGAACACACACAGGAGAGAAGCCATACATCTGTGGTGAGTGTGGGAAGAGCTTTGCTAGATCAGGAACATTGAAAGTGCACCAGAAATCACACGCAGCAGGTGAAGTGTGTCCAGATCTGCCTCCCAAGCAGCAGTTCCAGAACTCTCAATTAAATCTGAATAGCCGATGCCCAGAGTTACAGAACCCTCGATAAACTCTGAACAGCCCAATGTTCTAGATCCATCTCCCTCCCTGGTATCAGTTCCAGAACCCTCTATAAACTCCTATAGCACTAGGCAATAATGACACCTATCTGTTATACAGTACCAGTCAAAAGTTTGGACACACCTACTCATTCAAGGGTTTTTCTTTATTTTTTTACTATTTTCTACATTGTAGAATAATAGTGAAGACAGCAACACATATGGAATCATGTAGTAACCAAAAAAGTGTTAAACAAATCAAAATGTTATATTTTAGATTCTTCAAAGTCATCCGTTCACCTACTCTGCGTCTCACAAAGACACTGCGGTTGGAACCAAAAATCTCAAATTTGGACTCATCAGACCAAAAGACAGATATCCACCGGTCTAATGTCCATTGCTCGTGTTTCTTGGCCCAAGCAAGTCTCTTCTTATTGGTGTCCTTTTAGTAGTGGTTTCTTTGCAGCAACTCTGTGAAGCATTTATTTGGGCTGCAATCTGAGGTGCAGTTAACTCTAATGAACGTATCCTCTGCAGTAGAGGTAACTCTTGGTCTTCCTTTCCTGTGGCGGTCCTTATGAGAGCCAGTTTCATCATAGCGCTTGATGGTTTTTGCGACTGCACTTGAAGAAACTTTCAAAGTTCTTGAAATTTTCCAGATTGACTGACCTTCGTGTCTGAAAGTAATGATGGACTGTCGTTTCTCTTTGCGTATTTGAGCTGTTCTTGCCATAATATGGACTTGGTCTTTTACCAAATAGGGCTATCTTCTGTATACCACCCCTACCTTGTCACAACACAACTGATTGGCTCAAACGCATTAAGAAGGAAATAAATTCCACAAATTAACTTTGAACAAGGTACACATGTTAATTGAAATGCATTCCAGATGACTACCTCATGAAGCTGGTTGAGAGAATACGTAGTGTGCAAAGCTGTCATCAAGGCAAAGGGTGGCTACTTTGAAGAATCTCAAATATAAAATATATTTTGATTTGTTTTATACCTATCAAATCAAATTGTATTTGCCACATGCGCCGAACACAACAGGTGTAGACATTACAGTGAAATGCTTACTTACAAGCCCTTAAACAACAATGCCGTTTTTAAAAGAAAAAGTAAAATTACAATTAAAAGTGTTAAGTAAAAAAATAAAAGCAAATTACTAAAGAGCAGCAGTAAAATAAAATAACAGTAGGGAGGCTATGTACAGGGGGGTACCGGTACAGAGTCAATGTGCGGGGGCACCGGCTGGTCGAGGTAATATGTACATGTGGGTAGAGTTAAAGTGACTATGCATAAATAATAAACAGAGTAGCAGCAGTGTAAAAGAGGGGGGTGGGGTGGGGTGGGGTGGGGGGGCAGTGCAAAAAGTCTGGGTAGCCATGATTAGCTGTTCAGGAGTCTTCTGGCTTGTGGGTAGAAGCTGTTGAGAAGCCTTTTGGACCTAGACTTGGCGCTCCGGTACCGCTTGCTGTGCGTCTCACTGGTTACTACATGATTCCATATGTGGTATTTTATAGTTTTGATGTCTTCACTATTATTCTACAATGTAGAAAATAGTAAAATTTAAAGAAAAACCCTTGAATGAGTAGGTGTGCCCAAACTTTTGACTGGTAGTGTATATGGTTAAAGAGGTCAATGGAACTCGACCAAAAACAATAGAAACGCCATGGACAAGTGGGAGAAAGATGTTGTGGGGGGGAAAGATCCCCAATCTCCTCATTGGCCCCCCACAATATGTTGAGGTAAAAATCTGAGTATAATGCTTGTGTGGATGTCAACCCCAATACATATGTTCATGTCATCGTCACCAATCAACTTCATTACAGTTAAAAAAATGATTTTGATTACCACCACCGATTTTCTGTTCTCTAGCTACAAGCGCCTAAGAACCGGAGGTAGCGTTTAGCAGTCACTTCTTCTAAACAGGAAACGGGACAACTTCTAAATGTTATGCAGCGGAAACAGCCAAATATATCCAAATCGGACTTTAGTAACCACCTTGTGGGCCTGTTACGATACGTAAATCATATGACGGATTTGACGAATATCCACTTTGTTAGATCATAATTGTTGAATGTGCGCCAATGACGCAGTCACAGCGTCCTGTGTTCCATTGAACTCTTCACCGCATCTGTGCCTGAGTCCAGTTCTACAGATTCTGAATTCAGTTTTGATAGATTAAATACTAACCTTTTTTTTTTTGTTTCCATAGAAAATGGCTTTTTAAATTGAGGTGTGATCAGAAATGTAATAAAATAGCCTCATGTACTTTTATCTGCTTTAAGATTACTTAAGACACTGTGCCGAAACATTGGTTCATTAAATCATTGAGTTACATGGAGTGTGTGTGACCTTTATTGTTTTGCCTCCTCAGTTCAGTCACATAAAATCTTGGTACCACACCTAATATTATTGAAGCATTTTATACTTGTACATTTCCTGTGTGAATCACACCGTTGTTGTAAAGAACCACATCATTCTATGTGAAGACTAGATACCTGTTCGAGATTGCATCATCAACTACCACCACCCAGAGCCATATATATATATATATATATATATATATATATATATATATATATATATATATATATATAGAGAGAGAGAGTTCGGCTTTAGAACAGCTACCACCCCCCCCCCCCCCCCCCCCCAATATATGGCTCTTCCCCCCCCCCTTTAGTTACTGTTATTATTAATGCCCATGCCATTTCTACGTGTTCATGACTAATGTTAATAACACAGTTCTTGTTAAGTTCTCTTGGTTTCTACGTGTTCATGACTTATGCTGATAACACAGTTCTTGTTAAGTTCTCTTGGTAGAGATGTTCATAAAAAAAGGTAACAGGCTAATGCTGTTTTAGGTCAGTGAGTTGGCTTTTATGCACCAGGTATATTGTTTATTTGACATTTTGCAAGATTAAATCTCTTCAAATGCGATTGTGTCCAAATGAAAAAACGAGATAAACAATACTAGTGTAATATGGCAACTACTGTCTAATAATAATAATAATAATAACAACAATCAAATAATAATAACAACAACTTACATGAACAGCAAAAAAAGTTGTTCTACAATTACTAATTAGCCTACAGCAGCTAATAAAACTGCTAATAGCAATAGTAAAACTTAAGTTCACATACTGTGTATATCAATCTGGCAGTAAGCTTCAGTGGTTTAGCACTACAAGCGATACTCGATTGCTCTGGTCTAGGCAACGCTTCGTAGAAGACGGAACGGAAGTTGTCTCGCTCCAGACCTACTCCGGCGGGGTAGAGTTTACACCAGCGGTATCACTGAAATATTCTACCCTCAATCTAGCTACAAAGTTTAGGTCGCCAAGCTGAACTTCGATTTAATAAGAACGCCATTAAGCGAAAGGAACGGTCATCATGTGGAAACGTTGGACTTCCAACTCGTCTGTGGTGAGTTCGCATAATGCTAGCTAACTCTATCTGCGTCAAACAGTTATGTAAATGTTCTGAATGTGTCATTTGAATGTTGGAAGTGTTATTTGTGTCATACTCCGTTTTCTATATAATTTCTGATACACCCATCCATGTTCGAGAGATTTTCCGTCTTTTTTATTTTTTTTCTAGCGGACTTGTTCAAATGACGTCACGAGATGTGTTTCCCTGAAATGGTTCCCCTCCAGACAAAATAATGCTTGGTTCCTAACCAACTAGGAGGTGGGAATTTACCAGTTGTGAAGTCCTAAATACCAGTTGGATGCGTTCACGTGATTTGAACTCATTGAGAAACGCAGATTGGTTAATGGTCAACAAGCTGCGTCAACCATCAACTCAAAGTACAGCTACCATGCTTGTAAACAAATTATAGTTAAAAAAACATTACTTTTTAGAAGTAATGTTTTGTTACATTTAACTGCTGGAAATTCTTTTATGGAGATAATTTCCTTAGTAGGTGATGTCAGAGGTCAGCATGTGGGAGAAGTCGGAGCTCAGGAATGAGAGACGAGTTTCCCACCAGTAATTACCAGTTGGAGGGCCATTCAAGTGGATTTTTCCCAGGCATATTGACATTTACATTTTACATTTACATCATTTAGCAGACACTCTTATCCAGAGCGACTTACAAATTGGTGCATTCAACTTATGATAGCAAGTGGGACAACCACTTTTTTCCTTCTTTTTTTATGGGGGGGGGGGGGGGGGGTAGAAGGATTACTTTATACTATTCCAGGTATTCCTTAAAGAGGTAGGCATATGTGGTAAGCATTTTGCTATACCCGCATAACATCTACTAAATATGTGTATGTGACTAATAAAATTGTATTTTGAATTCCCACTTCCCATTTGGTTACGAACACAGCATAAGATCCATAGCCCATTTACAGTTTAGAGGTTATGCTGCGGCACATTGAGGTATGTTGTGATATGGTATGTTACATTGCGTCATTGCGCCAGACCACCGCTAAGGGTGAATTAGAATGCTGATTATACTGAACATTGTAAATGTAAACAAACAGCCTTAAAACATGGTTAAAACGATAGTTTTGGTATCGTTTTTGGTCAGTCCTTGCATCCATAGCTCTGTCTATGCATTTTTGAGTGGTTACATTTCGGCAGGCCCATCTCTCAGCTTTTGACCACTTTGTTATTGTTTCAAATATTTCAATTATTAATAGATATTACAACAGCATGTTGGTTTAACATCAAAAGTTGAAATTACATTAAAATATATAAAATCGGTAATGTGTGATCAGCAAGCATTAACAAAGTATTGAATGTGCATATTTTGACACAAGTGTATGGACTTCCTACTGTCTTCTTCTACTACAGGTCATCTAAAGTGTATGGACTTCCTGCTGTCTTCTTCTACTACAGGTCATCTAAAGTGTATGGACTTCCTACTGTCTTCTTCTACTACAGGCCATCTAAAATCTATGGACTTCCTGCTGTCTTGCCTTTGATTTAATTAATTGTCCTTGTTGTCACACAAGCAGGACAACATGAGTGAACACACTGGAGAGAAACCTTTTAGCTGTGATCAGTGTGGGGCGAGGTTTTCTCTATCTTTTACCCTGGCAATACATCAGCGAATACTCCCTGTAGATAAACCTGGGTTAGGGTTAGTCCAACTAAAAGACGACGTCAGAACGATACAGGACGATCCTAGTGGTATGGTCCCGAGTCCCAACCAGTCTGATGGTGGTGATGATAATGCTGATGACGCTGTAGACTGCCACGTGGAAGACATCGTTTTGTTGCCTAGCAATGGACTGAAGGCAGAGCCTTTGAGTCCCAGGCAATCTGATGGTGATGATGATGCTGCAGACTGCGACGAATCGAACAAAGCGGGAGGAGCAACGGACTGGAGGCGGAGTCAGCTCCAGTGAAGCACACCCCAGAGCAGAGGGAGAGTGGTGTGAGTATCTCCCAGTTAGAAAGGGTGTCTCAGCAGTCCTTCCTTGATTTCTCTCCTTCCTGATTCCTCGACCTCCTTGGAGGAGATCTGAGATTCCTCCTCTTGGACTTTCTCCTCCAATGCATTTATAGCAGGAGGTCCAGAGAATGAGAGGAATAATATAATATGCCATTTAGCAGACGCTTTTATCCAAAGCGACTTACAGTCATGTGTGCATTATATTTTTACATATGGAATCAAGGAAAGACTTCTGAGAATTGAGATCACCTTTTGAGAATTAAAAATTCCTTGTCAGGTAGGAGAGGGTTTTCCACCCTAAATTGATTGTCTTTATTTGTGTGGTTTTCAGGACACGTCTCTCCCGCCCCCCTCCCCTCTCCCGGAGTCCCCAGGTCGTGCCTCTCCCCGTAGCGCCTTACTGTGGGGTCTGAAGAGGGTGTCTGTGCGGCTGGTGGACTGCAGGAAAACACCGGGGCTGAGTGGAACTGTGAGAGAAGGAAAAAAGGAAGATTCAGATTCAATATCATCGAGTAAGAAGAATGGTGTGTATTAGGCTACAATCTGCTTCTGTTACAGTTAGTTGATTAATCATATATATATATGATATATAACAATACAGTGCATTCAGGAAAGTATTCAGACCCCTAGACTTTTCCCACGTTTTGTTACGTTACAGCCTTATTCTAAAATGGATTAAATTGTTTTTTTCCCTCATCAATCTACACACAATACCCCCATAATGACAAAGCAAAAACAGGTTTTTAGATTTGTTAGCACATTTATAAAATAAAAAACCCGGAAATATCACATTTACATAAGTATTCAGACCCTTTATCAGTACTTTGTTGAAGCACCTTTGGCAGCAATTACAGCCTCGAGTCTTCTTGGGTATGACGCTACAAGCTTGGCACACCTGTATTTGGGGAGTTTCTCCCATTCTTCTCTGCAGATCCTCTCAAGCTCTGTCAGGTTGGATGGGGTGCGTCACTGCACAGCTATTTTCAGGTCTCTCCAGAGATGTTCTATCGGGTTCAAGTCAGGGCTCTGGCTGGGCCACTCATGGACATTCAGAGAAATGTCCCGAAGCCACTCCTGCGTTGTCTTGGCTGTGTGCTTAGGTTGTTGTCCTGTTGGAAGGTGAACCTTCGCCCCAGTATGAGGTCTTGATCACTCTGTAGCAGGTTTTCATCAATGATCTCTCTGTACTTTGCTCCGTTCATCTTTCCCTCGATCCTGACTAGTCCTTCCACCTCATGGCTTGGTTTTTGCTCTGACATCCACCAGAGCATATGAGCGGAGTGGAGCGGTGAGAATCTCAGCTCCTCGCTCACGGAGCTGTTCACCCCTCCGCTCCCCCCGCTCAAAGCCACATCAGGCCAGTCCGCTCATTATCGCTCAGCGCTCAACGCAAATTGCCCCCCGCTCACTCCAAAAAAGGAACAAAATCTGCATGTATTTCATTTTTAGCTTAAACCACAGCCTTACTTTATCTCCCCGAATTTGTTGCATACAGACTCATCTCGGATTATCCATTCTGTCTTGAAACGGGGATCTAACACTGACGCTAAAATGAGATGTTAATCAGTATAGTATATTCCATAGCGAATTGACACGTTGTTTGCCAATGTTTCTGCAAAAGCAGCGATGCCCATTGGAAGTGCAGCGTGAGTGTAATCGGTGAGCAGGGATTTGATTTCTGTGACAGCAGGGAGGATCATCCCCAGGTTCCCCAGCTCCTTCTGCATTTTGTCTGTGAGGTCTGCTAGTGGTGTCAGCACACGGACAAGGTGCGTCAGCTGCGGTACTTGATTCAGGGTGATGTTAGCAACATTAGACTTGAGTTTGTTTTGCCATAACGGGTCTTTTTGGAACAACCGGATGAACGACTGAATCATCCGCAGCTGGCTGCTCCATCGAATGGCGCAGGCATTTGTGGGGCGGACACCTAATTGGTCGGTTTCCTCTGTGCTCTTGCGTACACTTTTCACCAGGTCCCCGACTTTCACTAACAGCCTATTAATGTTGTCGTGCTCGTTAACGGCGTTTTTGATCGCCAGCTGAAGCATGTGAATGGGGCATCTCAGATGTAAATTTGACAAAGTAAAGTACTGATTTATCATAGTTTCTTGGGGGGGTGTAGCCCGGTTGAGCTGCGCTGGCGAAGTGTTGCATCCCTTCGCGTTCTCCTTTACTCAGCGGTTCATAGTCCATGAAAATCATTTTTAAAAATGCTACATCCAGCTCTCTTTTTCTCTCCCTTGTTATGGTTGGGTCTTTGTGTGCAGTAAATAAACTTTTGAATTCCTCAACGCTTTTCTCTTGTTGCTGCTGCTGCTCCTCGCTCTATAAAATACAAATTCTTGGACGACACAAATTAAATTAAACAGATGGATTCTGGGTCAGGCTTGAGCATGCTTCAGACTCTTGGTGTGAGCGAGCGAAATTGGAGCGGGACATAGGGCGACGCTCCGTCCTTTTAAAAATGCCGCTCTGCGCTCTGTTCAAAATCCGTCCGCTCACGCTCCACGCTCGCTCCCGCTCCACTCCGCTCATATGCTCTGACATCCACTGTCAACTGTGGGACCTTTTTTTATATAGACAGTTGTGTGCCTTTCCAAATCATGTCCAATCAATTGAATTTACGACAGGTGGACTCCAATCAAGTTGTAGAAACATCTCAAGGAAGATTCATTAGTTTTTTCTTTCTTTAATCCATTTTAGAATAAGGCTGTAACATAACAAAATGTGGAAATAGTCAAGGGGTCTGAATACTTTCCGAATGCACTGCATATATTTCCTGAGTAAAAAAAAAAAATATCTCCTAGATTTAGGACAGACACTTCAAAACCTTGTTTCTTATGATTGATTTTTTGACTGTCCTTTTTGCCATTTCTGAATGTGTTATTCAATGTGTTTCTATGGGCTTTAGTAGTAAAGACCAAATTCAGTATTTTATTCAATTATTTTTTTATATAGTTTTTTAATATATAATTTTAGGGGTCCTAAAATTCCAAATCGAATATTGCTAAAAAAAATCCATAGTATGACCATCTTAAAACAATTCCGTATGTCAGCTTAGATTCTTCCAGAACAACAACGATGCTGCTTTCCACGTTGCTTTTGAATACGAGTCCACATGTTTTCTCCATTTTATATAATATTAGTTTGTGTATCTTTGCTCTCTGCTAAACACGAGTTAGTCCTAAGGAAGCTGGCATGTGCCTGAAGCTGATGCTAATTGCTAACTAGTTAGCTGGCTAGCTAAATGCCCTTTAGCGAAATGCACTAGCCAGGGCAAAGCACCGTGCTTCTGCGTTGCTTTGCTCTCTGGGGTTTTAGCCTGGGTTTCTGTGTAGCAATTTGTGACACCTGCTGATGTAAAAAGGGCTTTATAAATGCATTTGATTGAAAGCAAACGTTAGCTCTAATACACGTTGCTACCAGTGGTGGGGTATATTTAATAATTCAAATCAAATGTATTTTATAAAGCCCTTTTTACATCAGCAGGTGTTGCAAATTGCTTATATCAGCATGTTGTTTCTGTAAATGGCATGTTCTGAATCAGATGGCCTATTCTAAAATCTTGGTCAAAATGTAACATCTATGCATCTGTTCAAATCCTATTAGGGTCCCCAGGGTAACACTGACCAGCACTTTAATTCCTACCCTGTCATAAACTCCTACCTGATTTTTTTCATTTGTTGTCATGCCAAACAACACAAACTATAAAATTATAATAATCGTTATATTTTGATGATTTCAACAGTTCACAAAAGTGAACTGTCAAATCGCAACATTTGGTAAAAAAATTATATATATATATATTTTTTTTTTGCCCATATCAACCTAACAGCCCGGTAACTTTACCATTGTGCAAACATTTGGTGGCACAGAAAGAAAGGAAAAATATTATCTTCTTCAGGAGATGTTCTTCAAAAATAAGTAGGATTCATAGGACCTACATCGCAATGAATAAATAAAAAAGGTGGTGCTCCTAAAATGCATATGGTGCTCCTAACTTTTCAGTTAGGAGCACCAGTGCTACCAATGAGAAATGTTAATTTAAAGCAAGCAAGTGTTTTTTTTTTTGTTCAGTCAGAGAATATAAACATTAGTGCTAGCTGGCGCCAGTGTGTTTACAGTTAGGCTACATGGAAAAAGCTGTTTCCTCTCCTCTGAGCGCTCCTCTCATCATTTAAAGGAACAGTTCACTAAATATAATTGTAACTTATTTTTTCAATTGGTTACTACTTGGTCACTGTAGAAGATTAGGACTGGACCAAAAAGTTAGTTTCAGGCCCTGTTGAAAAAACTTTTCTATTCAGTGTTGTATAGCAGTTCATCTGTGTTGAATAGGGAAGATACTTCAACACTAGTTTATTGTTAAATACTTTGGTACATATGAGGAACCTTAACTTCATGTCTTTGTTTCACAGGGGACATATCTGGGAATGCCCAAGGGTTGAATGTGATCCAGCAAACTTACAGCTGTAAGCACTGTGAGAAGAGTTTCTCTCATTCAGAAGACCTAGCAAGACACCACCAGAGAGAACACACGTGGGAGGGTATTCATGTCTGTGATCAATGTGGGAAGAGTTTTTCTAGTTCAGGATGCCTGAATATACACAAGCATATACACACTGGAGAGAAACCTTTTAGCTGTGACCTACGCAAGAAGAGCTTCCCTCGATCAGGAGATCTCAAAAGACACCAGCTAACACACACAGGAGAGAAGCCTTTGCAATGCTCTCAGTGTGGAAAGCGTTTTACCAGTTCAAGACACCTGAAATCACATGAGAGAACGCACACTGGAGAGAAGCCTCATAGCTGTGATATATGTGGGAGGAGCTTCACTCGTCCTTACCTCTTGGCTAACCATCGACGTTTCCACACTGGAGAGACCCTGCCACACAGAGAGAAATCTCATAGCTATGATATATGTGGGAGGAGCTTAAATCTGTCCAGAAGCCTGACTAAACACAAGCTAACACACACAGGAGAGAAACCTTTCTTATGCTCTCATTGTGGAAAGAGTTTTACTAACTCTGGACACCTGAAATCACATGAGAGAACACACACTGGAGAGAAACCTCATAGCTGTGATATATGTGGAAAGGGCTTCACTCAGCCTGACCGCTTGGCTAACCATCTACGTTTCCACACAGGAGAGACTCTTCCACACAGAGAGAAGCCCTGCCACTGCTCAGACTGTGGGAAGAGCTTCCCTACACCATCACAGTTGAAAATTCACCAGCGAACACACACTGGAGAGAAACCTTACAGGTGTGGTCTGTGTGGGAAGAGCTTCACTCATTCAGGACACCTACGAAAACACCAAAGAGTACACACAGGAGAGAAATCTTATATCTGTGATATATGTGGAAAGGGATTCACTTGTCTTGACCACTTGGCTGAACATAAGCTAACACACACTGGAGATGAACCTTATTTACTTCAACTGAAAGACAATGTCAGAACGATACAGGAGGATCCTAGCAGTGTGGTCCCGAGTCCCAGCCAATGTCAGAACGATACAGGAGGATCCTAGCAGTGTGGTCCCGAGTCCCAGCCAATGTCAGAACGATACAGGAGGATCCTAGCAGTGTGGTCCCGAGTCCCAGCCAATGTCAGAACGATACAGGAGGATCCTAGCAGTGTGGTCCCGAGTCCCAGCCAATGTCAGAACGATACAGGAGGATCCTAGCAGTGTGGTCCCGAGTCCCAGCCAATGTCAGAACGATACAGGAGGATCCTAGCAGTGTGGTCCCGAGTCCCAGCCAATGTCAGAACGATACAGGAGGATCCTAGCAGTGTGGTCCCGAGTCCCAGCCAATGTCAGAACGATACAGGAGGATCCTAGCAGTGTGGTCCCGAGTCCCAGCCAATGTCAGAACGATACAGGAGGATCCTAGCAGTGTGGTCCCGAGTCCCAGCCAATGTCAGAACGATACAGGAGGATCCTAGCAGTGTGGTCCCGAGTCCCAGCCAATGTCAGAACGATACAGGAGGATCCTAGCAGTGTGGTCCCGAGTCCCAGCCAATGTCAGAACGATACAGGAGGATCCTAGCAGTGTGGTCCCGAGTCCCAGCCAATGTCAGAACGATACAGGAGGATCCTAGCAGTGTGGTCCCGAGTCCCAGCCAATGTCAGAACGATACAGGAGGATCCTAGCAGTGTGGTCCCGAGTCCCAGCCAATGTCAGAACGATACAGGAGGATCCTAGCAGTGTGGTCCCGAGTCCCAGCCAATGTCAGAACGATACAGGAGGATCCTAGCAGTGTGGTCCCGAGTCCCAGCCAATGTCAGAACGATACAGGAGGATCCTAGCAGTGTGGTCCCGAGTCCCAGCCAATGTCAGAACGATACAGGAGGATCCTAGCAGTGTGGTCCCGAGTCCCAGCCAATGTCAGAACGATACAGGAGGATCCTAGCAGTGTGGTCCCGAGTCCCAGCCAATGTCAGAACGATACAGGAGGATCCTAGCAGTGTGGTCCCGAGTCCCAGCCAATGTCAGAACGATACAGGAGGATCCTAGCAGTGTGGTCCCGAGTCCCAGCCAATGTCAGAACGATACAGGAGGATCCTAGCAGTGTGGTCCCGAGTCCCAGCCAATGTCAGAACGATACAGGAGGATCCTAGCAGTGTGGTCCCGAGTCCCAGCCAATGTCAGAACGATACAGGAGGATCCTAGCAGTGTGGTCCCGAGTCCCAGCCAATGTCAGAACGATACAGGAGGATCCTAGCAGTGTGGTCCCGAGTCCCAGCCAATGTCAGAACGATACAGGAGGATCCTAGCAGTGTGGTCCCGAGTCCCAGCCAATCTGAAGATGGTAATGATGACTCTGTAGACTGCAACATGGAGGACAGGGCTTGGTTGCCTAGCAACGGACTGGAGGCAGAGCCTAAGGCAATGCTACCAAATACTAATTGAGTGTATGTAAACTTCTGACCCACTGGGAATGTGATGAAAGAAATAAAAGCTGAAATAAATAATTATCTCTACTATTATTCTGACATTACACATTCACTATTCATTTTTTTTGTCATTTAGCAGACGCTCTTATCCAGAGCGACTTACAGGAGCAATTAGGGTTAAGTGCCTTGCTTAAGGGCACATCTCGGGGATTAGAACCAGCGACCTTTCGGTTACTGGCACAACGCTCTTACCCACTAAGCTACCTGCCTCACTAAAACCCAAACCCTAGTTATGGCCCTGAGTGGGGTATGAGACTCTGGAGCAATGATCAAGATGGACATGACTAATAGATGTCATATGAAGCGTATCTCCTATAGCTTGTGTTGACTGCCACATCTGTACTGGAATTCATCAGCTAACAAATAAGCAGCAAAGAGGTGTTGCCCCTGCCCTGGGCATCCACTCAACCTACAGCCAGTCAAGTCAGTGGCAATGCAGACATAAGGATAACTAGATTTAGCAAATGTTTTACCTCACAATTCTAAGCTAGGAAGTGTAAGTGTTATTCATCCAGCTAGCCAGCTTAAATAAATTAATTGCCATATGAAAGTGACATCGTTTGTGCTGATGACAGAACAAAGGTAAAACTCTGCGGTTGAATGATTCTGTGAACTTGTAGATCAAATAGCCAAAAGGGTGCTAAAACGTGATACAATAGATCTTCACGCTCCACTGGGTAGAGGTGAGGCTCAATGTAAGATCAGAGCCTTTTTGATAGATCTGGAAACCGATAAGTAGTCGAGGAGAGTGTTAGTAGGCGAACCGAGGAGTGACCTCCTGGTCTTATTCAGATTTTGGGGCGTGTCCGCGGGGCGGAAGAAGCGTGCTTTGCGCCTCAAAAATACATTTGAATGTGATGTTTTGTGTTTGTTTCCAAGGAGGTTATCGCTGGGGTGGCGCATGAAGTGGATGCAGATGATATACCCGAGGAAGTAGGTGAAGTGATTGGTGCACGTCAACTGACGGGTATTGTGGATGGAGTAATGAAATTCACTTCATCCATACTACTGTTCTTTGATGAAAAGTCTCTCCCTTCTCATGTAAAGTTAGGATTTGTGAAATACCCTCCTATAAGAGCTTTTGTGCACAAACCCCTCTAGTGTCATAAATGCAAAAGATGTGGTCATGCGTCAAGTGTATGCAGACGGGGAGTATATCGTATGCCAGCTGAGGTTACGCTGCAACTGTGGTGGCGAACATGCGCCCGATTTCCCGGATTGCCCTGTTAGGGGGAAGGAGACAGAGGTGGCAAGAGTAAGGGCTGTCCAGCGCGTCTCCTATCTGGAGGCGGTGAATTGAGTGGAAGGGCCGAGTGGCGTTGAAGACGCGATGGTAGTAGAGCCTGCACCAGATAATGTTTCTCGGTAACCAAGGGATCCTGATATATTGCGTGTGAATAAGTTGGACTTCTGTAGTATTTATTGCAATGGTCATAAACTGCACAGCACAAACAAAGGAGAAATCAGAGAACATGTTAATCATTGTTAGTGCAGCCGAACGCTTTTTGTGACTGAGTTTACAGCCGAGGCCTTGCAAGAAACCCTGTCATAGAATGTGCCGCCCTCACAGGCCCGTTAGCCTGTGTAGGAATGTGACTTGAATTGGACTGAGTGGGATGGGTTTTTCATCTCTTTTTTTTTTTGTATTTTGTATGATGTCGGTTTTTCCCCCTTTCCAACAATGGATGTTTTTTTTCTCTATCGTTTACCACCCGTACAGTAGGTGGCGGCATGCAGCCAACACTTGTTTGCAGACCGGCTTAATACCGTAGAAGTAGAAGAACAACGCCAGTCAAAGCGGAAGTTGCTACATTGCAAGATAGTATCTGAAACATTCGTGCTAGAAGCCTTCAATAAATATATCCTCTTCTCAATCTCCAAAATGCAACAGCCACAGGACAACTTTGTTTGGAAGTCGTAAAGGATCGTTAGCCAAAACGGAAGAGATAAAGCTAGCTTGCTACCTCTTTTTCCACGTGAAAAAAAAAAAGGAGGACAAGGACTTGTTAGCTACGTTAGCTTGCTAGCTAGCTGGCTTTTCTACAAGGAATTTGGTGAGTTGACTAGCTAGCTTCTGTTCAACAACAGCTGTAGGCGTATTAATGTTTTTTGTGCACTTAAGAACGACGAATGTTGACAGTCTAGATATGACGATATCGTTAATAATTCCAGTTTTGTGAAGCATAAACCAACACGGCAGTGCAGGCCCTTTCCTGGCGGTTCTGCCGCCCTAGGCGTAACAACAACAAAAAAGCCGCCCTCCGCAAAACTAGAACAGTGTAGCCAGTGTCTGCCCACAGTGGAATGTTATGAATGCCCATCCATGTGATACCGTTTGTAAAACAGAGTTGCATTGCTTTATTAGTCCTGATTCCTGTGACTAATCATTTTGGCTATTTAAGCTCTGAATATCAGCTACCCAACTTTATCAGTGAGCCTATTTGCAATGGAAGTCAATGTATTTACACAGTAGGAAATGCTGAAGTATTTTCTTTTTCTTTGCTATGATCAGTTCGTCAAAAACATTTTACGAATATAAACTTGAAACCACTGATTATCATGACAATTTCGCCCACAGGGTGAAACTCCTGGACAGCAGGTGTGAGTACCCTGATATTTAGGATGTAGTAATTCACATCGAATAGCTTTTTTTATTGGCCCCATTTTATGATGGGCTATTTGATCGGAGAAGCGTGCATGCATAATGTAAAAGTGTGTTTCATGACATTGTCATAGATTAAATCTCCAGTGTGTAGGCTATGTAAAACGCCACTTACTTTTTCTTCCGTAGGCTAGGCTACATGATTTATGTAGATTGTTTTTTGACGGAACGTTGATGGAGCGCCGCAGCGACGCATCTCTCCAACAGCACGCTGGGCACGGACCAGCTAAATATTTTGCGAAAATAATAAATGTTTGTCTGCCACCAATAAATAAAAAAATCATAAATTAATAATACCCTTTTATACCCACTTACAGTCAAGAGGGTTGACAACTATGCCGCATAAAATTCAAGATCGTTGGGAACAGATATTGGACGACCCAATATCATGGAATCAGGTTTATGAACTGATATACAAAACAACAATTGATGCATTGACTTAACCTAGTTAAATAAAAATAAATAAATGCATCAATTCGTTCTTTTCAATTTAAGCTATATTATATAAAATTATTGCTCCAAAAAGAATGCTCAATATATGGGGTATTCAACAGTCAGACCTGTGCATACTCCGCCATGCGGACACAGAATCAATAGAGGATCTATTTGGTACTCCGCCATGCGGACACAGAATCAATAGAGGATCTATTTGGTACTGTCCATTAGTGCTGGGCGATGAGGCCTAAAACTCATATCTCTATTTTTTCCCCCTCAAACTTATGGGCGATTCACAATATATCTTGATATTTAAACAAATGTTTTTCTCTAAAATAAGCTTTGTTGTACAATTAAAGGTAAAATACAGTGTATTTAAAACGATCAGGCTGATTATATGCTGAATATATGCCTTCCACAACCATAAGACCCACTAATAATGTAATTATTTTATCAAAATAGTTGTACCTGCTTTTTTTTTGCAGTCACTGATCTGGCTTTCAGGTCTGTCTATAAAAATGCAGTTTTTGTTACAACTTTAACCAGAACCATGCATAATGCACATTCACTAGTAATGACTAACTTCTGGTAGCAGGCATTCTAGAAAATAAACACAAGTCTCATAAACTCTCTCTCAAGCACAAGCCACGTGCTAGTGAGGAGCCAGCTAATATTTATATTTCAAGTTTAGCCAACTTGAATCTATTTGCTAGAACAAGGTTGAACAGTTGAATTGATATGAACACACCCTTCTGTCCATCGCCAACTGTTTGAACAACATGCTAGCCTGTCCACTTTGTTCAGATGTTGAAATCAAGAGGCCTACCTTATTTCTCAGAATGAGAACGAGCTGCCAGTTCCTTTATATAATTGTGTTTTAGGCTTATTGCACATTTATAAAACACAGACTAAACAGCTAGTATAACAATCTTTATTTTACTAAAATGCTGCTAGCGATACGTGGTACGGTAAGGCGCGCGTGCGATAAACTGAGCATTCATTTTCCAGAATGAATGTTCATTGGTAAATCTGTTTTAGTAGTGTCTGCTCTGCTCGACATTTGAGTTAAAACATAAACAGGTTATGGTTCAAAAGGTTAGCTTCTCCTCTATTACAGTAAAATAATGTGTTTCTGTGTCCATATGACCGAGTCTGTTGGACCAAAGCTCAAATGCAAATAGCGAGTTGAAACCGCTTGTCAGAGACAAAGAAGTGATCTCATCTTTGTTGTTGTGAGTGGTAGGGGAAGGGGCTTGGGAGACGGTTTCACATTCGCCAAAATCTGTCCAAAATAAGGCCAATACGTTTCTATGGGTTTATTTTGAACCTAAGCTTGTCGCCTGTCTTAACACCTTTGGGACAACGACTCCCATTGTTATTGGCGGAGACATGAGCATCTCATCATTATATACAGATCTCTGGTGTAAATGGGGAACACAGGAGGAGGGGCTTGGTGTCAGGAGGAGGGGCTTGGTGTCACAGCATCCTACAATCAGGGGTAGAGATGGGATTCATGTATGTTTTGCTTTTCACTATTTATGTTTTGGTTTCATGCTGTTAGCGGTGTGTCCTGGTCCTGGTAGTTTCATGCTGTTAGCGGTGTGTGCTGGTCCTGGTAGTTTCATGCTATTAGCGGTGTGTGCTGGTCCTGGTAGTTATGGGTGCGGTCACTTCCATGTCCGTCCAGGTGACGGGCAGGACTTGGTTTTTCCAGCCCTTGGAAAATGTCTTTGGACCTGGGCGGGGCCTTGCCAACGTCTCGGGGCGAGTGGGGGCGCGAGCACCCCCTGACCAGAGCACCCCCTGACCAGAGCACCCACTGACCAGAGCACCCCCTGACCAGAGCACCCCCTGACCAGAGCACCCCCTGACCAGAGCACCCCCTGACCAGAGCACCCCCTGACCAGAACACCCCCTGACCAGAACACCCCCTGACCAGAGCACCCCCTGACCAGAGCACCCCCTGACCAGAACACTGGCCCAACTGACCCGTTTTTTTACTGGCCCATTGTTAATGTCAGACCCTGCACGACAAAGAAAATAAATGAATGTGCCAGAAAACAATAGGCTAAGTGGATTTCGACTCATCGTTCCCACATTATATGGGACGTGCAAATTCATGCTTTCTCCCTCCGTGTAGAAATGAGCTTCGGAGCGGGTCACATGCCGCTACCAGGCGGGCTACAGTCATTGGACCATATCCCCAACACTGTCGCTATAGACCACGTCTCGTTAATCAGTCATTGGACCATATCCCCAACACTGTCGCTATAGACCACGTCTCGTTAATCAGTCATTGGACCATATCCCCAACACTGTCGCTATAGACCACGTCTCGTTAATCAGTCATTGGACCATATCCCCAACGCTATCGCTATAGACCACGTCTCGTTAATCAGTCATTGGACCATATCCCCAACGCTATCGCTATAGACCACGTCTCGTTAATTAATAAGTAATCAGAGGTCTAATATTGGGGCTACGGTTTTAAATGTCCAAATTCCTCAATATGCTGAAATAAGTTGATCTGTTGAAGACCAAGACATACAAATTCCTCTCTATTCACACGTGTCACACTTGTTCAGATTACTTGTATTTTCCTAAATTAGTACCTTTTTTAAAAACGGCTCACGCGCCAATATTTACTAAGCGGTCACTTCAGACTGAAATTGATTAATTTGTTCTACTGTAATAAATAGCGCGCAAATTAATCACTCACATCGATATTGTATTGAAATCAATGAAACGGGGACAATAGCCCTTCTAAAAAGACAAACCACAATGAGCTTGGGAATCAACTTCCTGTTGATAGATGACAACCTGTAGCAGCCATTTATCAACTCATCTCCTTGTGCCACAATGCAGGGTTCCAGACTAACATTTCCCGCTGGGTTCCAGACTAACATTGGACTTCCTGCTGTCTTCTTCTACTACAGGTCATCTAAAGTGTATGGACTTCCTGCTGTCTTCTTCTACTACAGGTCATCTAAAGTGTATGGACTTCCTGCTGTCTTCTTCTACTACAGGTCATCTAAAGTGTATGGACTTCCTGCTGTCTTCTTCTACTACAGGTCATCTAAAGTGTATGGACTTCCTGCTGTCTTCTTCTACTACAGGTCATCTAAAGTGTATGGACTTCCTGCTGTCTTCTTCTACTACAGGTCATCTAAAGTGTATGGACTTCCTGCTGTCTTCTTCTACTACAGGTAATCTAAAGTGTATGGACTTCCTGCTGTCTTCTTCTACTACAGGTCATCTAAAGTGTATGGACTTCCTGCTGTCTTCTTCTACTACAGGTCATCTAAAGTGTATGGACTTCCTGCTGTCTTCTTCTACTACAGGTCATCTAAAGTGTATGGACTTCCTGCTGTCTTGCCATTGACTGCATTGTCATTGTTCCCACCAGCAGGACAACATGAGTGGAGAGAAGGAAACGTTCTTGGAAGAAATCGAACAGAGTTTACACCGTCTAACTGAGGACAATTTACGATACCTGTGTGAACGCTGTGGAATAGATGGCTCCCAGGTTAAAGGAAAGAACCATCGCTCGTTACGACGTAAAATCATGGAGGAAATGTGGGAAAATGCAGATTCAGTGAAATCGGAAGAGCAGGGAATGTCTTGGTTACTCCAACTGAAAGAGGACATCAGAAAGATACAGGAAGAATCTAGTGTGGCACCCATGAGTCCCAGCCAGTCTGATGACGATGCTACAGACTGCGATGAAGAATGGGACGTGGAGGACAACGATGGAGAGGGAGATTCAGATTCGATGTCATCAAGTAGGAACAATGGTGTGTGGATTAACTACAATCTGCTTCTGTAACAGTTCATTGATTTATCAATATATTTATTAATTGACCCATATTTGCAAAACGTTTCTATTCAGTGTTGTATAGCAGCTCATCTGTGTTGAATAGGGAAGATACTTCAACACTAGTTTATTGTTAAATACTTTGGTACATATGAGGAACCTTAACTTCATGTCTTTTGTTTCACAGGGGACAGCCCTAACGGTCGCTCGCTCAGTGGGAGGGGCTTATCATCTGGGAAGACTCCAGGGTTGAAAGTGATCCAGCGCCCTTATAGCTGTGACGTATGTGAGAAAAGTTTCCCTCATTTAGGAGACCTAAAGAGACACCAGAGAATACACACAGGAGAGAAACCATATGGCTGTATTCAATGTGGGAAGAGTTTCCGTCAGCCAGGACAACTGACTAAACACAAGCTAACCCACACTGGAGAGAAATCTTATCGCTGTGATCAATGTGGGAAGAGTTTTGGCCGAGCTGATTCCCTGACTGAACACAAGCGAACACACACAGGAGGGAAATCTTATGTCTGTGATCAATGTGGGAAGAGTTTAACTACCTTAGGAGCGCTGACTATACACCATAGAATACACACAGGAGAGAAACCATATGTCTGTGCTATATGTGAAAAGAGTTTCCGTCAGTCAGGACAACTGACTATACACAAGCGAACACACACAGGAGAGAAACCTTATAACTGTGATCAATGTGAGAAGAGTTTTGCTGAAGCTGGTTCCCTGACTGAACACAAACGAACACATACAGGGGAGAAACCATATGTCTGTGAGCAATGTGGGAAGAGTTTCACCACCTTAGGAACACTGACTATACACCAGAGAATTCACACAGGAGAGAAACCATATGTCTGCGCTATATGTGGAAAGAGTTTCCGTCAAACTGTACAACTGACTAGACACAAGAGAACACACACAGGAGAGAAATCTTATAGCTTTGATCAATGAGGGGATTCGATCATCTCGCCTGGGTTGCCTCAAAACAAAAGTGACGTAGCTCATGGAGTAATGAGTAGAATTCTGTGTTTTCACATGCAAAAGTGATTGCTTTTGATAAAATCACTATCTGCCTTCCCATTGAAAACTCATTTAAACAGATTTTATGGAAAATAGATGTTTTCTGGACGATGCACCATGCTGCCTTGTTGACAACATGAGCGAGCGGTGCAGATTACTGTTGGATTTGATTTGAGAAGGGCGCTCCACCCTCACCGCTTTTGCCCGTTCACGTCACGGCCCATAGACCGGTGCTTGGCATAACCCAATCCGCCCACTGACTATACATACACAAGCTAACACACACGGGAGAGAAGCCTTTCCAATGCTCTGTGGAAAGAGTTATAACAACGTGAGGCTTTTGAAATCGCAGGAGAGAAACCATATGGCTGTGTTTCTATGTGGAAACAGTTTCCGTCAGCCAGTACAACTGACTAGACACAAGCTAACTCACAGGGGAGAGGGGCTGTAATCAATGTGGGAAAAGTTTTGCTCGAGCAGAGTACCAGACTGAACGCACACAAACTCACAGTTGGAAGATGCACAAGCGAACGCACACCGGAGAGAGACATTACAGGTGTGGTCTCCGTGGGGTCTGCTTTGAGTTTAGCTCATTAGGATCCCCATTAGCTACAGCACATGCAGTCTCTCCTGGCTCAGAGTGGAAGACAGATTCACTTCATCACTGCTTGTTTTTGTAAGAGGTGTCGTCGATAAGCTGAATGTACCGAGCTGTCTGTTTTGGAATACTGGCACACAGCTCGGACACCCATGCATACCCCACAAGACATGCCACCAGAGGTCTCTTCACAGTCCCCAAGTCCTGAACAGACTATGGGAGGCGCACAGTACTACATAGAGCCATGACTACATGGAACTCTATTCCACATCAGGTATCTGATGCAAGCAGTAGAATCAGATTTTTTTTAAAACAGGTAAAAATACACCTTATGGAACAGCGGGGACTGTGAAGCAACATAGACAAAAGGTACAGACACATGCATACGCATACATTGTGATATTGTTGTATGGTGGCGTTGAACATTTTGCATTGTAGATAGGTAGTGGTGTAATAATGTTATATGATGTACTGTTTTATATTTCGTTTTATATGTAATGTAAGTGTTTTAATATGTTTGGACCCCAAGAAGAGTAGCTAATGGGGATCCCTAATAAATACAAAAATACTCTTCCTGGGGTCTATTATTTACAGCATATTCAGCAGCTACTCTTCCTGGGGTCTATTATTTACAGCATATTCAGCAGCTACTCTTCCTGGGGTCTATTATTTACAGCATATTCAGCAGTTACTCTTCCTGGGGTCTATTATTTACAGCATATTCAGCAGCTACTCTTCCTGGGGTCTATTATTTACAGCATATTCAGCAGCTACTCTTCCTGGGGTCTATTATTTACAGCATATTCAGCAGCTACTCTTCCTGGGGTCTATTATTTACAGCATATTCAGCAGCTACTCTTCCTGGGGTCCACATAAAATGTCCAAATGCATGACAGAGTCCAGAACAGTAATAGACTAGAACATAAGACACCAAGAGACAACAAACATACTATTTACACACTTCATATATACATATTCTTATATACAGGTAAATGAGATCTTTAGAAAGACGAGAGACGCTGTGATACAATATGTTTTTTTATTCTCTTTTTTTTTTTAAAGCTAAACGTGCTTTTTCCTCTGGTGGCGTCTTATCGTAGCATCCCATAATGACCTGCTCTACACACTGAGCAACGCATTACATCTGTTTTTGGTTTTGGTACCGTGAAGAAACCCATAGTGGCGTGTCTGGTGTGGTATGTACAGTACATTCGAAAAGTACTCGGACCCCTTGACTTTTTCCACATTTTGTTACGTTACAGCCTTATTCCAAAATTGACATAAAAAATCAAACAATTCCTCATGAATCTACACACAATACCCCATAATGACAAAGCGAAAACAGGTTTTTAGATTTTTTTGCAAATTTATTACAAATTAGAAACAGAACCTTATTTACATAAGTATTCAGACTCTTTGCTATGAGACTCGAAATTGAGCTCAGGTGCGGTTTCCATTGATCATCCTTGAAATATTTCTACAACTTGATTGGAGTACACCTGTTGTAAATTAAATTGATTGGACATGATTTGGAAAGGCACACACCTGTCTATATAAGATACCACAGTTGACGTCAGACCAAAAACCAAGTCATGAGGTCGAAATAATTGTCCGTAGAGCTCCGAGACAGGATTGTGTCGAGGCACAGATCTGGGGAAGGGTACCAAAAAATGTCTGCAACATTGAAGGTCCCCAAGAACTCAGTGGCCTCCATCATTCTTAAATGGAAGAAGTTTGGAACCACCAAGACTCTTCCTAGAGCTGGCCAAACTGAGCAATCGGGGGAGAAGGGCCTTGGTCAGGGCGGTGACCAAGAACCCAATGGTCACTCTGACAGAGCTCCAGAGTTCCTCTGTGGAGATGGGAGAACCTTCCAGAAGGACAACCATCTCTGCAGCACTCCACCAATCAGGCCTTTATGGTAGAGTGGACAGACGGAAGCCACTCCTCAGTAAAAGGCACATGACAGCCCGCTTGGAGTTTCCCAAAAAGCACCTAAAGGACTCTCAGATTCTCTGGTCTGATGAAACAAAGCTTGAACTCTTTGGCCTGAATGCCAAGCGTCATGTTTGGAAGAAACCTGGCACCATCCCTACAGTGAAGCATGGTGGTGGCAGCATCATGCTATGGGGTTGTTTTTCAGCGGCAGGGACTGGGAGACTAGTTAGGATTGAGGGGAAGATGAACGGAGCAAAGTACAGAGAGATCCTTGATGAAAACCTGCTCCAGGACAACGACCCTAAAAACACAGCCAAGACAACGCAGGAGTGGCTTCGGGACAAGTCTCTGAATGTCCTTGAGTGGCCCAGCCAGAGCTCGGACTTGAACCCGATTGAACATCTCTGGAGAGACCTGAAAATAGCTGTACAGTGACGCTCCCCATCCAACCTGACAGAGCTTGAGAGGATCTACAGAGAAGAATGGGAGAAACTCCCCAAATACAGGTTAGCGTCATACCCAAGAAGACTCAAGGCTGTAATTGCTGCCAAAGGTGCTTCAACAAACTACTGAGTAAAGGGGTCTGAATACTTATGTCAATGTGAAGAAAAAAAATGTCTAAACTTGTGAATAGGATCTGAATACTTATGTCAATGTGATATTTCCGTTATTTAAAAAAAGTAAAAATGTCTAAAAACCTGTTTTCTGCTTCAACCATGAAAGACTATCATACATGTTGTTGTTAGTTCTGTATGTGCAGTTAAGGTCAAGTTGTGCTGCTCTGTTTTGAGCCAGCTGCAGCTTTGCTAGGTCTTTCGTTGATGCACTTGATCATATTACCAGACAGTAATCAAGACGGGACAAGACCAGAGCCTGAACAACTAGTACAGTTGATCTTTATGTCAAAAATGCAGAACATATTTTTATAACAGACATACCCCTCCCCATCTTCACAACAACTTTATCAATATGACTTGACCATGATAACTGACCATCCAATGTTACTCCTAGGAGAACAGCTTCCTCAACTTGCTCAATGGTCACACCCAACTCCAGTTGTGGTTTAGGTCTTAGAGAATGGTTTGAACCAAATACAATGCTTTTAGTTTTAGATGTATTTAAGTCCAGTTTATTCTGTAACTATCTCCTCAAGCTCGCTGGCGGTGGGTGCTGATGTGTAGAGTCTGCAGTCATCAGCATACATAGTCATTTTAGCTTCTTGTAAGACAAATGGCAAGTAATTTGTAAAAATAGAGAAGAGTAACGGCCCAAGGTGTGTGTGTGTGTGTGTGTGTGTGTGTGTGTGTGTGTGTGTGTTTGATGGCATGTTGTGTACACTTGTGATGGGTTGTATTTACTTCAACATTTTAGTCGTTTGACGCGCTTATCCAGAGCGACTTACAGTAAGTGCATTCATCTTAAGATGGCTGAGAGAATCACTTTAAAATGGCCTCTATTGTCAATTAAATAATGTAGAATGTTTTGGCAATGTTATAGTGAGAGTTTTCATGTTGTAATTGTGGTCCTCTGTAGCTCAACTGGTAGAGCACGGCGCTTGTAACGCCAAGGTAGTGGGTTCGATCCCCGGGACCACCCATACACAAAAATGTATGCACGCATAACTGTAAGTCGCTTTGGATAAAAGCGTCTGCTAAATGGCATATTATTATTATTATTATTATTATTAATTCAATGTTATAGTAAGAGTTAATGCTTTTATTCAATTTAATAAAAATTGAATGCATATGTTGTTAATACATACCACGTTATTTTGCTTTTAATATTATTAAATACAAAGCTCCTATTTTGCTTTTAATAATATTAAATACAAAGCTCCTATGAACTTTGGCATTCCTTATTCTTCAGAGAACAACAAAAAATGCAGCAAGTTTTACCAGAAGTAAGATTAGTTACAGGAAGCATCATCCATGTAGACACAATAGTTTTTATCTCCTATTGAGGAAGACTAATGACCGGGCTGCTGCACAGTCACTATGGGAGATCTTTCTAGAGCGTCCGGTTAAATTAGGCATATAAAAATTTGTTTTACTCTGCAAATGGTTAAACTAGTGAGAAATATGTTATTGTGGCAATCATTTATGACATACTATCATCCTAAATTTACATTTTGATTTATTTTTGACATATTTGATATTGCGCTGACTTTCCTTTTTGTGGACAGTGTATATATATGTTACAGCTACATTCCGCAAGCTCATGTTTTGACCACATCGAATTGAGGTTAATTAGACATCCTTTTTACCTCCGATTGGTGACGTTAATGTAAAAGTTTATAGTTATCACGATGACACAATCGATGACTTAAAACAGATCAATATCTCTGGTTTTGGTCTGCGGATTTTGTCACACACGCTTGGCGGTCGCAGGTTTCAGAACGCTGCTGTGAATTTCTAACTCAAATGGTATGAAAAATGTGGGACACTGTATAAAAGTCACTGGCCTCAAGTAATAGCCACCCTTGTCGGTGTTGATATCCTATGTAGAATTAAACAACAAGTTAATTAACAAAGCAACAGTGTCCCGCATTTTTCATGCCATTTGAGTTTGAAAATGACAGCAGCTTTCTAAATCCTGCGACCGCCAAGCGCGTATGACAAAATCCGCAGACCAAAACCAGAGATATTGATCTGTTTTAAGTAATAGATTGTGCCATCTTGATAACTATAAACTTTTACATTAATGTCACCAATCTGAGGTAAAAAGGATGTATAATTAACCTAAATTCGAGGTGATATCAATAGGAGGGATTAACAAAAAGTGTTGCATTACACTTATCGTGATGGCGATCCACCTGAATCAAAATGCAACACACTGATATATGTCTGGCTGTCTTCTGCAGGTTGTCCTCTAACAGGACAATGCAAAGCAATGCTGGAATGGCTTCAGAACAAGAATGTGAAAGTCCTTGAGTGGCCCAGCCAAAGCCCAGACTTGAATCTCATTTGAAAATCTGTGGAAAGACTTGAAGATTGCTGTTCACAGCCGCAACACATCTAACTTAACAGAGCTTGAGAAGATATGCAAGGAAGAAAGGGAGACAATCCCCAAATCCAGATGTGCAAAGCTGATACAGACATACCCAAGACGACTCAAAGCTGAAACAGACATACCCAAGACAACTCAAAGCTGTAATCGCCCCAAGGGTGCTTCTATAAAGTATTGACTTGGGGGTGTGAATACTTATGTAAATTAGATATTAATGTATTTCATTTTCAATACATTTGCTAAAATTGCAAAAAATATGTTTTCACTTTGTCATTAGGGGGTATTGTGTGTAGATGGGTGAGAAAAATACATTTAATCAATTTTGAATTCAGGCTGTAAGACAACTAAGTCAAGGGGTATGAATACTTTCTGAAGGCACTGTATATGTGTAGATAGTACATTTTATGTTTTTCAATATATTATTAATTGTTTCTGCACATTGGTTATTGACACTTTAAAGCTGTGTTTGGACATTGGGCTATTTATCTTGACAACAGGAAGCAGCGACAGCCTCATTTTCAAATTATATTGGAGTATAGTTGAACTTAGCATTTTATTTTCCAATATTATTGTACTTAATCAGTAAAACACCGCTGAGTAAGTCCAAGAACGTGCTGTGATTTATTTACTTTTGATGCTATACACCAGAAATTGTGGAAAAGGGTTCTCTATGGTTAGTGCTAACCGGTATCCTTGGGACTAACCTTAACCCTCAACCATTAAACGTCAACTTCAATGGGGGGTAGGAACATCCCAGAGAGCATGGACATTTGCCCTACCTATACTTCGAAGTCGATACTCGATTGCTCTGGCCTGTCTGACTGAACGCAACAACGCCAGTCAAAGCGGAAGTTGCTGCCCTGCTAAAGGGTCGTGCTAGTATTAGCCTTTAAGCAAGATATCCTCCTCTCAATCTCCAAAATACATCAGCCACAGGACAACTTTGTTTGGACGTCATAAAGGACCATTAGCCTTAACTGGATAGATATAGCTAGCTACCTATTTTTCCACGTTAGCTAGCTGGGATTTTCTAAAAGGAATCTGGTGAGTTGGCTAATTTATGTTCAACAACAGCTGTAGCCAGATTGATGTTTTTGTGCACTTAAGGACGACAAATGTTTGCAGTCTAGCTAGTTATGACGATAATGTTACTAATTCCATTTTTGTGAAGTGTAAACAAACACGGCTGTGCGGCTATCACACTAAAGTTAATTTCCCGCCCAACTAGTCGTCGGTGCATGTTAGTCTGGAACTGTTCCGTTTAAAAGATGAATAGCTCAAATCAACCATACGGTTTTATTTTCAAGTCAATGCCTTTAAACGACGTTATGAATTTCTGCCAAAATACCAAAGGAGTTTTGTAGTTGATTTGGTTGCGTCCATGTTGAAATGACGTCATTAGTCGACATCAGAATTCCCTTCTTTGGCTAAAAATAGGCAAGACAAACGCGTTTTGGTGATTTCTGGTTTATCATCAGAATAAATAAATGACAAGAACGTTTTTAGAATCATTCAGCAGTTTTTACCTGATACAAGTACAATACCATTGGCAATTTAATGTTGAAAGTTCAATTTATATTCCTAAAACTTAAATTGAAAATGATGCTGTCATTGCTTCCTGTTCCGGACATTTGGATAAATAGCCAAATGTCAAAACACAGTTTTAATGTGTCAATCGATAACCAATATGCAGGAACAGTTCGTGATATATTGAAAACCTAAACATACAATTTCCTATCTAAAAATAAAATAACTAATTCTAATGATAATGGACCCGGAGGGAATGGCTTCCGTTTTATGGGCTCCTAACCAATTCTGCTATTTTGTGTTTTTTCGCATTGTTTGTAAATTATTTTGTACATAATGTTTCTGCCACCGTCTCTTATGACCGAAATGTGCTTCTAGATATCAGAACAGCGATTACTAATCTCGAAATGGACAAAGATTATTTTCCTTAATGAGTCGGACGCGAAGGATTTACTGCTGCGCCCGGACCATGAAACAAATCCACTTCATTCGCATTAAGAGCAGACGCCAATACAGGGGCCGCAGATCCGATTGTCTTGTGAGAGTCCGTTGGCGAGTGGGTAAACCGCCTCTACCATCCGTCCTTTTGACCAACGTGCAATCATTGGAGAATAAACTGGATGCGCTCTGTTCGAGACTATCCTACCAACTGAACAGTAAAAACTAATATCTTATGCTTCACCGAGTCGTGGCTGAAGGACGACATGGATAATATACAATTGGCTGGATTTTCCGTGCATCGGCAAGACAGACCAGTCAGAATTTTACATACACCTTAGCCAAATACATTTAAACTCAGTTTTTCACAATTCCTGACATTTAATCCTAGTAAAAATTCCCTGTTTTAGGTCAGTTAGGATCACCACTTTATTTTAAGAATGTGAAATGTCAGAATAATAGTAGAGAGAATGATTTCTTTCATCACATTCCCAGTGGGTCAGACGTTTACATACACTCAATTAGTATTTGGTAGCATTGCCTTTAAATTGTTTAACTTGGGTCAAACGTTTCGGGTAGCCTTCCACAAGCTTCCCACAATAAGTTGGGTGAATTTTGGCCCATTCCTCCTGACAGAGCTGGTGAAACTGTGTCAGGTTTGTAGGCCTCCTTGCTCGCACATGCTTTTTCAGTTCTGCCCACAAATATTCTATACGATTGAGGTCAGGCCTTTCCAATACCTTGACTTTGTTGTCCTTAAGCCATTTTGCCACAACTTTGGAAGTATGCTTCGGGTCATTGTCCATTTGGAAGACCCATTTGCGACCAAGCTTTAACTTCCTGACTGATGTCTTGACATGTTGCTTCAATATATCCACATAATTTTCCTTCCTCATGATGCCATCTATTTTGTGAAGTGCACCAGTCCCTCCTGCAGCAAAGCACCCCCACAGCATGATCCTGCCACCCCCGTGCTTCACTGTTGGGATGGTGTTCTTCGGCTTGCAAGCTCCCCCTTTTTCCACCAAACATAACAATGGTCATTATGGCCAAAAAGTTCTATTTTTGTTTAATCAGACCAGAGGACTATTCTCCAAAAAGTACGATCTTTGTCCCCATGTGCAGTTGCAAACCGTAGTCTGGCTTTTCTATGGTGGTTTTGGAGCAGTGGCTTCTTCCTTGCTGAGCGGCCTTTCAGGTTACATCAATATAGGACTGGTTTTACTGTGGATATAGATACTTTTCTACCTGTTTCCTCCAGCATCTTCACAAGGTCCTTTGCTGTTGTTCTGGGATTAATTTCCATTTTTCGCACCAAAGTACGTTCATCTCTAGGAGACAGAACGCGTCTCCTTCCTGAGCGGTATGACGGTTGCGTGGTCCCATGGTGTTTATACTTGCGTACTATTGTTTGTACAGATTAACGTGGTACCTTCAGGCGTTTGGAAATTGCTCCCAAAGATGAACCAGACTTGTGGTCTACTATTTATTTTCTGAAGTCTTGGCTGATTTATTTTCATTTTGCCATGATGTCAAGCAAAGAGGCACTGAGTTTGAAGGTAGGCCTTGAAAAATCCACAGGTACACCTCCAATTGACTCAAATGATGTCAATTAGCCTATCAGAAGCTTCTAAAGCCATGACATCAATTTCTGGAATTTTCCAAGCTGTTTAAAGGCACAGTCAACTTAGTGTATGTTAACTTCTGACCCACTGGAATTGTGATACAGTGAATTATATGTGAAATAATCTGTCTGTAAACAATTGTTGGAAAAATGACTTGTGTCATGCACAAAGTAGATGTCCTAACCGACTTGCCAAAACTATAGTTTGTTAACAAGACATTTTTAGAGTGGTTGAAAAACATGTTTTAATGACTCCAACCTAAGTGTATATAAACTTCCCACTTCAACTGTATCGTGGTGGTCTGTGTATTTGTCAATAACAGCTGGTGCGCGATCTTTAATATTAAGTCGAATCAAATCAAATCAAATCAAATTGTATTGGCCACATGCGCCGAATACAACAGGTGCAGACATTACAGTGAAATGCTTACTTACAGCCCTTAACCAACAGTGCACTTATTTTTAATAAAAAAAGTAGAATACAACAAAACGTGCAGAGTCAATGTGCGGGGGCAACGGCTAGTTGAGGTAGTTGCCTTTCAAAGGACTTTATGGCTACAGACGTGAGTGCTACGGGTCGGTAGTCATTTAGGCAGGTTACCTTGGTGTTCTTGGGCACAGGGACTATAGTGGTCTGCTTGAAACATGTAGGTACAGACTCGGTCAGGGACAGGTTGAAAATGTCAGCGAAGACACTTGCCAGTTGGTCAGCGCATGCTCTGAGTTTAAAAGGTCTTACTCACATCGGCTACAGAGAGCGTGAGCACACGGTCGTCCGGAACAGCTGGTGCTCTCATGCATGCTTCAGTGTTGCTTGCCTCGAAGAGCACATAGAAGTCCTTTAGCTCGTCTGGTGGGCTCGTGCCACTGGACAGCTCGCGGATGGGCTTCCGTTTGTAATCCGTAATAGTTTGCAAGCCCTGCCACATCCGACGAGCGTCAGAGCCGGTGTAGTAGGATTCAATCTTAGTCCTGGATAGACGCTTTGCCTGTTCTGATGGTTTGTTTGAGGGCATAGCAGGATTTCTTATAAGTGTCCGGATTAGTGTCCAGTTCCTTGAAAGCGGCAGCTCTAGCCTTTAGCTCATGCGGTTGTTCCCTGTAATCCATAGCTTCTGGTTGGGATATGTACGTACGGTCACTATGGGGAAGACGTCATTGATACACTTATTGATGAAGCCGGTGACTGAGGTGGTATACTCCTCAATGCCATTGGATGAATCCCGGAACGTATTCCAGTCTGTGCTAGCAAAACAGTTCTGTAGCTTAGCATCTGCGTCATGTGACCACTTACGTATTGAGCGAGTCACTGGTACTTCCTCCTTTAGTAGGATATAATTATGGTCAGATTTGCCAAATGGAGGGCGAGGGAGAGCGTTGTATGCGTCTCTGTGTGTGGAGTAAAGGTGGTCTAGAGTTTTTTCCCCTCTGGTTGCACATTTAACATGCTGGTAGAAATTAGGTAAAACAGATGTGAGTTTTCCTGCATTAAAGTCCCCGGCCACTAGGAGCGCTGCCTCTGGATGAGCGTTTTCCTGTTTATTTATGGCCTTATACAGCTCGTTGAGTGTGGTCTTAGTGCCAGCATCGGTTCGTGGTGGTAAATAGACTGCTACGAAAAATAGAGAAACTCTCTTGGTAAATAGTGTGGTCTACAGGCAAACAAAACTCAAGATAGTTCAATTTTGAGTCTTAAATGAGGACGGTAATAGTGTGGTATACATCTTATCATGTGATACTCTACCTCAGGGGAGCAAAACCTCGAGACATCCAAGACAAAGGAGATGATTGTGGACTACAGGAAAAAAAAAAAGAGGACTGAGCACGCCCCCATTCTCATCGACGGGGCTGTAGTGGAACAGGTTGAGAGCTTCAAGTTCCTTGGTGTCCACATCACCAACGAACTATCATGGTCCAAACACACAAAGACAGTCGTGAAGAGGGCACGACAAAGCCTATTCCCCCTCAGGAGACTGAAAAGATTTGGCATGGGTCCTCAGATCCTCAAAAAATTATACAGCTGCACCATCGAGAGCATCCTGACTGGTTGCATCACCGCCTGGTATGGCAATGGCTTGGCCTCCGACCGTAAGGCACTACAGAGGGTAGTGCGTACGGCCCAGTACATCACTGGGGCCAAGCTTCCTGCCATCCAGGACCTCTATACCAGGCGGTGTCAGAGGAAGGCCCTCAAAATTGTCAAAGACTCCAGCCACCCTAGTCATAGACTGTTCTCTCTGCTACTGCACGGCAAGCGGTACCGGAGCGCCAAGTCTAGGTCCAAGAGGCTTCTAAACAGCTTCTACCCCCAAGCCATAAGACTGCTGCACAGTTAATCAAATGGCCACCCAGACTATTTACATTGACCCCTTTTTACACTGCTGTTTATTATCTATGTATAGTCACTTACCCCCCACCTACATGTACATATTACCTCGTACCGCCTGTATATAGCCTCCTTACTGTTATTTTATTGTGTTTTCGTTTTGTTTTCGTTTTTTTAGCAAGTATTTTCTTAACCTGTCTTCTCCCCTTCATTTTACATTTACATTTTAGTCATTTAGCAGGCGCTCTTATCCAGAGCGACTTACAGGAGCAATTAGGGTTAAGTGCCTTGCTCAAGGGCACATCGACAGATTTTTCACCTAGTCGGCTCGGGGATTAGAACCAGCGACCTTTCGGTTACTGGCACTACGCTCTTAACCACTAAGCTACCTGCCGCCACTGATCATGGCTTTCACCTGGTCTGTCTGTCATGGAAACTGCAGGTGTTGCTAATGTTTTGTACACTCTGTGTATATGCAACTACAGTAATCATATATATTTTTCTTCTTCTTTTACGAGCACCAAAAACCCTGTTGTTTTGACAAGTGGCAATAAATCACTTTATATCGATTAGGGTAATCAGGTTGTATGTGCTGTTGAAACTACCACAACTCAAAAACCACATGGAAACTGGAGATGTGTATATATATTTTTACATCACTGGTTAGAGGACAAGCTGCAGAAGACAGCCAAACACACTTCAGTGTTGGATGTTGATACGCGGGTCGCCAAAACAGAAAGGGAAACGCAACAATTGTCTTAATGAAGTGTCTAAAGAAGTAATAGAGTAAGGGCTGCTTGTTCCTCAACTCAGCAGACAACAAAGTAGTTTGAATATACTTTAGTGAATAGAAATTAGAAAATTGACATCCAAACATATATATTTCATTCAACAATGAATAACTGAGCCGTATTGAAATAATAAATAGCATAAAATAAATGAAAATAAATTGTGTGCACACTTCAGAGAGACCTCTCTGGTTTAGGAGGAGTAGAGTTCATTCACGTTTAGTCCTTATCTCTGAGTGCAGCGCCCGAGATCACATGCAGATATGTCAGTCCAATGCGTCCAGCAGCTACAGGCGATGACCAGTTCAGCTCCGTGACGTCGGCAATAGCAAGGCAGTAGCACTACATTACGTTTTTGAGGCACAGTGATGTACGATGTGCAAGGATGCAACTCTGTCTAAACAGCATGCCTAAAACACGTGCAGAGCTAATTTTCATAAACGGGCATACTTTTTCTTCAGTGAAATGACGTCTCTAAAAGAATACATAGTGCCTTCAGAAAGTATTCACACCCCTGGACTTATTCCACATTTTGTTGTGTTACAGCCTGAATTTAAAATGGATTCAATTGAGAAAAGAAATGTCGGAGACCTACACACACAATACCCCATTATGTTTTTCGAAATTTTTACAAATGAATGAAAAGATTAAATGACTTGAGTCAATAAGTATTCAACCCCTTTGTTATGGCAAGCCTAAATAAGTTCAGGGGTAAAAATGTGCTTAACAAGTCACATAAGTTGCATGGACTCACTCTGTGTGCAATAATAGTGTTAACATGATTTTTGAATGACTACCTCATCTCTGTACCTCACACATACAATTATCTGTAAGGTCCCTCAGTCGAGCAGTGAATTTCAAACACAGATTCAACCACGAAGACCTGGGAGGTTTTTTCAATGCCTCCCAAAGAAGGGCACCTATTGGTAGATGGGTAAAAAAAAAAGCAGACATTGAATATCCCTTTGAGCATGATGAAGTTATTAATTACACTTTGAATGGTGTATCAATACACCCAGTCACTACAAAGATACAGGCATCCTTCCTAACTCAGTTGCCGGAGAGGAAGGAAACCGCTCAGGGATTTCACCATGAGGCTAATGGTGACTTTAAAACAGTTACAGAGTTTAATGGCTGTGATGGGATAAGACTGAGGATGTATAAAAAAAGAAAATTCCATTTAATCCATTTTGAATTCAGGCTGTAACACAACATAATGTGGAATAAGTCAATGGGTATGAATACTTTCTGAAGGCACTGTATGAAACTGAGTTTCATTCAAGTGCTTACAATACTGTATAGCATACCACTTGACAAACTTGAGGTATTGAAAGGTACTCACAACGTTGACATTCTCTAACCATCAGCTGCAGAGCTAACTACTAACCCTGGTTAGCATGGCTGATTTACAGACAAGATTAATACTAACATATTTTCAATAATCACTTTAACACCATTACCCATGGAGCTACGTTATACTGAGTTCTTCTAAGGCATTATAAAACAACTTACAGAAGTATTGCTTACCTATATGAAGTTTGGAAGCACAGTGATGTACGTTAAGCCAGTGGTTCTCAAACCTCTCCTCGGGGACCCCCAACAATTCCATGCTAATCATCAAGCCCTTGACTAGGTGAATCAGGTGAGGTAGTTCAGGGATACAACAACATGGTGAAACGTCTGGAGGAACCCGAGGAGAGGTTACCACTGTGACGAGCGAGGACGTGACGCTGTGTGTAAGCAGCATGCCTAAAACACATGCAGAGCTAGTCATTTGCATAACCTAGGACCTAGGTCAGTGGTATTCAAAGTCAGGGTCGCGGGGGAACTGCAATGGGGTCATCAAATTTAGAAAATATATATTATTTTTCTTTTGAAAAGAAATTGAGTACAGGTTAATGTATGGGAAGGTAATTTGAAAAACACTTATTGTGTACATTTATTGGTTTCTTTTCATTTTGATAAGAGATGAATGTAGGAATTGAAGGTTACAGGTAACTGCCAAAATAAAGGAAACATCAACATAGTGTCTTATTAGGGCGTTGGGTCACCATGAGCAAGAACAGCTTCACTGCACCTTGGCATAGATTCTACAAGTGTCTGGAACTCTATTGGAGGGATGCGACACCATTCTTCCATGATAAATTCCATCATTTGGTGTTTTGATGATGGTGGTGGAAAACGCTGACTCTGGCGCCGCTCCAGAATCTCCCATAAGTGTTCAACAGGGTTGAGATCTGGTGACTGAGACGGCCATGGTACAGTGAGGGGAAAAAAGTATTTGATCCCCTGCTGATTTTGTACGTTTGCCCACTGACAAAGAAATGATCAGTCTATAATTTTAATGGTAGGTTTATTTGAACAGTGAGAGACAGAATGACAACAAAAAAATCCAGAAAAACGCATTTAAAAAATGTTATAAATTGATTTGCATTTTAATGAGGGAAATAAGTATTTGACCCCCTCTCAATCAGAAAGATTTCTGGTTCCCAGGTGTCTTTTATACAGGTAACGAGCTGAGATTAGGAGCACACTCTTAAAGGGAGTGCTCCTAATCTCAGCTTGTTACCTGTATAAAAGACACCTGTCCACAGAAGCAATCAATCAATCAGATTCCAAACTCTCCACCATGGCCAAGACCAAAGAGCTCTCCAAGGATGTCAGGGACAAGATTGTAGACCTACACAAGGCTGGAATGGGCTACAAGACCATCGCCAAGCAGCTTGGTGAGAAGGTGACAACAGTTGGTGCGATTATTCGCAAATGGCAGAAACACAAAATAACTGTCAATCTCCCTCGGCCTGGGGCTCCATGCAAGTTCACACCTCGTGGAGTTGTAATGATCATGAGAACGGTGAGGAATCAGCCCAGAACTACACGGGAGGATCTTGTCAATGATCTCAAGGCAGCTGGGACCATAGTCACCAAGAAAACAATTGGTAACACACTACGCCGTGAAGGACTGAAATCCTGCAGCACCCGCAAGGTCCCCTGCTCAAGAAAGCACATATACAGGGCCGTCTGAAGTTTTCCAATGAACATCTGAATGATTCAGAGGAGAACTGGGTGAAAGTGTTGTGGTCAAATGAGACCAAAATGGAGCTCTTTGGCATCAACTCAACTCGCAATGTTTGGAGGGGGAGGAATGCTGCCTATGACCCCAAGAACACTATCCCCACCATCAAACATGGAGGTGGAAACATTATGCTTTGGGGGTGTTTTTCTGCTAAGGTGACAGGACAACTTCACTGCATCAAAGGGACAATGAATGGGGCCATGTACCATCAAATCTTGGGTGAGAACCTCCTTCCCTCAGCCAGGGCATTGAAAATGGGTCGTGGATGGGTATTCCAGCATGACAATGACCCAAAACACACTGCCAAGGCAACAAAGGAGTGGCTCAAGAAGAAGCACATTAAGGTCCTGGAGTGGCCTAGACAGTCTCCAGACCTTAATCCCATAGAAAATCTGTGGAGGTAGCTGAAGGTTCGAGTTGCCAAACGTCAGCCTCGAAACCTTAATGACTTGGAGAAGATCTGCAAAGAGGAGTGGAACAAAATCCCTCCTGAGATATGTGCAAACCTGGTGGCCAACTACAAGAAACGTCTGACCTCTGTGATTGCCAACAAGGGTTTTGCCACCAAGTACTAAGTTATGTTTTGCAGAGGGGTCAAATACTTATTTCCCTCATTAAAATGCAAATCAATTTATAACTTTTTTGACATGCGTTTTTCTGGATTGTTTTGTTGTTATTCTGTCTCTCACTGTTAAAATAAACCTACCATTAAAATTATAGACTGATCATGTCTTTGTCAGTGGGCAAACGTACAAAATCAGCAGGGGATCAAATACTTTTTTCCCTCACTGTATATGGTTTACATCGTTTTCATGCTCATCAAACCATTCAGAGACCACTGGTGTCCTGTGGATGGGGGCGTTGTCATCCTATGGGGGCATTGCCATGGTAGCCAAAATAATGGCCTACCCAGCATTTTTATACATGATCCTAAGCATGATGGGATGTTAATTGGTTAATTAACTCAGGAACCACACCTGTGTGGAAGCACCTGCTTTCAATACACTTCGTATCCCTCATTGACTCAAGTGTTTCCTTTTATTTTGTCAGTTATTTGATGATGTAAAAATTAAACCATTTACAGATTTTAAGGATTAGATTTGGGGTGGGGTCGTGAGAAATTGTGGGGGGGGAAATGGGGTCCAGAAATTCTTGCCGAAAGAATGGCGTCCTCACTGAGAAAATGTGTATACCACTGACCTAGGTGCATCACTATCAGAGTTCAGAGAGGGGTTGGAAGGATACAGACTGTACCTCTCAAAGCACTAAAATAACAAGGGTTACACAAAGCTGTTTTGTCAATCACTCATATCGATATCACATTGAAATCAATAGAGAGTGGTCATCTAAAGTGTATGGACTTCCTGCTCTCTTCTTCTACTACAGGTCATCTAAAATGTATGGACTTCCTGCTGTCTTCTTCTACTACAGGGCATCTAAAGTGTATGGACTTCCTGCTGTCTTCTTCTACTACTGGTCATCTAAAGTGTATGGACTTCCTGCTGTCTTGCCATTGACAGATTCAGTGAAATCGGAGGAGCAGGGAATGTCTTGGTTACTCCAACTGAAAGAGGACATCAGAAAGATACAGGAAGAATCTAGTGTGGCACCCATGAGTCACAGCCAGTCTGACGATGACGAAGCGGGTAAGAAGAATGGTGGATTACATGTGGGTCATGGAAGGGGTCTATGTGGGTCACGGGATGACCTTGCAATTTTAGAATTTTCGGGATGGAAAAATGCTGTCAGTGTGAACGTAAGTGACTAAAACCAAATAGAAATTATATAGAAAAGATAATGGACCTATATACTTTTCAATAATAGGCTATAATCTTTGAGAATTTAAAGAGAAAAAAGCTGCTAGCCAATCCGGCCCTTTTGATTTTGTTTTAATGCTGGAGCATAGGAGTACAGCATTAGCCATGTCAAAATGTGTAGGGTTGTAGGAAATGGTCTTAAACTGCAACATGTTATTTCAGCTCCATGGCAGGATGTACAGTGGGGAAAAAAAGTATTTAGTCAGCCACCAATTGTGCAAGTTCTCCCACTTAAAAAGATGAGAGAGGCCTGTAATTTTCATCATAGGTACACGTCAACTATGACAGACAAAATGAGGGGGAAAAATCCAGAAAATCACATTGTAGGATTTTTTATGAATTTATTTGCAAATTATGGTGGAAAATAGGTATTTGGTCAATAACAAATGTTTCTCAATACTTTGTTATATACCCTTTGTTGGCAATGACACAGGTCAAACGTTTTCTGTAAGTCTTCACAAGGTTTTCACACACTGTTGCTGGTATTTTGGCCCATTCCTCCATGCAGATCTCCTCTAGAGCAGTGATGTTTTGGGGCTGTCGCTGGGCAACACGGACTTTCAACTCCCTCCAAAGATTTTCTATGGGGTTGAGATCTGGAGACTGGCTAGGCCACTCCAGGACCTTGAAATGCTTCTTACGAAGCCACTCCTTCGTTGCCCGGGCGGTGTGTTTGGGATCATTGTCATGCTGAAAGACCCAGCCACGTTTCATCTTCAATGCCCTTGCTGATGGAAGGAGGTTTTCACTCAAAATCTCACGATACATGGCCCCATTCATTCTTTCCTTTACACGGATCAGTCGTCCTGGTCCCTTTGCAGAAAAACAGCCCCAAAGCATAATGTTTCCACCCCCGTGCTTCACAGTAGGTATGGTGTTCTTTGGATGCAACTCGGCATTCTTTGTCCTCCAAACACGACGAGTTGAGTTTTTACCAAAAAGTTATATTTTGGTTTCATCTGACCATATGACATTCTCCCAATCCTCTTCTGGATCATCCAAATGCACTCTAGCAAACGTCAGACATGCCTGGATATGTACTGGCTTAAGCAGGGGGACACGTCTGGCACTGCAGGATTTGAGTCCCTGGCGGCGTAGTGTGTTACTGATGGTAGGCTTTGTTACTTTGGTCCCAGCTCTCTGCAGGTCATTCACTAGGTCCTCCCGTGTGGTTCTGGGATTTTTGCTCACCGTTCTTGTGATCATTTTGACCCCACGGGGTGAGATCTTGCGTGGAGCCCCAGATCGAGGGAGATTATCAGTGGTCTTGTATGTCTTCCATTTCCTAATAATTGCTCCCACAGTTGATTTCTTCAAACCAAGCTGCTTACCTATTGCAGATTCAGTCTTCCCAGCCTGGTGCAGGTCTACAATTTTGTTTCTGGTGTCCTTTGACAGCTCTTTGGTCTTGGCCATAGTGGAGGAGACTGTTTGAGGTTGTGGACAGGTGTCTTTTATACTGATACTGATAACAAGTTCAAACAGGTGCCATTAATACAGGTAACAAGTGGAGGACAGAGGAGCCTCTTAAAGAAGAAGTTACAGGTCTGTGAGAGCCAGAAATCTTGCTTGTTTGTAGGTGACCAAATATTTATTTTCCACCATAATTTGCAAATAAATTCATTCAAAATCCTACAATGTGATTTTCTGGAGAGAAAAAATCTCAATTTGTCTGTCATAGTTGACGTGGACCTATGATGAAAATTACAGGCCTCTCTCATCTTTTTAAGTGGGAGAACTTGCACAATTGGTGGCTGACTAAATACTTTTTTTCTCCACTGTATCTTTTAAAACGTATGCTTTTGTCTGTGTGTTTTTTCACCGCTCAACCCTTGTGGTTGGTTGCGACTCAAAAGACAGCTGTATTGGTCAGGAAGCAAAAAAAGGTTGGGAACACCTGGATTAAACTACAATCTGCTCCTGTAACAGTTCATTGATTGATCAATATTTATTAATTGATCCATATTTGCAAAACGTTTCTATTCAGTGTTATATAGCAGCTCATCTGTGTTGGATAGGGAAGATACTTCAACACTAGTTTATTGTTAAATACTTTGGTACATATGAGGAACCTTAACTTCATGTCTTTGTTTCACAGGGGACAGCCCTAACGGTCGCTCACTCAGCGGGAAGGGATTATCTGGGAAGACTCCAGGGTTGAAAGGGATCCAGCGACCTTATAGCTGTGATGTGTGTAAGAAGACTTTCACTCAGTCAGTAAACCTACGAAGACACCAAAGAGTACACACTGGAGAGAAACCTTACAGTTGTGATCATTGTGGGAAGAGTTTTGCTCGTTCGGGACCCCTGACTATTCATAAGCGTGTACACACTGGAGCGAAACCTTACAGGTGTGGTCTGTGTGGGAAAAGCTTTGCTCGTTTGGGAGCCCTGACTATTCACAAGCGTGTACACACTGGAGAGGAACCTTACAGCTGTGATCAATGTGGGAGGAGTTGCAAAGATACCACAGCCCTGAATGAACACATGCGTACACACACAGGAGAGAAACCTTTTAGCTGCTACGTCTGTGGAATGAGTTTTTCTCGACAAAGCAACCTGAATGTACACATGCGTACACACACAGGAGAGAAGCCTTACATCTGTGATCAATGTGGGAAGAGATACACTCATGCAGGTGAATTGACAAAACACATACGTGCGCACACTGGAGAGAAACCCTACAGCTGTGACCAGTGTGGGAAGAGTTTTGCTCGAACTGATTACCTGACTGAACACAAGGTAACACACACTGGAGAGAAGCCTCATAGTTGTGATATATGTGGAAAGGGCTTCACTCGGCCTAACTGCTTGGCTGCACACAAGCTAACACACACAGGAGAGAAGCCCTACCTCTGCTCAGACTGTGGGAAGAGCTTCTATACACCAGCAAAGTTGAAAGAGCACGAGCGATCACACACAGGAGAGAACCCTTACAGGTGTGGTCTGTGTGGGAAGATCTTTGCTTGTTTGGGATCCCTGACTAAACACAAGCGTGTACACACTGGAGAGAAACCATACAGCTGTGGTCTGTGTGGGAAGAGCTTTGCTTTTTCGGGATCCCTGACTAAACACAAGCGTGTACACACTGGAGAGAAACCTTACAGCTGTGACCAGTGTGGGAAGAGCTTCACTCAGTCAACAAACCTGACTAAGCACAGACGCATTCACTCTGGAGAGATGCCCTAAAGCTGTGATCTATGTGGGTTGAACTTCACTCAGTCATGTTCTCTGGCAAGACACAATAGTAGGAGTCACACAGGAGAGAAGCTGTACAGCTGGGATGTATGTGCGATGAACTTAGCTTATTAGTGTCTTATTTCATGGGCTCATATTGTCAATTAAATAATGTAGAATATTGTAGCAATGTTATAATAAGAGTTCATGTTTTAATTCAATTTGAATGCATATATTAATACATACCATGTTATTTTGCTTTTAGTAAGATTAAATACAAAGCTCCTATGAACTTTGGCATTCCTTATTCTTCAGAGAACAACAAAAAAATGCAGCAAGTTTGACCAGAAGTAAGATTAGTTACAGGAAGCATCATCCATGTAGACACAATAGTTTTTATCTCCTATTGAGGAAGACTAATGACCGGGCTGCTGCACAGTCACTATGGGAGCTCTTTCTAGAGCGGCCGGTTAAATTAGGCATACAAGTATTTTTTTCCGAACTCAAATGGCATGAAAAATACGGGGGGCACTCTGTATGAACGTCGCTGGCTAAACTATCACTCAAATAACGGCCAACCCTTGTCAGTATTGATCCTACGTCAAATGAAACAACAAATTAAATAACAAAGCAACTTATTTGTTTCTGTAAGTGAGGACCTGGTGGACTGTATATTCTTTAGGTTACTTTATGTGTTCTCTCCCGTGTGCTGGTAAGGGCACAGATGGCAGACAGGTAGGATTCCAGTTGAAGGGCACAGATGGCAGACAGGTAGGATTCCAGTTGAAGGGCACAGATGGCAGACAGGTAGGATTCCAGTTGAAGGGCACGGATGGCAGACAGGTAGGATTCCTGTTGAAGGGCACAGATGGCAGACAGGTAGGATTCCAGTTGAAGGGCACAGATGGCAGACAGGTAGGATTCCAGTTGAAGGGCACAGATGGCAGACAGGTAGGATTCCAGTTGAAGGGCACAGATGGCAGACAGGTAGGATTCCAGTTGAAGGGCACAGATGGCAGACAGGTAGGATTCCAGTTGAAGGGCACAGATGGCAGACAGGTAGGATTCCAGTTGAAGGGCACAGATAGAAGACAGGTAGGATTCCAGTTGAAGGGCACATATGGCAGACAGGTAGGATTCCAGTTGAAGGGCACAGATAGAAGACAGGTAGGATTCCAGTTGAAGGGCACAGATGGCAGACAGGTAGGATTCCAGTTGAAGGGCACAGATGGCAGACAGGTAGGATTCCAGTTGAAGGGCACAGATGGAAGACAGGTATAAGGGAGAATGGGACACAGAAATTGAGTTTAAAGAGTTTACTGAGTAGAACATCAATCTTCTGATATAATTTTTCAAGATAAATTAGTCTGGCTCTGGCCCACCCTCCAGTAAAGTAGATGGCAGCAATGCACCATTAACATTGGATACCAACCATCGGTAAACCCCACCGAAGAAGAAGTATACTTATATAAACAATGGTTGATAAATGAAGATAGTTCACTCAGGCCCGTTTACCATTGAAAACCATTGGGGAAAATAGTCAGTTCTGGTCTACTTAACTCATGGACTTTCATTGAACCACAAAAAAACGAGACTCCCTAAAAACACCCCACTTTGATACAAGTGACTTCGTAACAGGTTAGTAAAGCATTTTCGCTAACCCTTTTCCTAAACTCCTACATTAATTATCATAACCTGCTGCGAAAAGTCGTAGCTGTATTTAAGTGGCGTGTTTTAGGGAGTCCCATAACAACAAACAGCGAATGGAGTGTCTCGCTTCCTCTTCTGTCTCTACTATGTAGATTCTCGATTGCTCTGGCCTGTGTCAAAGCGGAAGTTGCTGCCCTGCTACTAAAAATGGTAGCCAGCTAAAAGAGTCGTGCCAGTAGCTTTCAAGCAAGATATTCTCATCTCAATCTAAAAATACAGCGCAGTCGTAAAGGACCATTAGCCAAAACTGACGAGATATAGCTTACCTCCCTTTCCACGTGGAAGAAAACGGTGGACAGAGACTTGCTAGCTACGTAGATGGCTTTTCTACAATGAATCTGGTCAGTTGCCTAGCTATTGTTCAACAACAGCTTTAGCCGGATTTGTTTTTGTGCCCTCATGAACGACGAATGTTTACAGTCTAGTTATGATGATAATGTTACCAATCCCAGTTTTCTGAAGTCCAAACAAACCCGCGATTGCAAGTATGACACGGAAGTTTCCGCCAAACTAGTCGTCGGTAAACGTTAGCTAGTCTTAAATTGCTCCATTTAAAAGATAAATAGCTCAAATCAACCATAACGTAACCTTTATTTTTCATGTCGATGCCTTTAAACGATGTTATGAATTGCTACAAAAAGAATACGTTCTGTATTTGATTTGGTTGCGGCCATGTTGGTATGACGTCATTATTCGAGATCTGAGTTCAGTTCTTTACATCCGGGAAGTGTCTGGAAGTATTTAGCTGCCGAAACGCAAATGGACAAATGATAAATCAATATCATGTTTGCAATTCCTTTTCCTAAATGGGTATGCGTTTCCTAAATGGGTATTTTCATGGTTGAGTATGCCTATTGTCTGCCAATTTGAAAAATAAATAGAAATGTGTGTTTTGATATTTCATTTCCATGTTAATATCCAGTTCAACACTGAAACATTTAAAAATCTAAAGGAAAAACCTTAAATAATTTCTCATGTTTGCCATGTCATTTCCTTGTTGTGATAGGATGAATTGTGACAAAAATAATTGGCAATTGACAATGCTTTTCCATACTCTGTGGTTTAAGACTGTCAAAATTCAAATGATCAATAAAATTCGATAAATCAATCGCAATACGTCATTTTGCTATTTCCTTTCCTCATTTGTCTTATCGTTTTCGACCTATGCTGATTGTCAATCAAACACTGTGGGCGGGGTTTCGGTAACGTGAGGCAGAAGAGCAGAGAGGTTGCCTGTGTTTGCTGGCAGAACGGGCTGGGCCTTACAGAGAAGAGGAAGCGAGCCGGTGAATGGTGGTTGGAACAGGCCTCGTGTAGCTCAGTTGGTAGAGCATGGCGTTTGCAACGCCAGGGTTGTGGGTTCGATTCCCACGGGGGGGGTGGGGGGCTGTATGAAAAATGTATGCACTCTGGATAAGAGCGTCTGCTAAATGACTAAAATGTAACAGCACGCTTGTTTGAAATGGATAAGTGTCGCGGTAGCTATTGATAAAGAAGAACATCAAGACGAACCAGCTGCTTTACAAGTGGGATGCACTGTTGAGAGCTACATCCCGAGGGGTTCGTGCTGATTGTACGGAGATTGTGACCGCCGGTTAAATGGCGTCCCTTGTGAAGGCAAGAACAAGGAGTATGTCAGGAGTGCAGTATTATCATAAGGAGACGTATACTTGGAATACGGAGAAGGAATGGAGGGGAAAAGAGAGGCAGAGGAGGTCTGAGAGAGAGAGCGAGGGAGGAAGAGGGTGAGCTTGAGTCAGTTAAAAATGGCGGGGAAAAGGGAGAAGGTTTGTTAAAGAAGAGTGGTAGGATGTGTTAGTAGAGTGAGCTGAAGACAGGAGGAGAAATGGAAGTGAATGAGGGCGACGTATCGGAGGTGGTAGGTGTGGTGAAGTTCTCGGAGCCCGAGGCTTGCATCGAGGGTCAGGATAAAAATGAGTCTGTGACAGTAGGAGTGAAGTTTTGGGGGAAAATGGACCCTGATCCATTTGTGGTTTCAGGGTGGGTGAAAACAGAGTTGGGTGCTGTGGAATCGGTGAGGGTAACCAGAAGTGGTCTGGTGATAATTGTTTGTGTTTCTGCTGGTCAGAGGGGCCAGGCGCTCCATGTTAAACGAATGGGGGCAAGAGATAATATATATCATACAATTATGAATTGTTTCGCTCTCAAGAAAAGGGTGCCATTGAAAGGAGTGATTACTGGGATAGCGGTAAATGTGAAAGTTGACCAACTGAAGGGGAAGATTCCCGGTGTTTGTGATGCTCGTAGTTTGGTGCGACGCAGACAGGGTGGTGTGAGTGGAGAAACAGAAGAGTCGTTGTCTGTTCTTTTGAGTTTTGATGTTGAGTCTTTGCCTGACAAAGTGATGTTAGGATATATAAGTTATCCTGTACGAGCTTTTGTGCCAAATACATTACGTTGTTACAGGTGTCAAGCTTATGGGCATGTGGCAGCAGTGTGTAGGAGGGAGGTTCCTAGGTGTGAGAAGTGTGCAGAAGGGCATGAGACAAAGGAATGTGTTGCATTGGGGAAAGTAGTGGTATATGTTAATTGTAAGGGGCTGGGGATCAGAAATGTCCGGTACAAGAGAGGCAGGTTGAGGTTTCCAGGGTTAGAGTAGTGCAGAAGTTGTCATATGCTGAGGCAGTGAAGAAAGTAGAGGAAGATGGGTCAAGGGGGGGGGAGTGGTGAGAGTAGTAGAGATGTACCAGTACAGAGGGATAGGCCAACAAGTTATATGTTTCAGTAAGATTGGATTTTTAGCATTTATAACAATGGATATCAACTGTACTGCAGGGATGGAACGTAAGTCGCCGAAGATTGAGGTTGTGGTGGCAGCTGCAGAGAGGTATTTGGGTGTGCGAGACTTTACGTCAGAAGAGTTACAGGGAGTGTTAAGTGGTGGTGTCCCGTCCTTTCAGGCTGTTGGCCTGAAGTAGGACTAAATAGATATAAATAGATACAAATAGAGTAGGGTGGTGTTTTTTTATTGAGTGTTAGATGGTAGGTTTTTTTAATGTAATTTTTTGAGAAAAGTATAAGGGAGTTATACTCCAGTCAAGTAGGGGGCGGTAATGCAACATTTATTGGATGCCAACCGCCGTTAAACCTCATCGAAGAAGAAGTGCTTGCTGGCAACCGTCACTTCCGGTCGTAGCTGTCAAGTCAAATCAATTTTTATATGCCACTTGCGCCGAATACAACAGGTGTAAACATTACCGTGAAATGCTTACTTACAGCCCTTAACCAACAATGCATTTATTTTTTAATAAAAAAAGTAAAATTAAACAACAACAACAAAAAAGTGTTGAGAAAAAAAGAGCAGAAGTAAAATAAAATAACAGTAGGGAGGCTATATACAGGGGGGGTACCGGTGCAGAGTCAATGTGCGGGGGCACCGGGGTGGGGGGGGGGCAGTGCAAATAGTCCGGGTAGCCATGATTAGCTGTTCAGGAGTCTTATGGCTTGGGGGTAGAAGCTGTTGAGAAGCCTTTTGGACCTAGACTTGACGCTCCGGTACCGCTTGCCGTGCGGTAGCAGAGAGAACAGTCTATGACTAGGGTGGCTGGAGTCTTTGACAATTTTGACGGCCTTCCTCTGACACCGCCTGGTATAGAGGTCCTGGATGGCAGGAAGCTTGTGTACTGGGCCGTACGCACTACCCTCTGTAGTGCCTTGCGGTCGGAGGCTGAGCAGTTGCCATACCAGGCAGTGATGCAACCAGTCAGGATGCTCTCGATGGTGCAGCTGTAGAACTTTCTGAGGACCCATGCCAAATCTTTTCAGTCTCCTGAGGGGGAATAGGCTTTGTCGTGCCCTCTTCACGACTGTCTTGGTGTGTTTGGACCATGATAGTTAGTTGGTGATGTGGACACCAAGGAACTTGAAGCTCTCAACCTGTTCCACAACAGCCCCGTCGATAAGAATGGGGGCGTGCTCAGTCCTCTTTTTTTTCCTGTAGTCCACAATCATCTCTTTTGTCTTGGTCACGTTGAGGGAGAGGTTGTTATCCTGGGACCACACGGCCAGGTCTCTGACCTCCTCCCTATAGGCTGTCTCATCGTTGTCGGTGATCAGGCCTACCACTGTTGTGTCATCGGCAAAATTAATGATGGCGTTGGAGTCGTGCCTGGCCATGCAGTCATGGGTGAACAGGGAGTACAGGAGGGGACTGAGCACGCACCCCTGAGGGGCCCCCGTGTTGAGGATCAGCGTGGCAGATGTGTTGTTGCTTACCCTTACCATCTGGGCGCGGCCCGTCAGGAAGTCCAGGATCCAGTTGCAGAGGGAGGTGTTTAGTCCCAGGATCCTTAGCTTAGTGATGAGCTTTGGGGGCATTAGGGTGTTGAACGCTGAGCTGTAGTCAATGAATAGCATTCTCACGTAGGTGTTCCTCTTGTCCAGGTGGGAAAGGGCAGTGTGGAGTGCAATAGAGATTGCATCATCTGTGGATCTGTTGGGGCGGTATGCAAATTGGAGTGGGTCTAGGGTTTCTGGGATAATGGTGTTGATGTGAGCCATGACCAGCCTTTCAAAGCACTTCATGGCTACAGACGTCAGTGCTACGGGTCGGTAGTCATTTAGGCAAGTTATCTTAGTGTCCTTGGGCACGGGACTATGGTGGTCTGCTTGAAACATGTTGGTATTACAGACTCAGTCAGGGACAGGTTGAAAATGTCGGTGAAGACACTTGCCAGTTGGTCAGCACATGCTCGGAGTACACGTCCTGGTAATCCGTCTGGCCCTGCGGCCTTGTGAATGTTGACCTGCTTAAGTCTTACTCACATCGGCTACGGAGAGCGTGATCACATAGTCATCCGGAACAGCTGGTGCTCTCATGCATGCTTCAGTGTTGCTTGCCTCGAAGCGAGCATAGAAATGGTTTAGCTCGTCTGGTAGGCTCGTGTCACTGGGCAGCTTGCGGCTGTGTTTCCCTTTGTAGTCTGTAATAGTTTTCAAGCCCTACCACATCCGACGAGCGTCAGAGCCAGTGTAATACGATTCAATCTTAGTCCTGTATTGACTCTTTGCCTGTTTGATGGTTCGTCGGAGGGCATAGCGGGATTTCTTATAAGTCTCCGGGTTAGAGTCCCGCTCCTTGAAAGCGGCAGCTCTACCCTTTAGCTCAGTGCGGATGTTGCCTGTAATCCATGGCTTCTGGTTGGGGTATGTGCGTGCGGTCACTGTGGGGATGACGTCATCGATGCACTTATTGATGAAGCCAGTGACTGATGTGGTGTACTTCTCAATGCTATCTGAAGAATCCCGGAACATGTTCCAGTCTGTGCTAGCAAAACAGTCCTGTAGCTTAGCATCTGCGTCATCTGACCACTTTTTTATTAACCGAGTCACTGGTGCTTCCTGCTTTAGTTTTTGCTTATAAGCAGGAATCAGGAGGATAGAGTTATGGTCAGATTTGTCAAATGGAGGGCGAGGGAGAGCTTTGTATGCGTCTCTGTGTGTGGAGTAAAGGTGGTCGAGAGTTTTTTTCCTCTGGTTGCACATTTAACATGGTGCATGGTGCTGGTAGAAATGAGGTAGAACGGATTTAAGTTTCCCTGCATTAAAGTCCCCGGCCACTAGGAGCGCTGCCTCTGGATGAGCGTTTTCCTGTTTAGTTATGGCCTTATACAGCTCATTGAGTGCAATCTTAATGCCAGCATTGGTTTGTGGTGGTAAATAGACAGCTATGAAAAATATAGATAAACTCTCTTGGTAAATAGCTGTCTCGATGTAGCTTGTTTTTTGGCTGCCCCGGCAACAACAGCCATTGTGAAACCCCACAGAAGAAGAACAGCCAGTGTGTGCGAGGAGTTCGCGGGAGGAGACTATAAAGCGCAGTGGAGGGGACACTGGGAGATATTAGTAGCTAGCTAATTGGCTATGATATGTAGCTAGCTACAGGTAGGTTAGAGAGCTGGCTATGAAGAGGCACTACTGGCTAACTTTAGCTAGCTAGCCCACTGGCACTACCATCCATTTTTACTGTGTCAAATTTGTATTTTCACTGTAAACTAGTGTTTTTCCAATGTAGTAGCTGGCATAATATGGGCATGTTATGTTTTGCAATTTTAATGACAATGGATTAATGATGTATTCGTGGCACACATGTCACAAAGTGTTTACCAACCGTTTTTACTGTGTTAAGTTTGAATTAGAATCCCTCAAAGTTCACTATAATAGGACAAAACAATTATTTCCCCCATCTTGGAGCTGGCATAATATGGTAATGTTATGTTTTGCAATGTTAATAACAGTGGATTGTTGATCTACTAGTGGCACACGTCACAAACAAATTCTACCAGACATTTTTAGTTTTTTAAATTTTTTAAATTTTAGTTTTTTACTTAGGGGTCATCAAAGTTCACTGTAATAGAACTACTTAAAAAATGATAAAGATAAATTAATGTGGGGATAGACCAAGACCATGTAGTTATTTAACACTTATTTATAATCATTTTAAATTAAATTCAACAACAAAACATATCAAGCTCACTTCGATCTTGCTGTGTGTCTGTGTGCTGTGTTTGTATGTTATGACTGTAAACACATGCTGCTTTAACAATTCAACATTTGGTATCATTTAGATTATGGAAGATTGAATATCTCAGATTGTGGGTTACATACAGACTACGGAAATATTGCTCTCTCTTATAGTTTGCTTGGAAATAAACTTACCTTGAAATGAAGAATGTAAATCCATTAAACGAGAGACTTCTCAACTGTCATTGCGCGAGGACACTCCAAATTTTAACCAAACATCAATCTCACACACAGGCGAGTGGCAGCCTCTAGTGGCTAAACTAGGATTAGCCTACCCCTTGCAGCCTAACCCTTGTAGCCTAACCCTTGTAGCATAACCCTTGTCTACTCAAGTAGTTGCATTAGGTGATGAGAAGAGAACACTGCTAAATAAATTCTGTAAATAATCATATTATTACACTATCAATACTTTGTGATGTATCATTCTTCTACTACTGGTCATCTAAAGTGTATGGACTTCCTGCTGTCTTCTTCTACTACAGGTCATCTAAAGTGTATGGACTTCCTGCTGTCTTCTTCTACTACAGGTCATCTAAAGTGTATGGACTTCCTGCTGTCTTGCCATTGACTGCATTGTCATTGTTCCCACCAGCAGGACAACATGAGTGGAGAGAAGGAAACGTTGTTGGAAGAAATCGAACAGAGTTTACACCGTCTAACCGAGGATAATTTACGATACCTGTGTGAACGCTGTGGAATTGATGGCTCCCAAGTTAAAGGAAAGAACCATCGCTCGTTACGACGTAAAATCATGGAGGAAATGTGGGAAAATGCTGATTCAGGGAAATCGGAGGAGCAGGGAATGTCTTGGTTACTCCAACTGAAAGAGGACATCAGAAAGATACAGGAAGAATCTAGTGTGGCACCCATGAGTCCCAGCCAGTCTGATGATGACGAAGCGGGTAAGAAGAATGGTGGATTACTTGTGGGTCGTGGAAGGGGTCTATGTGGGTCACGGGATGACCTTGCAATTTTAAAAATAATAATTTAGAAATAGATTTTTGGGATGGAAAAACGCTGTCAGTGTGAACGTAAGTGACTAAAACCAAATAGAAATTATATAGAAAAGATAATGGACCTATGTACCTTTCAATAATAGGCTATAATCTTTGAGAACTTAAGAGAGAAAAAAAAAAAGCTGCTAGCCAATCCGGCCCTTTGATTTTGTTATAATGCTGGAGCATAGGAGTACAGCATTAGCCATGTCAAAATGTGTAGGGTTGTAGGAAATGGTCTTAAACTGCAACATGTTCTTTCAGCTCCATGGCAGGATGTATCTTTTAAAACGTATTCTTTTGTCTGTGTGTGTTTTCACCGCTCAACCCTTGTGGTTGGTTGCGACTCAAAAGACAGCTGTATTGGTCAGGAAGCAAAAAAAAGGTTGGGAACACCTGGATTAAACTACAATCTGCTCCTGTAACAGTTCATTGATTGATCAATATTTATTAATTGATCCATATTTGCAAAACGTTTCTATTCAGTGTTATATAGCAGTTCATCTGTGTTGAATAGGGAAGATACTTCAACACTAGTTTATTGTTAAATACTTTGGTACATATGAGGAACCTTAACTTAATGTCTTTGTTTCACAGGGGACAGCCCTAACGGTCGCTCACTCAGTGGGAAGGGTTTATCATCTGGGAAGACTCCAGGGTTGAAAGGGATCCAGCGACCTTATAGCTGTGATGTGTGTAAGAAGACTTTCACTCAGTCAGTAAACCTACAAAGACACCAAAGAGTACACACTGGAGAGAAACCTTACAGGTGCGGTCTGTGTGGGAAAAGCTTTGCTCGTTTGGGAGCCCTGACTATTCACAAGCGTGTACACACTGGAGCGAAACCTTACAGGTGTGGTCTGTGTGGGAAAAGCTTTGCTCGTTTGGGAGCCCTGACTATTCACAAGCGTGTTCACACTGGAGAGGAACCTTACAGCTGTGATCAATGTGGGAGGAGTTGCAAAGATACCACAGCCCTGAATGAACACATGCGTACACACACGGGCGAGAAACCTTTTAGCTGCTATGTCTGTGGAATTAGTTTTTCTCGACAAAGCAACCTGAATGTACACATGCGTACACACACAGGAGAGAAGCCTTACATCTGTGATCAATGTGGGAAGAGATACACTCATGCAGGTGAATTGACAAAACACATACGTGCGCACACTGGAGAGAAACCTTACAGCTGTGACCAGTGTGGGAAGAGATTCACTCAGTCAGGACTGCTGACTGTACACAAGAGAACACACACTGGAGAGAAACCGTATAGCTGTGATCTATGTGGGAAGCGATTCGCTCAGTCAGGAAACCTGAAGAGTCATCAGAAAACCCACACAGGCGGAGAGAGAATCGAGACAGGTGGAGAGAGAACCGAGACAGGTGGAGAGAGAAACGAGACAGGAGGAGAGAGAACCGAGACAGGAGGAGAGCGAAACGAGACAGGAGGAGAGCGAAACGAGACAGGAGGAGAGCGAAACGAGACAGGAGGAGAGCGAAACGAGACAGGAGGAGAGAGAAACGAGACCGGAGGAGAGAGAAACGAGACCGGAGGAGAGAGAAACGAGACCGGAGGAGAGAGAAACGAGACAGGAAAAATACAGGAAGAATCTACTGTGGCACCCATGAGGCCCAGCCAGTCTGATGATGATGATGATGATGATGAAGCAAGTAAGAAGAATGGCGGATTAGACTGCAATCTGCTCCTGTAACAGTTCATTGATTGATCAATATTTATTAATCGATCCATATTTGCAAAACGTTTCTATTCAGTGTTGTATAGCAGTTCATCTGTGTTGAATAGGGAAGATACTTCAACACTAGTTTATTGTTAAATACTTTGGTACATATGAGGAACCTTAACTTCATGTATTTTGTTTCACAGGGGACAGCCCTAACGGTCGCTCGCTCAGTGGGAGGGGCTTATCATCTGGGAAGGCTCCAGGGTTGAAAGTGATCCAGCGCCCTTATAGCTGTGACGTATGTGAGAAGAGTTTCCCTCATTTAGGAGACCTAAAGAGACACCAGAGAATACACACAGGAGAGAAACCATATGGCTGTAATCAATGTGCTAAGAGTTTCTGTACATCAGGACAACTGACTATACATAAGCGAACACACACAGGAGCGAAACCTTATAACTGTGATCAATGTGGGAAGAGTTTTGCTCGAACTGATTACCTGACTGAACACAAGCTAACACACACTGGAGAGAAGCCTCATAGTTGTGATATATGTGGAAAGGGCTTCACTCGGCCTAACTGCTTGGCTGCACACAAGCTAACACACACAGGAGAGAAGCCCTACCTCTGCTCAGACTGTGGGAAGAGCTTCTATACACCAGCAAAGTTGAAAGAGCACGAGCGATCACACACAGGAGAGAACCCTTACAGGTGTGGTCTGTGTGGGAAGATCTTTGCTTGTTTGGGATCCCTAACTAAACACAAACGTATACACACAGGAGAGAAACCTTACAGGTGTGGTCTGTGTGGGAAGAGCTTTGCTTGTTCGGGATCCCTGACTAAACACAAGCGTGTACACACTGGAGAGAAACCTTACAGGTGCGGTCTGTGTGGGGAGAGCTTTGCTCGTTTGGGAGCCCTGACTATTCACAAGCGTGTACACACTGGAGAGAAACCTTACAGCTGTGATCAATGCGGGAGGAGCTGCAAAGATACCACAGCCCTGAATGAACACATGCGTACACACACAGGAGAGAAACCTTTTGGCTGCTTTGTCTGTGGAATGAGCTTTTCTCGACAAAGCACCCTGAATGTACACATGCGCAGACACACAGGTGAGAAGCCTTACAGCTGTGATCAATGTGGGAAGAGATACGCTCATCCAGGTGATTTGAAAATACACAGAAGAGTACACACTGGAGAGAAACCATACAGCTGTGACCAGTGTGGGAAGAGCTTCACTCAGTCAACAAACCTGACTAAGCACAGACGCATTCACTCTGGAGAGATGCCCTAAAGCTGTGATCTATGTGGGATGAACTTCACTCAGTCATGCTCTCTGGCAAAACACAATAGTAGGATTCACACAGGAGAGAAGCTGAACAGCTGGGATGTATGTGCGATGAACTTCGCTTATTAGTGTCTTATTTCATGGGCTCATATTGTCAATTAAATAATGTAGAATATTTTAGCAATGTTATAATAAGAGTTCATGTTTTAATTCAATTTAATTCAAATTGAACGCATATATTAATACATACTACGTTATTTTGCTTTTAGTAAGATTAAATACAAAGCTCCTATGAACTTTGGCATTCCTTATTCTTCAGAGAACAACAAAAAAATGCATCAAGTTTTACCAGAAGTAAGATTAGTTACAGGAAGCATCATCCATGTAGACACAATAGTTTTTATCTCCTATTGAGGAAGACTAATGACCGGGCTGCTGCACAGTCACTACGGGAGCTCTTTCTAGAGCGGCCGGTTAAATTAGGCATACAAGCATATTTTTTTCTCCCGGTTTTCCAGTTGAGGTGGTTTAATAACGCTGAAGATGCACAGGCGCAGAACAGCACCGCAGTGTATGAAGCAGGGATGGGCTGAGGCACTTAGTGGTCTGGCAACTTGCTTCAACCAAAGTGTGTGTGTGGAGAGAGAAAGATACAATAGCGAATGACAGAATACAATCTCCAATTCACATCTCTTATAAACAATATGCATGGCTGTAACATGACTATGATGACTTAATGCTGTACGGGGTCAGACAGCGCAATACAACGTGACTGTGACTGCACTCGTTTGAGATCAAAGGGGTGCCATCGCAAGTGTACTATAAAGCGTAGCACCTGCGCAATGAACTTGAATACCTCTAAACAATGAAATAAAACGTAATACCCATATAATGATGTACCACACACCTATACAAATTACAGGGCATATATACAACTAACTGGGGGACATTATCCTTTACAAATACAGGGTTAAATGTCCGAAATGATATGACAACCTAAACAGAGCTAGTCCGCTCACAATAGCTAGCTCGCAGTAGAAACTACTGATTAGCATAACCATAAATATGACATTGTAGTAGCAGAGTGCATCTTCAGTCATAAACGCCTGAAAGATATGAAATATGTACTTACATATCAACAAGGACGTACACTGGCCTTGGCTAACACAATGAAAGCTAACTGTTGGGAAAACACAAGGATGGCTGGAGCTTTCTCTCACTTGACTTCTCTCGAGCTGATCTTCTTCTCTGAGCCGGAGATCGCCCAGCATGCTCTGCTCCACTTCACCGGTTGGCGGCACTACAGCTCTGATATGATTAACTACAAATACTTCACAGCCTTTTGTACAGTTTCCTTCCCCGTTTCAGCAGCCTTCCAGAATCTCCATCCGACACTCTAAAATTAGATGACCGTCTTCAGCAAATTCTCTTCTAACCAGTGAAATAAAAATTATTCTCAGATTCCGTCTGGCCTTTAAATTGTGTTACTTTGATTTCAACGTGATATCGATAGGAGGGATTAACAATAAAAAAGTGTTGTGTTACACTTATCCTAATGTCGACTAATTTGGATCAAAACACTCCAAAATGTAACTGGCTGTGTTCTACAAGTTTTCCTCTAACCTGTTATTGGGATAACACATATTCCCAGATTCCATGTGGTTTTTGAGCTGGTCGTTTTAACAGTACGTGCAACCTAATTTTCCCCCTCTCGCACTATTGATTTCAACATATCGATGTGAGAGATTGACAAAACAGTGTTGCGTTTCCCTTTCTGTTTGGGCGACCCCCTTATCAAAATCCGACACTCTGAAATGTGGCTGGCTGTCTTCTGCAGGTTGTCCTCCAACCAATGATGTAAAAAAAAGCTCTACAGTTTCCATGTGGTTTTTGAGTTGTGTTAATTTCAACAGCGCATACAACCTGATTTCCCCCTTAATCAATATGAGGGATTTATTAACCCACCAAGGCTACTCCCGACTCCAGTAATTGATCTATAAGTGTTGGAGAGACTAGGCAAAGCTAGAGAGGGGTTTGAGCCATCTGAGCTGTTTAACAGACATCTGGATATTGTGTTTCAAGATTTCCTGTCCATCTATACAGATGGATCAAAAGATCCAAGAACATGTTGTGTAGGATCAGCATTTGTAGTGAAAGAATGTGGGGTGGAAGTCTACAGAACTGATGACCGTACTGTTTACCTTGCCTGGCTGTATGCAGAGCTGACGACCGTACTGTTTACCTTGCCTGGCTGTATGCAGAGCTGACGACCGTACTGTTTACCTTGCCTGGCTGTATGCAGAGCTGACGACCGTACTGTTTATCTTGCCTGGCTGTATGCAGAGCTGACGACCGTACTGTTTATCTTGCCTGGCTGTATGCAGAGCTGACGACAGTCCTGTTTACCTTGCCTGGCTGTATGCAGAGCTGACGACAGTCCTGTTTACCTTGCCTGGCTGTATGCAGAGCTGACGACCGTACTGTTTATCTTGCCTGGCTGTATGCAGAGCTGACGACCGTACTGTTTACCTTGCCTGGCTGTATGCAGAGCTGACGACAGTCCTGTTTACCTTGCCTGGCTGTATGCAGAGCTGACGACCGTACTGTTTATCTTGCCTGGCTGTATGCAGAGCTGATGACCGTACTGTTTACCTTGTAGTGGGTAGGGGAAGTGAAGCAGGGGGGAGGGGGGGGGGGGGGCTACAGGGACTGGGGCTATGGGGACTGGGGCTATAGGGACTGAGGCTATAGGGACTGGGCCTATAGGGACTGAGGCTATGTCAGTATGAGAGGGAAAGAGAGACTGAGATCCAGTATGAGGGAGAATGGGATACAGAAATTGAGTTTACTGAGTAGAACATCATTACATACAGTTGCCAAATTAGTTTGCTCTGGCCCACCCTCCAGTACAGTAGGTGGCAGTAATGCACCATTAACATTGGATACCAAACATTGGTAAACCCCACCGAAGAAGAAGTGTACTTATATAAACAATGGTGGATAAATGAAGATAGTTCACTCAGGCCCGTTTACCATTGAAAAAAAATAATAGTCCGTTCTGGTCTACTTAACGCATGGACTTTCATTGAACCAGATAAAAAAGGGACTCCCTAAAAACACCCCACTTTGATACAAGTGACTTCGTAGCAGGTTAGTAAAGCATTTTCGCTCACCCTAACCCTTTATTTAACCTGCTACATTATCCTAACCTGCTGCGAAAAAGTCGTAGCTGTATTGAAGTGGCGTGTTTTAGGGAGTCCCAAAAAAACAAACAGCGAATGGAGTGTCTCGCTTCCTCTTCTGTCTCTGCTATGTCGATACTCGATTGCTCTGGCCTGTGTCAAAGCGGAAGTTGCTGCCCTGCTACCAAAGATGGTAGCCAGCTAAAAGAGACGTGCCAGTAGCTTTCAAGCAAGATATTCTCATCTCAATCTAAAAATACAGCGCAGTCGTAAAGGACCATTACCGGACTGACGAGATATAGCCTAACTCCCTTTCCACGTGGAAGAAAACAGTGGGCAGGAACTTGCTAGCTACGTAGCTGGCTTTTCTAAAAGGAATCTGGTAAGTTGGCTAGCTTTTGTTCATCAATAGCGTTAGCCGGATTTATGTTTTTGTGCCCTCATGAACGACGAATGTTTACAGTCTAGTTATGATGATAATGTTACCAATTACAGTTTTCTGAAGTGTAAACAAAACTGGCATTGCGCATATCACCCGGAAGTTTCCACCCAACTAGTCGTCAGTGAACGTTAGCAAACGTTAGCTAGTCTGATATTGGTCCGTTTAAAAAATATTAATAGCTCAAATCAACCATAACGTTAGTTTTATTTTCATGTTGATGCCTTTAAACGGCGTTATGAATTGCTGCAAAAAAAATTATACCGGAGGACTTTTGGAGTTGATTTGCTTGCGGCCATGTTGATATGACGTCATTAGTCGAGATCTGAGTTCAGTTCTTTACATCCGGCAAGTGTCTGGAAGCATTTAGCTGCCGAAACGCAAATGGACAAATGATAAATCAATATCATGTTTGCAATTCCCTTTTCTAAATGGGTATGCATTTTTTTGTGACAATTATAAATGAAATGCAAAAAAAATTGCATATTGTGTGCCAATTTGAAAAATAAATACAAGTGTTTATTTAATTTCCATGGTACTATCCAGTACAACACTGACACATTTGAAAATAAAATGTAAACGCTTAAATGACAAACCATATATCATGTTTGCCATTTCATTTCCTTCTGATAAAAATAAAAATAATTCTTAAGTGGCAATTGGCAATTGACAATGCTTTTCCATACTCTGTGGTTTAAGACTGTCAATTCTAATGATCAGTCAAATTCGATAAATCAATCGCAATACTTCATTTTGCTATTTCGTTTCCTCATTTGTCTTATCGTTTTCGACCTGTGCTGATTGTCAATCAAACGGTAACGTGAGGTTGAAGCAAGGAGAGGTTGCCTGTGTTTGCTGGCAAATCATGATCAATGATGTTTACTCTCAGGTACAGATGGATATTGGGAGGTCCTTATTTGCAGATGATGGGGCCTTATGGAAGAGGGGAATAAATGTGCCATACATAGTCAGGAAGGTACAGGAAGCAATTGATGAGGTAGAGCAGTAGGCATTCATGTGGGGATTCAGGTTCTCTGTAGAGAACTCAGACAGTGTTCTTTACCAGGAGGAAGGTGGGAGATGAGGTATGGTTGAGGTTATACGGGAAAAACCTGGAGAGGGTGGGGGCCTTCAGGTTCCTTGGGGTATACTTTGACACTAGACTGACCTGGGCAGAACACATTGAGAGAGTGGTGGGAAAGTGTAAGATGGTGCTAAATGTCATGCGCTGTCTGACGGGGAAGGAGTGGGGGGCTGGGCGTTCCTCATTTTTATAAATTTTTTATTTTACCTTTATTTAACTAGGCAAGTCAGTTAAGAACAAATTCTTATTTACAATGACGGCCTACACCGGCCAAACCCGGACGACGCTGGGCCAATTGTGCGCTGCCCTATGGGACTCCCAATCACGGCCGGTTGTGATACAGCCTGGAATCGAACCAGGAGGTCTGTAGTGACGCCTCAAGCACTGAAATGCAGTGCCTTAGACCGCTGCGCCACTCGGGAGCCCGTATGTTGCATTGATCCAATCGGTAATAGAATATGGCAGTATAGCGTATGGTTTGGCAGCCCGGACCTCATTAGAAAGGCTAGATGTCATACAGGGGCAAGGACTAAGAAATATGTAGAGGGGCGTTTCGGACGTCCCCAGTGGCTGCATTACAGGTGGAGATGGGGGATATGCCATTGCAGATTAGGAGACAGCAGCTGGCAATTAATTATTGGGTTAACCTACAGGGACATGGGGTGTCTCATCCTGCGAAGGGGATTTTACAGGCATGCTGGGAACATGAGCGAAGCCAGAACATGAGCTTTGGGTGGGTGGGTAATACCCAGGCGAAGGTGATGGGACTATATGGAAGGAAGTTTAGTCCAACGGTAGCTATTTCTGTAAATCCACCATGCCTCCAGTAGTTGATCTAGAAGTGTTGGAGAGACTACAGAAAGATAGGGAGGGTGTTGATCCATATGATTTGTTTGAGATGTCTGGATACTGTGTATCAGGATTTTGTGGCCATTTACACAGATGGGTCAAAAGATCCATGGACAGGACGTACTGGGTCAGCATTTGTAGTGCAGGAATGTAGGGTGGAAGTCAGGAAATGTATTACAGATCATCTGGCTGTATATACGGCGGAGCTGATGGCCATTCTGTTGGCCTTGCAGTGGGTGGAGGAAGTCAAACAAGACAGAGTAGTTATTTGCTCTGATTCATGTGCAGTGTTAATGAGTCTCCAGTCCTTTAGCTCATGTAACAGACAAGACCTGCTTTAGGAGGTGCTACAAACCCATGGCATGATTAAACAGATGGGTATTCAGATAAGATTTACTTGGGTTCCAGCCCATGTGGGGGTGGAGGGGAACGAGGCAGTAGATATACTGGCTAAACAAGCACTTAGTAGTGGGGATGTTGATGTTGAAGTTTCAATGAGCAAGGCAGGAGTCTTGCTCATTGAAGAGATGGCAGGAGCAGTGGAATAGAGATAATAAGGGAAGGCATTTATTTCAAGTACAGAGAAAAGTCGGGGAGGACGGCAAGAAGGAACAGAAGAGAGGAGGCAATTTTTTACAAGATTAAGGGTGGGACACAGCCAGTTGAATAAGACCTTAAATGTGATAGGAAAGCATCCAACAGGAAAGTGTGATTGTTGCCAGGAAACGGAGACCGTAACTGTCTGACCCGGCAACAACAGCCAGTGTGTGCGAGGAGTTCGCGGGAGGAGACTATAAAGCTCAGTGGAGGGGACACTGGGAGATATTAGTAGCTAGCTAATTGGCTATGATATGTAGCTAGTGTAGTGTCGAGTTAGTGTGGCTAATTATGCTGTAACAAAGGAGTCCGCTTATACTGAGCTTTGATCATAAGTTTTATTCATATCACAAGATTTCAGCATAAGTTTACAGATGTCACGATCATCCGGAGAGCAGTGTCCGAAAAGAATATGTCTGCTGCTCTAATGTTCTTTGTTCAAACCCATACTTATAATCTTTCCCAAAATATGTGGGGTGGGGTGGGGGGGGGGGGGGGGTTCCCCATACTGTCCAATCCCCTGTCTACAACACACAGACTCTGTCTGTTCTATGGGGTGTCACCCTAAAACGGCTCCCTCTGAAACTGAATAAACATCCTCTCAGGTTCCACTTAAAACATTAGCAAAGTCATAATTCTTAATACACTACACTAGCTACAGGTAGGTTAGATAGATGGCTAGCTGGCTATGAAGAGGCACTACTGGCTAACTTTAGCTAGCTAGCCCACTGGCACTACCATCCATTTTTACTGTGTCAAATTTGTATTTTCACTGTAAACTAGTGTTTTTCCAATGTTGTAGCTGGCATAATATGGGCATGTTATGTTTTGCAATTTTAATGACAATGGATTAATGATGTATTAGTGGCACACATGTCACAAAGTGTTTACCAACCGTTTTTACTTAAGTTTGAATTAGAATCCCTCAAAGTTCACTATAATAGGACAAAACAATTATTTCCCCCATTTCCCCATCTTGGAGCAGGCATAATATATTTCCCTTTTCTATTATGTTCCCCTAACCCTACCATCCCTCCCCTAATTGTAGTAAACTAATCGCAAGGCAAGGACACCCGCAGCTCTGCTAAAACCATTGACAACTTCGTGCCGTTTTCAAGGGATTATTCAATAAATGTAAACTATTTGGTTGTAATATCCTCACCGCTTTAAGAAATTTCCGACTATTCCATGCAAAACAATTGCGCACATTTTCTCTATCGTTAGAGACAGGCATCCGCAAGGAACTGAACATCAATTGATCATGTAATTTAAGATATTTGAGGGTAGCCTCACGATCTCAATATTGGCCATCATTAATTGGATATTTGAGTGATATAAAACTGAACTATACCTGACAAGTATGAGTGGTTTAGGTTCATTTCCCATCCTTTGTGAGTTCTGCCTGTCAAGCAGCAGAACGTCGCATTTGCCGATGTACTGTTTGCTGATAATGTTTACCTTGCATGCTACTGGTAAAAACATTGTACAGTTGGCTAAACATAGTGGTCAGTAGACCTAATTTACTTTTTTCTCCAACCAACGTAGATTATAAGTATGGGAAGATTATAAGTATGGGTTTGAACAAAGAACATTAGAGCAACCTAGCGAATTTCAACATTGTTTTTAAGTGTTTGATCATGATTGCTGCTGACAGACATAATAGGCTACATTGATTGATGGACCATGTCAAATTGGCTAGCTAGCTAATAACAGATCAGGTCAATATGGCTAGTTAACAAGCTAACTTTCAGGGGATAAACTAGGTGGCTATAATTGCTTGCTATCTATAGTAGTGATAACAGTTAGTCCGACTGGCAACTTTACCAGGAGGAGGATTTGCCGATGTCACGCTCTTTCCAAGAGCCTAATCTCTGATGAAGCAAACTAAATGACACGTTGTTGCTTGGCTAGCTAGCTAGCTAGCTACATGCCAAATGGATCTGGCTACCCTCACATATCTGAATACATGATCAATTGATGTTTACTGATCATGAAAAGTATGCAGTTACTTGCTGTATAACTCTGATAGAGATACATGTGGAATCATCAGAAATGTGTAGTTCTGACTATGCTCTTAAAGAGGTGATGATATTAAAACCAAATAGTTATAACATTTTATTTAACAATCCTTTCAAAACGGCACGTAGTTGTCAAGGGTTTTAGTGGAGTTGGGGTCTCCTTGCCCACCAGCAGCCAAATCGAACACTCTGCACCGTATTGTGACGTTATATTGAGAACGACCTATTGAGGATAGTATCTTCTGACGGGGGAGTGTTGTTAAGAGCCCAGACGCTTGCTATAAACATTAACACGCATCGCTTGCGGTACCTTTTTGGAAACGTAAGAAACATAGCTTTCATATCAGGAAGAAATAATAATAATAATAAAAAAATAAAAATAAGTTTAAATGGGTACACACCGTTTTATAGGGTTAGGGTTTCCACACGGCCATATCTTCATGTTACATTGCTTGTTGACTGAAGACAGACGGAAGACATAGGCGGCCACCTGTGCTGATTAGCTATCTAACATGCTCTGAACACCTGTGTGTGAGTAACTGGGGAGGAAGTGTAGTTCGTCAACTGGAGGCACACAGCTTGTGGATCTGTGCAAAACTGCTACAGTAAGTGTAGCTTTTTTATTTGAAAGATTCATTATCGCTGATATGAAAGATAAGGTACATATCAGCATTTGTTTTGAAAACCGGTTTGAAACAGATTATTATCGTTTTTTCTAAACATGACCTTTTAAGTTTTTACTGTGTACTGTGAAATGCCTTTCTTGCAAGCTCTAAACCCAACAATGCAGTAATCAATGTAGTACTAAAAAATAACATATCAATGTAGTACTAAAAAATAACATATCAATGTAGTACTAAAAAATAACATATCAATGTAGTACTAAAAAATTACATATCAATGTAGTACTAAAAAATAACAGATCAATGTAGTACTAAAAAATAACAGATCAATGTAAATAACATAAGGGAGAACAAAAACAGAAATAAGAAGAACACAAGAAAGTAAGAAGCTAAATACTGCGTCGGAACTGTAGTTCACATGGAGCCAAATGTGGGCGAATGTAGCTGCTGAAAACCCGACTTACGGAGAATGGTTTTGGAGCGCTATGAGTACCCATGAACGTGGTTTTGGAGCGCTATGAGTACCCATGAACGTGGTTTTGGAGCGCTATGAGTACCCATGAACGTGGTTTTGGAGCGCTATGAGTACCCATGAACGTGGTTTGGGAGCGCTATGAGTACCCATGAACGTGGTTTTGGAGCGCTATGAGTACCCATGAACGTGGTTTTGGAGCGCTATGAATACCCATGAACGTGTAATGTCTTTGTGTAAAATTACGAATTATGAGTTTGCAAAGGGTTTGCCAATAAATTAGTTGAAAATAAAGCCTTTCCCCAGCGCAGTTCAATGTTTCTCAAAACACAGTGCTGCTAGGGGGTCTGTTGCTAGGGAAGCTAAAGTTGCGGCTAGCGGGTCTGTTGCTAGGGAAACTAACGTTGCTGCTAGCTGGCGAGCTGTTATTTAGCTTGTAGGCTAGTGGTCTGATAATAAAAACAACACAACTTCCAACAAACAGTTTGGTCCCATGTTTCATGAGCTGAAATAAAATATCCCTGGAATGTTCCATATGCACAAAAAGCTTATTTATCTCAAATGTTGTGCACAAATTTGTTTACATCCCTGTTAGTGAGCATTTCTCCCTTGCCAAGATAATCCATCCACCTGACAGGTGTGTCATATCAAGAAGCTGATCAAACAGCATGATCATTACACAGGTGCACCTTGTGCTGGAGACAATAAAAGGCCACTCTAAAATGTACAGTTTTGTCACACAACACAATGCCACAGATGTCTCAAGGTTTGAGGGAGCGTGCAATTGGCATGCTGACTTCAGTTTGGCGTCGTAACTGACTTCAGTGGGCAAATGCTCAGCTTTCATGGCCACTGGCACACTGGAGAAGTGTGCTCTTCACGGATGAATCCTGGTTTCAACTGTACCGTGCAGATGGCAGACAGCATGTAAGGCGTCATGTGGGCGAGCGGTTTGCTGATGTCAACGTTGTGAACAGAGTGCCACATGGTGGCGGTGGGGTTATAGTATGGGCAGGCATAAGCTACAGACAACGATCACAGTTGCATTTTATCGATGGCAATTTGAATGCTCAGAGAAACCGTGACGAGATCCTGAGGCCCATTGTCGTGCCATTCATCCACCGCCATCACCTCATGTTTCAGCATGATAATGCACGGCGTCATAGCGCAAGGAGCTGTACACAATTCCTGGAAGCGGAACATTTTTCAGTTCTTCCATGGCCTGCATACTCATCAGACATGTCACCCATTGAGCATGTTTGGGATGATCTGGATCGACGTGTACGACGGCGTGTTCCAGTTCCCGCCAATATCCAGCAACTTCGCACAGCCATTGAAGAGGAGTGGGACAACATTCCACAGGCCACAATCAACAACCTGATCAACTCTATGGGAAGGAGATGCATGAGGCAAATGGTGGTTACACCAGCTACTGACTGGTTTTCTGATCCACTCCCCTACTTAAAAAAAAAAAGGTATCTGTGACCAATAGATGCATATCTGTATTCCCAGTCATGTGAATTACATGGATTAGGGCGTAAATGAATTTATTTCAATTAACTGATTTCCTTATATGAACTGTAACTCAGTAAAATTGTTGAAATTGTTGCATTTATATTTTTGTTCAGTGTACATACAGACTACGGAAATATTGCTCTCTCTTATAGTTTGCTTGGAAATAAACGTACCTTGAAATGAAGAATGTAAATCCATTAAACAAGTCACTTCATTGATGGTGTAGTTGAGACTTGGTATTTCTTCTCAACTGTCATTGCGCGAGGACACTCCAAATTTTAACCAAACATCAGAATCTCACACATAGGTGAGTGGCAGCCTCTGTTGCTGTCTTCTTCTACTACAGGTCATCTAAAGTGTATGGACTTCCTGCTGTCTTCTTCTTCTACTGGTCATCTAAAGTGTATGTACTTCCTGCTGTCTTCTTCTACTACAGGTCATCTAAAGTGTATGGACTTCCTGCTGTCTTCTTCTACTACAGGTCATCTAAAGTGTATGGACAACCTGCTGTCTTCTTCTTCTACTGGTCATCTAAAGTGTATGGACTTCCTGCTGTCTTGCCATTGACTGCATTGTCATTGTTCCCACCAGCAGGACAACATGAGTGGAGAGAAGGAAACGTTGTTGGATGAAATCGAACAGAGTTTACACCTTCTAACTGAGGACAATTTACGATACCTGTGTGAACGCTGTGGAATTGATGGCTCCCAAGTTAAAGGAAAGCACCATCGCTCATTGCGACGTAAAATCATGGAGGAAATGTGGGAAAATGCAGATTCGGTGAAATCGGAAGAGCAGGGAATGTCTTGGTTACTCCAACTGAAAGAGGACATCAGAAAGATACAGGAAGAATCTAGTGTGGCACCCATGAGTCCCAGACAGTCTGATGATGACGATGCTACAGACTGCGATGAAGAATGGGACGTGGAAAACAAGGATTGGTTTCTTAGCAACAGGCTGGAGGCGGAGTCATCTCCAGAGAGGCACACCCCAGAGCAGAGTGGTGTGAGTATTTCCCAGAAAGTGTTTCTCCTCCAATGCATTTATAGCAGGTGGTCCAGAGAATGAGAGGAATCAAGGAAGGACTGCTGAGACTTTTGAGGATTCTAAATTCCTTGACCGGTAGGAGAGTGTTTCCCACCTTATTTATTCTGTCTCCCTTTTTGTGGTTTTCAGGACACGTCTCTCCCGCCCCCCTCCCCTCTCCCCTGGTCCCCGTGTCGTACCTCTCCCAGTAGCACCTTACTGCTGGGTCTGAAGAGGTTGTCTGTGCGGCTGGTGGACTGCAGGAAAACAACGGGGCTGAGTGGAACCACGAGAGGAGGAGGAGGAGAAGAGGAGGGATATGGAGAATCAGATTCAATGTTATCAAGTAAGAAGAATGGCGGATTAGACTGCAATCTGCTCCTGTAACAGTTCATTGATTGATCAATATTTATTAATTGATCCATATTTGCAAAACGTTTCTATTCAGTGTTGTATAGCAGTTCATCTGTGTTGAATAGGGAAGATACTTCAACACTAGTTTATTGTTAAATACTTTGGTACATATGAGGAACCTTAACTTCATGTCTTTGTTTCACAGGGGACAGCTCTTACGGTCGCTCGCTCAGTGGGAAGGGTTTATCATCTGGGAAGAATCCAGGGTTGAAAGGGATCCAGCGCCCTTATAGCTGTGATGTATGTGAGATGAGTTTCACTCAGTCAGGAAACCTTAAAAGACACCAAAGAGTACACACTGGAGAGAGACCATATGTCTGTCCTATATGCGGAAAGAGTTTCCGTATGTCAGAAACACTGACTAGACACAAGCGAACACACACAGGAGAGAAACCATATGTCTGTCCTATATGTGGAAAGAGTTTCTGTACTTCAGGACAATTGACTATACACAAGCGAACACACACTGGAGAGAAACCTTATAGCTGCGATCAATGTGGGAAGAGTTTTACTCAAGCTTGTTCCTTGACTGAACACAAGCGAACACACACCGGCGTGACGTTCCACTGCTCAGACTGTGAGAAGAGCTTCCCTACATCAGCGAAGTTGAAACGGCACCAGCAAACACACACAGGCGAGAAACCTTATCGATGTGATCAATGTGGGAAGAGTTTTGCCCGAGCTTATTCCCTGACTGAACACAAGCTAACACACACAGGAGAGAAATCATATGTCTGTGATCAATGTGGGAAGAGATTTACTAACTCAGGAACACTGAATTTACATAAGCCAACACACACTGGAGAGAAACCTCGTAGCTGTGCTATATACAGCTGTAAGTACTGTGAGTGGAGTTTTGCTCATTCAGAAGACCTAGCAAGACACCACCAGAGAAAACACATGTGGGAGGGTATTCATGTCTGTGATCAATGCGGAAAGAGTTTTGCTTGTTCGGGAGACCTGAATATACACAAGCGTATACACACTGGAGAGAAACGATATGTCTGTGATCAGTGCGGGAAGAGCTTTGCTAGTTCGGGAAACCTGAATATACACAAGCGTATACACACAGGCGAGAAACCATATGTCTGTGATCAGTGTGGGAAGAGCTTTGCTTCATCGGGATTCCTGACTAAACACAAACATATACACACCGGGGAGAAATCTTACAGTTGTGAACAGTGTGAGAAGAGATATGTTTCCAAAGGAGAGTTGAGAAAGCACAAGCTTGTACACCCCAGAGAGAACCCTCTCTTCCTGTGTGATCGATGTGGGAAGAGCTTCACACATATGGGATCCCTGAATGTACACATGCGTAGGCACACAGGAGAGAAACCCTACCGCTGTGATCAATGTGGGAAGCGCTTTATTCAGCCAGTAGAGTTGAAAATGCACCAACGAGTGCACACTGGAGAGAAACCCTACAGCTGTGTTCTATGCAGGAAGAGATTCGCTCAGTCAGGACTGCTGACTGTACACAAGAGAACACACACTGGAGAGAAACGTTATAGCTGTGATATATGTGGGAAGAGATTCGCACAATCAGGAAACCTGAAGAGTCATAAGAGAACCCACACAGGCAGAGAGAGAACCAAGACAGGTAGAGGGGGGAAGTCAAACAGATGGAGGAGTGAATCGAAGACACTGGAGAGAACCCATACAGCTGTGACCAGTGTGGCAAGACATTCACTTATTCAGGACTGCTGACTAGACACAGATGCATTCGGACTGCTGACTAGACACAGATGCATTCACACTGGAGAGAAACCTTATAGCTGTGATCTATGCAGGATAAACTTCACTCAGCCAGAATCCTTGGCAAGACATAAGAGGACACACCGCAGAGAAACATTATAAATGTGATATTTGTGGGAAGAGATTTGCTCGATCAGGAACCCTAAAGAGTTATCAGAGAACCCCCACAGGCGGAGAGGGAACCCCCACAGGCGGAGAGAGAACCCCCACAGGCGGAGAGAGAACCCCCACAGGCGGAGAGAGAACCCCCACAGGCGGAGAGAGAACCCCCACAGCCGGAGAGAGAAGTCAAACAGCCGGAGGACTGAATCACCGCACACCTCCATTCTCTCAGGCATCACTGGGTAGACCTCACAGGATCCCTCTATAGACTCTGGGTAAACGTCACAGGATCCCTCTATAGACTCTGGGTAAACGTCACAGGATCCCTCTATAGACTCTGGGTAAACGTCACAGGATCCCTCTATAGACTCTGGGTAAACGTCACAGGATCCCTCTATAGACTCTGGGTAAACGTCACAGGATCCCTCTATAGACTCTGGGTAAACGTCACAGGATCCCTCTATAGACTCTGGGTAAACATCACAGGATCCCTCTATAGACTCTGGGTAAACATCACAGGATCCCTCTATAGACTCTGGGTAAACGTCACAGGATCCCTCTATAGACTCTGGGTAAAATAGCCCACTCTGTATTTCATATGCAGTGTGTGTTGCATGGAGGCGGCAGAGTACAAAGTGCTGCTGGATATGTAGGACACAGTCCCCCTCATCAAGTAAACATATTGGTTAGTATTTTGTCACAATACGAATATCCGTGATTCATATGCGTTTGTGCCTGACTGCCCACTGCAATGTTTATTGTTCAATAGTGCCCATGTTTTAATTACTAGTCTGGAATATATTGCTTTAGGATACTTTTGTCCATAGATGACATGTGATCTATGTACCGAATTTCATGACTTTAGGTCAAACGGGGTGAGGGGCACGACCTTTCAAAGTTTGCATTTTCAATCGTTTGTTATAGCGCCACCATCTGGTCAATCGGTGTAATTTTGTAAATGCCGGATCTCTAAGGCAGGACGCAATCATTCACCAGAGTTTTGTCAAAATCGGGCCAGTGGTGTCTGAGACTATAAACAAATCAACATGGTGCTTTCAAGACAACTGGGAACTCGGAAAAAAACGAGGTCAATATATTCCAGACGAGGTCATGACATCAGTGATCTATAACGGCTAAAATGTGATACAATAGGGGTGTGGTCCTATGCTTAGACGTTGCTGACTCCTGACAGATCTTACAATGCCTGGACAGGTATTTTACCTATCAGCTAACCACATCATATGTTAAATAGCGTGGTGAGGAGGAGCTCTGCAGACCCTTCGTGTCCTGAAGTAATTTAGCCAATTGTGGTCATTGCGCTCTGTAGAGTTGCTATTTTCTCAATGAACTTGTGACATTCCTGGATTACTCATAATATTAATAAAGTCTGATGATTCAATCAACAAATACGATAGTCCGTTTAAAACGGTTAAGGCTACAAGACTGTGTACATATCTGGCTGTGTTGGCAAAATCACTACATATCCCATCGAGCCAAGCAGGGAGAGGCTGCCCATTGTCACTGTTCCAAGACCAGTCAGAAACGTCCAGCTAACCTTACGCCAATGACGCCGCTGGATCTCAAAACTGAACTTGGATCCGCGTTAAGCAGCAATGATATCCCTCGCCACCTTTGTCAAACGACACGACAGATGGCGCGAACCAGTCATGACTATTCAACAAAAACAATACATCCTTTTCAACTTTCTTTCCAGCGAATTTCTTAGTTACATGATTGTATAACTAGCAAATGAGTTTGAAGTTGAGGGTGCAGTATTTCTGAAGTTTGTCAATGTGGACGAAAACGAGCATAGTTCAGCTAGCCAGCTAGTTTATCGTGGGAAAACAAGCTCTGGACAGGATATAACTGGGCGCACTAGGCTAATTCAGTACACTGGTTGTGGTTTTTATGCCCTGATATCAGGAGCTGGCGGCGAAAGGGTTTGATTAAGCAATTCAGACACCGAAACGAATAAATCAGATGATAAATATTTAAGGAGAGCGGGGGGACACGACCTATATCTTTATGCTCCATGGATAGGGGCGAGACCAAATGTAAGATCAGAGTCTTTTTGATAAATGTGTGAAGTGTTTTAGCAATGTTATACTAATATATCTAATGTTTTAATTCAAATTGAATATATATGTTTTAGTAAATACATACCACTTTATAATAAGATCAAATACAAAGCTCCTATGAACTTTGGAATTCCTTTTTTTCCCCACTTTCATTCTTCAGTGAACAAATAAAAATGCATCAAGTTTTACCTGAAGTGTAAGATTACAGTTACACGAAGCATCATCCATGTATTTATTGAAAATAGTTTTTATGTTCTATGTCGATACTCGATTGCTGTGGCCTGCGTGATTTAACGCAACAACGTCGGTCAAAGCGGAAGTGGCTGCTAACGATAGTAGCTGACAGAGTCGTGCTACGCTAGTAGCCTTCAAGCGAGATATTCTCCTCTTAATCAAGAAAATACAATATCCAGAGGACAACTTTGTTTGGACGTCGTAAAGGATAATTAGATGAGACTGAAGAGAGATAGGTAGCTATCTATCTACCTTTTCCACGTGGGGGAAAAAACGGTGGACAGACGCTTGCTAGCTACCTTAGCTAGCTGGTTTTTCTACAAGGTACCTGGTAATTTGGCTAATTTATTATGCCCATAGTGTACCGTATGGGGGTTGTTCAGGGATGAAAAGACAGGTGGGAGTGCAGCAGGTGAGGAGTGAGCGTAACCTCTCTTATGCAGAAGCAGTGAAGGTAGTTCAAGCAGAAACATTCGGGGCACCTAGAAGAGCAGGTATTCCAGGGCAGATTGAGATGCAGGTTGGGCGTGATGGAGGGAGCAGAATCGGGGAGAACACAAGACTGGTAGGAGACATGAGGAAGGTTGTTACATTTGTGACAGCAGCAATCAGTTGCACAGAACATTTACAATAGAGGACTAAGAAGATAAAGATCACAGTGGAGCAGGCAGCGAGATGTCTTGGGATCACAGGACTGACATGGGAAAATGTACAGGATGACTTAAATAAGATTGGAGAATCAGTCCAGCCAGGAATCTTGTATTGTTTAATTTGCATTATGGTGTTAATCCTTCAGTGGAATGGCAGAAGTTTGATGGCTAATGGGCGAGAGTTCAAACAGTTTCTTGAGGACTTACCAGCCAAACCTGATGTGATATGTCTCCAGGAGACATGGCTAAAACCTACTCTAGATTTTGTATTACAAGGTTATGTTGCAGTCCGTAGAGATAGGGTGGGAGGTGGAGGGTGTGATACCTTTATAAAGCAGGGGATCCCATATAGGTGTGTGGGAGAGGGAGTGGAACAGGAGTATGTAGAGGTGTGGTTGGGAGGGGGGGGGGGGGGGGGATATGGTAATAGTGAACTTTTACAATCTGTGTAAGAGACTAGAGTTGCTGGCCCTTGGGAATATAGAAGGTCAAGATGGGAGATTGGTAATGGGGTGTGGGGATGTTAATGCTCATAGTACGCTCTGGGGAGGGTTACGGACTGATGTAAACGGACAAGTGTTGGAGGAACCACTGGATGAGAAAGGGCTTGTGAGTCTTAATGATGGCCGGGGAACCAGGATTGACCCAGTAACTGGAAATAAATCTGCTCTGGATCTTACTTTGATCTCAAGTTCAGTGGCAGGCAGATGTAGTTTGGAGTTTTTTTTTTGTAGGAATCTACAGTGGGTAGTGATCACTATCCTATCATGTGTACTGTAGGATTGAGGGAGGAAGAATCAGTAGGAAATGGATTGAGGAGATGGATATTTGGGAAAGCGGAGTGGGGTCAGTTTCAGGAGTTGCGTGAACAGGAGCTGTTTCAGATAGATCTGAATTCAGATGTAGAAACAGTCAATGATGGAATAAGAGGAGCAGTAGTAGGGGCTGGAAGGCAGGTGATTCCTATGGGGACAGGGGGGAGACAGGGCAAGGCAGGTGATTCCTATGGGGACTGGGGGGAGACAGGGCAAGGCAGGTGATTCCTATGGGGACTGGGGGGAGACAGGGCAAGGCAGGGGATTCCTATGGGGACTGGGGGGAGACAGGGCAAGGCAGGTGATTCCTATGGGGACTGGGGGGAGACAGTCAACTACTGGAGGTGGTTGTTCGAGATTTACATTTTAGTCATTTAGCAGATGCTCTTATCGAACCCACGTCCCTGGCGTTGCGAGAGCCATGCTCTACCAACTGAGCCACATGGGACCTGAGATCTGTGAGTTCCCTTTAAATGTTTTCAGGAGAGGGTGCCACAATACGCTATTGTAGACAGGCGGCAGGCCATGAATACCCAGCTTATAATTTAATTGCGTAAAATGACACATTTGCTAAGGGTTTGCCAATAAAAGGGTTCAAAATAAAGCTTTTCCCCGGCGCAGTTCCATGTTTCTCATACGCTGTGCTGCTAGCGGGTCCGTTGCTAGGGAAGCGAACGTTGCTGCTAGCTAACGTTAGCTGGCAAACGGTTAATGTTAGTTTGTGGTCTAGGAGACTAACGTTAATAATGAAAACATTACATAAACATGCAGACTAAGGAAATACTGCTCTCTATTATAGGCGCCTTGGACACTCACTTACCTTGACATGAAGAATCTAACTGTGTTAAACAAGTCCCTTCGTTGTGTAGTTGACAGACTTGGCATTTCTTCTCAACTGTCAATGTGCGAAGCCACCAAATTCCAACCAAACATCTGAATCTCACACATAGTGGCAGCCCCTGTGGCTGAACTAGGATCAGCCTACACCTTGTGGATCTACTCCAGTAGTTGCATTAGGTAGTTGTCCTGTTTCCCCCCCCCCTTCCTGGGTGTACGTTTTGGTTTTTGCCCTACCACTACACAGCTGAATCAAATAACCAACTCCTCATCAAGCTTTGATTATTTGAATCAGCTGTGTAGTGCTATGGCAAAAACCAAAACATGCACGCAGGGGGTGCCCCAGGGCCGAGTTTGGGAAACCATGCATTAGGTAATGAGAGGAGAACACTGCTATGAAATGCTATAAATAATCATATGTGTTATTAGACTGTCAATACTGTGTTGTGATGTATCATAAAGTGTATGGACTTCCTGCTGTCTTCTTCTACTACAGGTCATCTAAAGTGTATGGACTTCCTGCTGTATCTTCTACTACAGGTCATCTAAAGTGTATGGACTTCCTGCTGTCTTCTTCTACTACAGGTCATCTAAAGTGTATGGACTTCCTGCTGTCTTCTTCTACTACAGGTCATCTAAAGTGTATGGACTTCCTGCTGTCTTCTTCTACTACAGGTCATCTAAAGTGTATGGACTTCCTGCTGTCTTCTTCTACTACAGGTCATATAAAGTGTATGGACTTCCTGCTGTCTTCTTCTACTACAGGTCATCTAAAGTGTATGGACTTCCTGCTGTCTTCTTCTACTACAGGTCATCTAAAGTGTATGGACTTCCTGCTGTCTTCTTCTACTACAGGTCATCTAAAGTGTATGGACTTCCTGCTGTCTTCTTCTACTACTGGTCATCTAAAGTGTATGGACTTCCTGCTGTCTTCTGCTACTACAGGTCATCTAAAGTGTATGGACTTCCTGCTGTCTTCTGCTACTACAGGTCATCTAAAGTGTATGGACTTCCTGCTGTCTTCTGCTACTACAGGTCATCTAAAGTGTATGGACTTCCTGCTGCCTTCTACTACAGGTCATATAAAGTGTATGGACTTCCTGCTGTCTTCTTCTACTACAGGTCATCTAAAGTGTATGGACTTCCTGCTGTCTTCTTCTACTACAGGTCATCTAAAGTGTATGGACTTCCTGCTGTCTTCTTCTACTACAGGTCATCTAAAGTGTATGGACTTCCTGCTGTCTTCTTCTACTACAGGTCATCTAAAGTGTATGGACTTCCTGCTGTCTTCTTCTACTACAGGTCATCTAAAGTGTATGGACTTCCTGCTGTCTTCTTCTACTACTGGTCATCTAAAGTGTATGGACTTCCTGCTGTCTTCTTCTTCTACTGGTCATCTAAAGTGTATGGACTTCTTGATGTCTTCTTCTACTACAGGTCATCTAAAGTGTATGGACTTCCTGCTGTCTTCTTCTACTACAGGTCATCTAAAGTGTATGGACTTCCTGCTGTCTTCTTCTACTACAGGTCATCTAAAGTGTATGGACTTCCTGCTGTCTTCTTCTTCTACTGGTCATCTAAAGTGTATGGACTTCCTGCTGTCTTCTTCTACTACAGGTCATCTAAAGTGTATGGACTTCCTGCTGTCTTCTTCTACTACAGGTCATCTAAAGTGTATGGACTTCCTACTGTCTTCTTCTACTACAGGTCATCTAAAGTGTATGGACTTCCTGCTGTCTTCTTCTACTACAGGTCATCTAAAGTGTATGGACTTCCTGCTGTCTTCTTCTACTACAGGTCATCTAAAGTGTATTGACTTCCTGCTGTCTACTTCTACTACAGGTCATCTAAAGTGTATGGACTTCCTGATGTCTTCTTCTACTACAGGTCATCTAAAGTGTATGGACTTCCTGATGTCTTCTTCTACTACAGGTCATCTAAAGTGTATGGACTTCCTGATGTCTTCTTCTACTACAGGTCATCTAAAGTGTATGGACTTCCTGCTGTCTTCTTCTACTACAGGTCATCTAAAGTGTATGGACTTCCTGCTGTCTTCTTCTACTACAGGTCATCTAAAGTGTATGGACTTCCTGCTGTCTTCTTCTACTACAGGTCATCTAAAGTGTATGGACTTCCTGCTGTCTTCTTCTACTACAGGTCATCTAAAGTGTATGGACTTCCTGCTGTCTTGCCATTGACTGCATTGTCATTGTTCCCACCAGCAGGACATCATGAGTGGAGAGAAGGAAACGTTGTTGGATGAAATCGAACAGAGTTTATTTACTCTAACTAAGGACAATTTACGATACCTGTGTGAACGCTGTGGAATAGATGGCTCCCAAGTTAAAGGAAAGCACCATCGCTCGTTACGACGTAAAATCATGGAGGAAATGTGGGAAAATGCAGATTCGGTGAAATCGGAAGAGCAGGGAATGTCTTGGTTACTCCAACTGAAAGAGGACATCAGAAAGATACAGGAAGAATCTAGTGTGGCACCCATGAGTCCCAGACAGTCTGATGATGACGAAGCTAAAGACTGCGATGAAGAATGGGACATGGAGGACAATGATTGGTTTCCTAGCAACAGGCTGGAGGCGGAGTCATCTCCAGAGAGGCACAACCCAGAGCAGGAGGAGAGTGATGTGAGTACTTCCCATTCAGAAAGTGTGTTGTTTCTCCAACCTCCTTCTATACTGTACATACATTGGAGGAGAAGATGTGAGGTTCCTCCTCTTGGACTTTCTCCTCCAGTGCTTTTTGAGGAGGCAGAATCGCCTGATTTTAGGAATCAAGGAAAGACTTTTAGAGATTTCAAAATTCCTTTACAGCATTGGACACCTTCCTTTTTCTGAGTCAAGATCACATTCAGTGTTTAAAATGCAAACCAAGATCTACCGCTCAGAATTGTTTAAAAACATGACTACAAACATGTACGCCTATGCAACGTTAACCTAATGAAACCAGTTGTGTAGGAATGAGGTTAGTGCAGTAGGCCTAATACATTATCACAGCATATTGGCTATATGCCTGGCCTGACAATGTTGTTCCTATGACCAGTGAAAGTGAAATATTCCTTGATATTAAAATAAACACGACGAGCCGCTATTGCAGCTGCGGTGCTGGCTGGATGTAGCATGAGTGGAAGTAGGGAGAAGCGCGTTTTATGTGTTGTAAAGGTGTTGAATAAAAACCGTGTTAACAATGAGGAATAACACCGTGTTGACAGTGTATAATAAAAAATGTGATGACAGTACTTAATAAAAACGTGTTGACAATTGTGAATAAAAGACGTGTTGACAGTGTGGAATAAAAAACGTGTTGACAGTAGTGAATAAAAACTTAAACATGAACTCATTGATAACAGCTAATTGCTGTATTTTTTTGTCAGTCTATCTGGTCATGGTTTTAAAAGGTATGAACTATCATGTAGGCTAGTATCAAACTTTGCTGTGGGGTAGCAGATCTATCGTTGGCATGGTGACCACTGCTTTAAATAAAGAGGAGCGCAAGGCTTTATCGTTGGCATGGTGACCACTGCTTTAAATAAATAGGAGCGCAGGGCTTTATCGTTGGCATGGTGACCACTGCTTTAAATAAATAGGAGCGCAAGGCTTTATCGTTGGCATGGTGACCACTGCTTTAAATAAATAGGAGCGCAGGGCTTTATCGTTGGCATGGTGACCACTGCTTTAAATAAATAGGAGCGCAGGGCTTTATCGTTGGCATGGTGACCACTGCTTTAAATAAATAGGAGCGCATGGCTTTATCGTTGGCATGGTGACCACTGCTTTAAATAAATAGGAGCGCAGGGCTTTATCGTTGGCATGGTGACCACTGCTTTACAGGTAGGAGGAGTGTTTCCCTCCATGCTTCATCTAGTCTCTCTTTCTGTCTCTTATTTTCAGGATGTCCAGGACAAGCCTACTTCGCCCCCCTCCTCCCTCCAGGGTCGTGCCTCTCCCGGTAGCGCCTTACTGCCGGGTCTGAAGAGGACATCTGTGTGGCTGGACGACTGCAGGAAAACATCAGGACTGAGTGGAACTGTGAGAGGAGGAGATGAGGAGGGAGATTTGACTGATCAAAGTAAGTGCAGGAGGGTTTAGTGTTGTGTTGATGCATTAATAATGTGGTGTTGGAGGGTTTAGTGTTGTGTTGATGCATTAATAATGTGGTGTTGGAGGGTTTAGTAGTGTGTTGATGCATTAATAATGCGGTGCTGGAGGGTTTAGTAGTGTGTTGATGCATTAATAATGTGGTGCTGGAAGGTTTAGTGGTGTGTTGATGCATTAATAATGCGGTGCTGGAGGGTTTAGTAGTTGTTGATGCATTAATAATGTGGTGCTGGAAGGTTTAGTGGTGTGTTGATGCATTAATAATGCGGTGTTGGAGGATTTAGTAGTTGTTGATGCATTAATAATGCGGTGCTGGAGGGTTTAGTGTTGTGTTGATGCATTAATAATGTGGTGCTGGAGGGTTTAGTAGTGTGTTAATTGATATATTAATAATGTGGTGCTGGAGGGTTTAGTAGTGTGTTGATGCATTAATAATGTGGTGCTGGAGGGTTTAATGTTGTGTTGATGCATTAATAATGTGGTCTATGGGAGGAAGTGATATTGTTTTGACAACACAGCTGTCTGATTCAACTTCTCTAGGACTGGAAGACATGCACTGTATTCACCGTTTTATTCACTTTTTTGTTTACACAGGAGAGAGACGTGACTATCCTGGATCCTCTGGGGAGTCTCAAGAACATCCTGATGCTGACGAGGCAGAGAAAAGTCTCTCCAGATCAGAACACCTCAAGAAACATCACCGCTGCTCTGACTGTGGGAAGAGTTGCAAATCTTCATCAGAACTAAATAAACACAAGAAAATCCACACAGGAGAGACACATTATAGCTGCTCCCAGTGTAGGAAGAGTTTTGCTCAGTTACAAGAACTGAAAGTACACCAGAGAACACACACAGGAGAGAAACCTTACTCCTGCTCAGACTGTGGGATGAGCGTTCGTACGTCAAGTCAGCTGTTATCACACAAGCGAACCCACACAGAAAAGAAGCCTTACAGTTGCTTACTGTGTGAGAGAAGATTTTCGACAAAACATACTCTGAAACTACACCAGGGAGTCCACACTGGAGAAACAAATTATGGCTGCGATCAGTGTGAGGAGAGTTTCACCTCGTCGGCAGACCTCAGAACTCACCAGAGAAGCCACACCGGAGGGAAACCTCACCTCTGCTCCCACTGCGGGAAGCGATTCCGCCAACAGTCAGGCTTGAAAACCCACGAGAGGATTCACACGGGAGAGAAACCTTTCCAGTGCTCCCACTGTGGGAAGATGTTCGGCCACAGGGCCACGTTTAAAGCACACCAGCGGACTCACACTGGAGAGAAGCCTTACCAATGCTCCCAGTGCAGGAGGAGTTTCTCCCAAATGGGTCACCTGAAAGTACACCAACAGACGCATGCTAAAGTGAGGTCTCACCTCTGCCCGATGTGCGGTAAGGGCTACTATTCTCTAGACATCTATAATGCACACATGCGAACACACAATGGGGAGAAGAGTCACCATTGCTCCGACTGTCCCAAGAACTTCCTCACCCTGACCCAGCTCAAAACACACCAGCGGACACACACAGGAGAGAAACCGTACGTCTGCGACCAGTGTGGGAAGAGCTTCGCCGAATCGGGAAGCCTGACTCTACACCAGCGCTCGCACACCGGCGAGAAACCTTACCACTGCTCTGAGTGCGGGAAGAGCTTTGCTCGCTCTGGGGCACTGAAGAAGCACCAGCTTACACACACTGGGGAGAAGCCTTACAGCTGTGATCAGTGTGGGAAGAGGTTTCCCAGGACAGATACTCTGGCTACACACATGAGAACACATACAGGAGAGAAGCCCTATAGGTGTGATCTATGTGGTGAGAGGTTCTCCTATCACAGGTGCCTGGTGAAACACATGAAAACACATGTAGGAGATTCACCAGCCCTCGAGCGACCAATCATGCTAGGCCTAGGGGTTGAATTACCTATCCATCAACCAATCACACCAGGCCTAGGGTAAAATGGAAATGTCTTACAGATTTAAATGTGAACAGCATGGTAGCAATTGAAAGGAAACTTAGAAAATGATTAGACTAAAGTTGAGGACACAACAGTTCACCTGACACAAGACTGAATCCAAGCATTACACTGTTGATTTTCTGTGCATTTTACATTTACTGTACTTTTCGCCACATTGATGATAATGTACTGTACAGCCACTGCGTTCCAATTTCAACCCATATATGGGTACGAGTGTAAAGGGTTAATAGCATATTATATTACTATTATTATATATATTGTTATTATTATGGGTTGTTGGTTGCTGAGTGAGTTGTACCATGGTGCCAATTTCAAGGCTATACATTTTTTTTTATGATTTCAGAATGTGTTGACCCTGATTTGTTAAGATACCCCCCAGCATTTACAAGCTGAATTGTTATGTTGTTGACTTGTGGTCCTCTGTAGCTCAGCTGGTAGAGCACGGCGCTGGTAACGCCAGGGTAGTGGGTTCGATCCCCGGGACCACCCATACGTAAGAATGTATGCACGCACGACTGTAAGTGGCTTTGGATAAAAGCGTCTGCTAAAATGGCATATTGTTGACTTGATTATACATTTAGGATGTTTTTCTAAAGACCCGTTTATACCAGGTTCTAACATGCGTCCTTTTGTGCTGATCTTGTCCACATTCTGATTGTTGCACACATTTTTAGACTGGTGTAGACAATCAAAGGACACATTGTGCAGATGGATCTGGACAGAGACACCATTTAAATCACTATTATTATTATTCTGCCCTCTAAAGTCATTTTGACAGGTGGAACCATTGACTTATAGCATCAATGTGTTAAAATACATATTATTTTAAAAGAATACCTGTCAAATAACTCAGGTAGCATTAAAAAGACGTTGACTAACAATATGAGTGAAATGTGTTTACTGCAATGACAAACTGACAAATTGTTTTGAGATGGGGCATCAGCAAGATTAGAAGCTGTGACCTTAGCCTATCCCAGTGCCAGTCAGAACTACACCTGTGACCTTAGCCTATCCCAGTGCCAGTCAGAACTACACCTGTGACCTTAGCCTATCCCAGTGCCAGTCAGAACTACACCTGTGACCTTACCCTATCCCAGTGCCAGTCAGAACTACACCTGTGACCTTACCCTATCCCAGTGCCAGTCAGAACTACACCTGTGACCTTAGCCTATCCCAGTGCCAGTCAGAACCACACCTGTGACCTTACCCTATCCCAGTGCCAGTCAGAAGGTAGATTAGTAATCTAGTCCACCTCCCAGCAGGAGGGAGGCACCACACTTGTTTCTTCACCTTTTAAAGCTGTTCAGTCAGTCAGAACATCTGTAGATTAGAAATGGGATTAGTTAAGAATGTTGGATAAAACCTGTATATAAATATAATATCAGGACGGTAGAATGTTGGACAAGACCTCTGTGTATATAAATATAATAGCAGGACGGTAGAATGTTGGACAAGACCTGTGTGTATATAAATATAATATCAGGACGGTAGAATGTTGGACAAGACCTGTGTGTGTATAAATATAATATCAGGACGGTAGAATGTTGGACAAGACCTGTGTGTGTATAAATATAATAGCAGGACGGTAGAATGTTGGACAAGACCTGTGTGTATATAAATATAATATCAGGACGGTAGAATGTTGGACAAGACCTGTGTGTGTATAAATATAATAGCAGGACGGTAGAATGTTGGACAAGACCTGTGTGTATATAAATATAATAGCAGAACGGTAGAATGTTGGATAAGACCTGTGTGTATATAAATATAATAGCAGAACGGTAGAATGTTGGATAAGACCTGTGTGTATATAAATATAATAGCAGAACGGTAGAATGTTTGATAAGACCTGTGTGTATATAAATATAATAACAGCATAGTATAACATTACTGTAAGACAAAACGCCACCGCATTCAGTCAGGAATGATAATTCTTCAAGTTTTACGGGTAAAACATCCATGCCGCATCTGCATACCACCCATTTGATCTCAATCAGTGTGAGTGATGTACAGTGTTGTTTTGAGTGATGTACAGTGTTGTTTTGAATAATGCACAGTGAATGTTAGAGCAGATGGTGTTAAACTACCAAAGCCTACCTGTGTATTTTGCTGTGTATTGTGATCTTGCAGACATTAATAAAGTTAGATCAAAGCTGAATCAAAGGAGCACCATTCAGCTTTGATCTAACGTTATTAAAGGAGCATCATTCAGCTTTGATCTAACGTTATTAAAGGAGCACCATTCAGCTTTGATCTAACGTTATTAAAGGAGCACCATTCAGCTTTGATCTAACGTTATTAAAGGAGCACCATTCAGCTTGATCTAACGTTATTAAAGGAGCACCATTCAGCTTGATCTAACGTTATTAAAGGAGCACCATTCAGCTTGATCTAACGTTATTAAAGGAGCACCATTCAGCTTTGATCTAACATTATTAAAGGAGCACCATTCAGCTTTGATCTAACATTATTAAAGGAGCACCATTCAGCTTGATCTAACTTTATTAAAGCAGCACCATTCAGCTTGATCTAACTTTATTAAAGCAGCACCATTCAGCTTGATCTAACGTTATTAAAGGAGCACTATTCAGCTTTGATCTAACTTTATTAAAGCAGCACCATTCAGCTTTGATCTAACGTTATTAAAACAGCACCATTCAGCTTTGATTTAACGTTATTAAAGGAGCACCACCAGTGGATGGTTCTCTACACGTAGTACACCAGGGGTACCAACTCATTCCATGGAGGGCCTAGTGTCTGCTGGTTTTTGTTTTTTTCCTTTCAGTTAAAACCTAGACAGTCAGGTGAGGGGAGTTCCTTACTAAGTAGTGACCTTCATTCATCAATCAAGTCCAAGGGAGGAGTGAAAACCCGCAGACACTTGGCCCCTCCGTATGCCACCTGTGTAATAGAGAACAGAGAATATATAATATAAAGCTTTGGGATCCGGCGGACTAAAGATCCCGTAAAAGTCAGCCGCTACTTTTCTTATTTGACTCTCTCCTGTAAACCCTGGCCACTGGCCTGTCACTAAGCTCTGCCCACTGAGGTTTCATCCAGCCAATCAATTCATCCCAAACTACAGTTGAAGTCGGAAGTTTACATACACTTAGGTTGGAGTCATTAAAACTCGTTTTTCAACCAGTCCACAAATTTCTTGTTAACAAACTATAGTTTTGGCAAGTTGGTTAGGACATCTACTTTGTGCATGACAAGGAATTTTTCCAACACTTGTTTACAGACAGTTTATTTCACTTATAATTCACTGTATCACAATTCCAGTGGGTCAGAAGTTCACATACACTAAGTTGACTGTGCCTTTAAACAGCTTGGAAAATTCCAGAAAATGATGTCAGGGCTTTAGAAGCTTCTGATAGGCTAATTGACATCATTTGAGTCAATTGGAGGTGTACCTGTGGATGTATTTCAAGGCCTACCTTCACACTCAGTGCATCTTTGCTTGGCATCATGTGAAAATCAAAAGAAATCAGCCAAGACTTCAGAAAAAAATGTGTAGACCTCCACAAGTCTGGTTCATCCTTGGGAGCAAAAGCTTGAAGGTACCACGTTCATCTGTATAAACAATAGTATGCAAGTATAAACACTATGGGACCACGCAGCCTTCATACCGCTCAGAAAGGAGACGCGTTCTGTCTCCTAGAGATGAACGTACTTTGGTGCGAAAAGTGCAAATCAATCCCAGAACAACAGCAAAGGACCTTGTGAAGATGCTGGAGGAAACAGGTACAAAAGTATCTATATCCACAGTAAAACCAGTCCTATATCGACATAACCTGAAAGGCCGCTCAGCAAGGAAGAAGCCACTGCTCCAAAACCGCCATAAAAAAGCCAGACTACAGTTTGCAACTGCACTAACTCCAAAAAGTTTTGGGACACTGTAAAGTCCATGGAAAATAAGAGCACCTCCTCCCAACTGCACTGAGGCTAGGAAACTCTGTCACCACCGATAAACCTACAATAATCGAGAATTTCAACAAGCATTATGCTATGGCTGGCCATGCTTTCCACCTGGCTACCACTACCCCGGCCACCAGCTCTGCACCCTCTGCTGCAACTTGCCCATGCCCCCCCCCCCCCGCTTCTCCTTTACACAAATTCAGACAGCTGATGTTCTGAAAGAACTGAAAAATCTGGACCCCTACAAATCAGCTGGGCTAGACAATCTGGACCCTTTCTTTCTAAAATTATCCGCCGAAATTGTCGCAACCCCTATTACTAGCCTGTTCAACCTCTCTTTCGTAACGTCTGAGATCCCCAGAGATTGGAAAGCTGCCACGGTCATCCCCCTCTTCAAAGGGGGTGACACTCTAGATCCAAACTGTTACAGATCTATAGCCATCCTGTCCTGCCTTTCGAAAGTATTTGAAAGCCAAGTTAACAAACAGATCACCGACCATTCCGAATCCCACCGTACCTTCTCCGCTATGCAATCCGGTTTCCGAGCTGGTCATGGGTGCACCTCAGCCATGCTCAAGGTCCTAAACGATATTATAACCACTATCGATAAAAGACAGTACTGCGCAGCCGTCTTCATCGACCTGGCCAAGGCGTTCGACTCTGTCAACCACCGCATTCTTATTGGTAGACTAAATAGCCTTGGTTTCTCTAATGACTGCCTCGCCTGGTTCACCAACTACTTCTCAGATAGAGTTCAATGTGTCAAATCGGAGGGCCTGTTGTCTGGACCTCTGGCCGTCTCTATGGGGGTGCCACAGGGTTCAATTCTCGGGCTGACTCTATTCTCTGTGTATATTAATGATGTCGCTCTTGCTGCTGGTGACGCTCGGATCCACCTCTATGCGGACGACACCATTTTGTATACATCTGGCCCTTCATTTGACACTGTGTTATCAAACCTCCAAACGAGCCTCCAACTGCACCTAAACACTAGTAAAACTAAATGCATGCTCTTCAACCGAACGCTGCTTGCACCCGCCCACCCGACTAGACTCACTACTCTGGCGGGTCTGACCTAGAGTATGTGGACAACTACAAATACCTAAGTGTCTGGTTAGACTGTAAACTCTCCTTCCAGACTCATTTTAAGCATCTCTAATCCAAAGTTAAATCTAGAATTGGCTTCCTATTTCGCAACAAAGCCTCCTTCACTCATGCTGCTAAACATGCCCTCGTAAAACTGACTATCCTACCGATCCTTGACTTCGGCGATGTCATTTATAAAATAGTTTCCAACACTCTACTGAGCAAATTGGATGTAGTCTAACACAGTGCCATCCGTTTTGTCACCAAAGCCCCATATACTACCCACCATTGTGACCTGTACGCTTTCGTTGGCTGGCCCTCACTACATATTCGTCGCCAAACCCACTGGCTCCATGTCATCTATAAATCACTTCTAGGCAAATCCCCACCTTATCTTAGATCATAGGTCACCATAGCAACACCCACCCATAGTATGCGTTCCAGCAGATATATCTCACTGGTCATCCCCAAAGCCAACACCTCCTTTGGCCGCCATTCCTTCCAGTTCTCTGCTGCAAATGACTGGAATGAACTGCAAAAATCTCTGAAGCTGGAGACACTTATCTCCCTCACTAACTTTAAGCAGCAGTTGTCAGAGCAGCTTACCGATCACTGCACCTGTACACAGCCCATCTGTAATTCGCCCAACCAACTACCTCATCCCCATATTGTTATTTACATTATTTATTTTGCTCATTTGCACCCCAGTATCTCTATTTACACATCATCTTCTGCACATCTATCACTCCAGTGTTAATACTAAATTGTAATTATTTATTGCCTTACCTCCATAACTTACTACATTTGCACACACTGTATATAGATTTTCTATTTTTCTATTGTGTTATTGACTGTACGTTTTGTTTTTGTTTACCCCATATGTAACTCTGTGTTGTTTTTATCGCACTGCTTTGCTTTATCTTGGCCAGGTCGCAGTTGTAAATGAGAACTTGTTCTCAACTGGCTTACCTGGTTAAATAAAGGTGGAATATTTTTTACTTTTGTATTATTGATACCATTCCACTGATTCCGCTCCAGCCATTCCCACGAGCCCGTTCTCCCCAATTAAGGTGTCACCAACCTCCTGTGAATTTGAACATTCCTAAAAATACACTTTCTTTATCACCTTTGTGCACAAAACATCCATTAAATTATTCAAATAATTATCCCTGGGGCAATTTTTTCCCAATCACTCACAGCCAAAGATAAACATTTTTATATTCAATCAATGTCTGCCATGTTTATGGATGACATCACTGCTTGTTCTGGGCCCCAGTGCCCACTGAGGGTGTATGCGAACATGAGTAGATTACGTTAAAAGCAACGGTCGGCCCATTTGAGAAGCTGTCTCCAGTTCTTTCATAGCTCAATTCTTGAATCTCGGCCAAATGAACCAGAGACAGAAAAGGATGCGAGACATCCCATTTATATTATAAGCTCATAGAAAGGGTAACAGAGACACCCCTTAAGCAGACTGGAACTGTGACCATTTTTTCCATTGGTAAACGGCCTGAGTAAGACATCTTTATTTATCCACCATCTAATAAGAGCCCAGGCAAAACTAACGGTCACTACACTCAATCCAACAACAGTGCCAGAAGCAAAGGTAGCTTAGTGGTTAAGAGCGTTGTGCCAGTAATCGAAAGGTCGCAGGTTCTAATCCCCGAGCCTACTAGGTGAAAAATCTGCCGATGTGCCCTTGAGCAAGGCACTTAACCCTAGTTGCTCATGTAAGCTCTGGATAAGAGCGTCTGCTAAATGACGTAAATGTAAATGTAGACGCATTTGCATAAATTGTTAATTTACTTTCTCAACTTATTACTGTGTTACTTTGTGAGGATCAAAAAGGGCTGTATTAGAGGTCTTATTATGATGGAAGCAGGGTCTGTGCTATCCGAGATCCCAACTCTGACGTTACCCCATTGAAGATTAAATTGAAAATGGTTAGGTAAGGGTTGGGGTAGGGGGTTAAGGTTAGAGTTTAGGGTAGGGATGTCCCAAGGATACCGGATAGCACTATTACGTCACATATGTGCAGATTTATGCACCCAGTCATTGCTCACTCTCTCTCTCTCTGCTGTGGGTGCATGACGAGGCTCTTTCTAGCCATTACTCATTATGGCAAGGGGCTGAAGCTCATTGGTTGAACTCAAATTGCTAGGGGGCCCCACCCACAAGGGAGGAAATGTGAGGAAAATGACGCAGCACAGCTACAAGAAAATCACAGGGATTTAGTGGCTAATTGAGGTCAGATAGTTATTCAGCACATAGATTATTATTAGATTATGTATGTGTCATAACCACATCCATTCCAAAGCGGGAGGTTTAAAAAAATACTTAGTGGTCGACAAAGTTCCAGAGCACGTCTTTAACGCTTGTGATTGTGAAAAGCTTTTCCCACATTCAGAGCAGAAGTAAGGCTTCTCTCCTCTGTGTTTCTGAAGTTGATATCTTCGCTGGTGACCCTTAAGCTCACTTGATTGTGAAAAACTCTCTCCAGTGTGTGTTGTCTGGCGAACTCTCAGGCTTTAGAGCAGTGGTACGGCTTCTTTCCAGTGTGTCCGCTGGTGTCTTTTCAGACTTGCCAATTGAAGGAACATCTTTACTACAGTGGTCACCAACCGATCAAAGGAGTAACAACATGAATTGGTGCATGAGGCACCAATGATTAATTACCAGTGCGATCATATACCTATTCCCACACTCAGAGCAGTGGTACAGCTTTTCTCCTTTGTGTCCGCTGATGTACTTTTAGTGCACTTGGTTGGGAAAACCTCTTTCCACAGACAGTACAGTGATAAAGCTTTTCACAAGTGTGTTTCATTTGGTGGAATATTAAATACTGAGAGCATGGGTATGACTTCTCTCCTGTGTGGATTCTCTGGTGTCTTTTAAGTTCTGATGAAGAGTTACACCTCTTCCACATTCAGAGCAGAGGTCACATTCAGAGCAGAGGTGAGGTTTCTTCCTTGTGAGTCTCCACTGGTGTTTGAGGTGTTCTGATCTGGAGAGACTCTTCTCTGCCTCGTAAGCATCATGATGTTGTTGAGGCTCCCCAGAGGATCCACGATAGTCGTCTCTCCCCTGTGTGAGCGAAAACATCAGCGAATACACTGATACACACTTGCAATTAAAAGTATGATGCAAATTAAAGTATGATCCAACAACAAAAGATATGTAAATGTTTCATCACACCGTCTGTCCGCTTTAATACCACCAAAATGGTTCTCCAACACACAATCTGACATTTGATGTCCAAAGTGAAGACTGCAAAAATGTGTTTCTGATCTTTTATAAACCTCCTATATACCCAGCCATCACCAAGTTGTGAAGTCTTGAGACACTTCAAGACATAGATATTTTTTAAGATATCTTATTTTGAAGACATGTCTTGAGACATAATGCCATGTCTTCAAACATTTTATGGTATCTCTCAAGCCACTAATATAAAAACGGAGCGGCCACAGATCCGACTTTTCCGGACTCCTCTTCTCGACAGCTAAATGTCCTGAAGCTTCTGCGCATGTTGATGTACGGGATTCTCTACACACAGTCTCTACGTGCTCAGTTATATTGGGTTCTGTTATGTAGAATCCTATCATTATGTGATCTTGCAGACACTGATTCAGCTTTGATCTAACTTAAAACAAGCACCATTTGCCAGAGTAGCCTGTTCTCTGAGCAGCTGAATGAGTAGAGCAGAGACTGAGCGTAAAGTAGAGAATCCCGCAAGAAGTTTTGGGACCTTCAAGCTGTCGGGAAGAGGGGGTCCAGAAAAGTCGGATCTGCAGCCTTGGCCTAGAAAAAAAATGGCATGTCTTGAAGACACTTCCCTAAATATAGTTTTCTTTTTTGTTGACGTGTCACGGTGTCTCGAGACAACGTTAAACAACCTGTACTTCCTGTAAGTCATCAAGCAGTGCCATTGAATAACTTCTACACGTGTTGATGCTGAATAAGGATTCTCACCACTGGTCCAGATTCCACTTCCTAATCATGTTTAAGGATTATTTAAGCTCTACTACACAATTCAGTTATTCATAATGGTCATAATAATTTTTTTAATGCTAGTGCAGAATATTTATTATAAAAACATTTTCTTTTAAATGTGTGCCGCCAGGAGAGGAGTAGTTTTTCATGCTCCTAGTAGGATAGCTTCTTCTTCTTCTCGATGTGAAGGTTGAAGTCCAAAGTAAACACAACCAAGAAACTAATTCTGCTCCTACATAAACCTCCTACTTATTTTGATCAGTCAAATCTCCCTCCTCATCTTCATCCCCTCTCGTAGTTCCACTCAGCCCCGGTGTTTTCCTGCAGTCCACCAGCCGCACAGACACCCTCTTCAGACCCAGCAGTCTTTTACTTTGATCAGCCAAATCTCCCTCTTCCTCCTTGTCTCCTCCTCTCGTAGTTCCACTCAGCCCCGTTGTTTTCCTGCAGTCCACCAGCCGCACAGACACCCTCTTCAGACCCAACAGTAAGGCACTGCCAGGAGAGGCACGACCCAGGGATTCAGGGAGGGTGGAGGGGTGCGGGCTAGCGTTGTCCTGGAAACCACAGGAGGGGAGGAATGTTCAACAATTATTTACATTCCATACAGCCCCCTGGACACGCGACACAAAATCATATTGCATCTCAATGCTCTTAATAAGTTAATTTACAATCACCAACATCCTTTATATATATTCTCTCCATTTGTAAACCCCTCAGCGCCCAGCTCTACAAGCAAACAGGTCTGAGGTGAGAAATAGGAGCTAAATGGGTGCTTATTATAATGACAGGTGACAGAGCCTTCTGTTAACACGCTTATAACCAGCTCTGCTAAGTGATACCATAGAGTTTCAACATCGCGGTACTTCCGGGAACACTTGCGAAGCAGACCGGACCGAGGTGTTTGAGAAGTCAATGAGAGAGGTGAAACATTCTGGCTTAGTTCATTTTCACGATTTCTACAAAAGGCACAACCTAGACTTAAACCAGTAGCTGAACATGTCATTACTACAACCTGGTCAAACTGTTTAACACTTATTTGTTTCTTTTTTTGGGGGACACTTTAATTTAAGATGTTCATCAAAATCAACTTTATATCGAAAAGGATTGCCTTTGATTTGACGGCCTGCACATGCACAGTTCTGCGCGTGACGACCGTTAGACCCGATGATGTGTTTCTGCCATGATATCGCCTATAAGCGTGATCAGGGATTTGTATTAGAGAAGCAGTTTCTACATATCTTCATACTAAACCATCTTTGGTGTTACTGTAACCATGTAGCACTGGGCCATTTGCTCATGTTGACACTAGCCCAAACAATGGAATGTTGTATTAGAGTCATTTTCGAATGGCTATTGAGTGTTATTTTTTATTTATTTTTACTGTAGCACTATGGGACAAAATGGAGCTTTAAAGTTGTCCTGAGTTATACAATAGGCTAGTTGATTCTCCACCCCCATCTGGTTTCGATCCGTTCCAGTTTCTACTGGGAGAGGCTATACGGATACGCCTGGTGCCCCAAATTGATGACTTATGTCACGCAGCGAGACTCGAGTGGAGACGAACGGATTCGGTTCAGTCAGTCGTCCTGATGAGCCCTTCCCAGCTAGCTAGTTTATAGTTGTGGCTAGCAACTTCAGCGAGAATTTGAAACTTGTCTGTTGCAGTTGGGACTTAGGAGCTCATTCCGTTTTTATCGGAGTAATTGTTAGTATAATTTTTTTTTTTGACGTTAATGCCGTAGTAAAAAAATCACTACAATAAATGTGGTTTAGTGGTCACCCTGCCCTGATATTAGCTACACTTTCTAGCTACTTCCCTCCCTTACTGCGGCAAGCAGGAGTGAAGGACACTGCCACGTGTTGTCGTGTTACCGGCTTGCAACGCAAACTCTCCCAACTGAGCATTAGACTGTATCACGGTGATATCCAGATAATTACTACCAATATTACAAGGCTGCGATCATACTTGAAAAAAAATCAAGTGGGATGGAACAAATTGGTTAGCTACCGCCAGCGACATCTGATACAGCTGCCCAGTAGGAAGCAACTGCTGCCCAGTAGGAAGCAACTGCTGCCCAGTAGGAAGCAACTGCTGCCCAGTAGGAAGCTGTCGTGTATTAGGATTATGCCTTTGTTAAATGTTTTTATGAAGAAATGGAATGTTGTTTATCTTAGTTCAAATGTAGCCGTTTGGAGGGTGACGCCCCAGGGGAGACTGGTGATTGGCCAGAAAAGGGAGCAACCCATCTGTTTGCATTGTTTATAAGTAGGACCTAGACGAAGAGCGGGGAGAAGCATTCAGATTAATTTGGGACGGGGCTTCTCCAGACACCGCGGGTCTGTAACTTATGCTGTAACCTTGTGATATTAATAAAAGCCTCTAATCATGGTGCAGCCTAAGCGGACTCTTTGTTGACAGCAATAATTGCCAGCATTCACCCGATACGACAAATGGCGCCCAACGTGGGGCTGGTCTGCATCTCTCCTTTGCTCATTCGTAGCCGCCAGGCTAACTTCGGTCTGAAGTCATGACCAGACAAGGGTGAGTGTTCCTCACAGCTTAGTTTGGATACTGCGTGTGTACACTGGAGGGGTGTACCATTACGACCGAAATGTGCCTCATGTGGCGTTATTGCGGTCGACTAGGAGTCTGTAATAATATTCTAAAATGTTATTCCATTGGTAAACGGCAGATAATTGGAATTTTAGAGCATAAAACGGTAGGAATTAAGTATTGAAGGTGTACAATTAAGGCAGATATGCGCATACATTAGAGCACTGAACCGCTTAAGACCCCAGGGGGGCCATTTTAGAAATGGGCCGACAAATCCGCTGGCACGATAGAATGTGCAAGTCGGTGTGTTTTTTAAAGAAAAACTCGGGTTGATGGAATTTATCTGATTTGTGATTATTGCTCGACTTTCGTCCGACGGGGGGTCTGTTGGGTCTGATTTCTCTGTGAATTGTCATTAAGTCCACGGTAGCACAAAACGGTAGGGAAATAGACAAAAAAGGAATAAGGGCAGTGCAGGATGCTTATTTGTGTGTGGTAGGCCGCAGTTAGCTAAAGGCTAAGGCTAATGTTAATGCTAAATGTTGGAGTGTGGTTCATGCCACATTGTACATAGCGGCTAATGCTAAATGCTAATTGTGTTGCGTGCTACATACTAACGTATCCTTAGAGGGCCATTGCGATGGATTAAAGCCTCTTAAACTTGTTTGTGTGTGTGGAATTCAGAGTTCTACGCAAATGTGAGCTCTGTTATGTGTAATTGTTCGATTATAAGGTATAAAATAGTGAAGCTGTAGCGTAATGCTATCGTTCTATTGTGTGGCAATCGTATGGTTAAATGGATTTGCGCATGCGCTTGATTTTACGGCGCTAAAACTACAACATGAGGAGATTGGTTAAACTACAACAGGGGGATTGTGGGTAAAGGGTCATATTTCTGTGGGGTTACACTGCAGGGGGAGAAATAGCCACAGACAAGAGGTATTTGGACACGAATCTTCTAAATCGTTAAAGTGACTGTTGTTCGAACATGAAACTATTTGTTGAGATGTAGTGAAGTTATAAATTAGATATATGGTGACGGATTATAATAAATTGAATTAGAAGACGATTAAAATAAATTAAAATTAAAATAAAAATGTTTTTGAGCGATCTATTTAATCCTGAGTTAAGTCTTAATGCGAATGTGAGTGGGGGAATATTGAATATGGTTGAAGTAACTCAGTATTGCATTAACTACTAAAATCTTTTCCTGTGTCTCTGTTCTTTTGTCATATGAGAGGCGCAATAGGACGATACAACAGCAGAGAGGGAGAGAAAGAGAAGGGGTGCTGACGTACACGTCACGTGACGCGACAGAGGATCGAGTCAAGGGTTTGAGACTGGTCTGATTACAAAATCTTCCCCTACAGGATATCTGATGTTATGACAATTTCACATAGGCTTGGCAAATACTATTTCATTAAAAATTGCATTTTGGAGGCTATGTGCATCACTTGGGTTGATTGGAGTTGTGTTGGAATCAAGGACTGACATTATTCTGTAAAATAAAGATAATTAGGTGCCTATAGAGCAAGGGGGTTTATGGGAATTGTAGTAATGGTAGGGTTACAGGCTTTGTTTATGGGTATTGTAGTCTGAAGTTGACTACTTGCATTTGATGGGTTGTGGTAAGATAGCCACCACTAATTGATAAATTGGTGACATAGGATGTAGAAATAAAAAATTGGTTTTAATTATTCATAATTTTTAATTGAGTTTTTAATTGATTTTTTATTTTAATTAGAAATGGTTTTTGAATAAATTTTAATTGAATTTTTTCATATTCATATTTTTATTGATTTAATTAAAAAAAATATTATTATTTTTTTGGGGGTTGTTTAGGTTATATTAATAATTAAAGGGGGGAAGCCATAGTCTATATAGTCTAAAATAAAATAATTCACGATAAAGGAATATAAAAGGGTTGTTACAATGGGGAAAAACGACATCAAGGCTATGAAAGTCATTACACCGGTTGATATAGGGAAAAAATAGTAATCCTTTAACTAAAGTAGTGTTAGAAAAACTAATGGCAGAAGTTAGTACACCTTTCTCACACACGGATTCAGCAAAAAGACACCCACCTTATGAGAAGGAAGTAGAGCTTAGGGATGCTTATCCTCAGCTTCCGGTGATCATCCAGCAGGGTGATTGTTGCATCGGAGAGGAAGATGAACGAATAATAGATAGAGGACAAGCAGAAACGACCAGAAAGATGAATCCAAAACTCCAGAAGGAAGAAAATGAGATGACTAGTTTAGAAGAAGTAACACAACTGGATGAACAACTCAAGAAGAGAAGATACAGAAGGAGAAAACCTGCTGAGAAAAGGATCCCAAGAATTGGAGGAGAAGAATACATTGAGGCCAAGCAGCTGAAGAAAAGTAAGAAGATGATAGAAGATGATATTTCGAGGACAGAACTTAGAATATAAGCTTTTGAAGAATCCTGATATGTCAACAGCAAGAAAGAACAGGATCAAGAAACTCTCAGAAAACTCAATCATACAACTGGTGGAGAAGAGAAGCTTTGGTTATGAAGAATCAGAGGGAACCAAATCAACAATCACTGTTACTGCTTCAACTGAACAATATCAAATGCAATTGTACCAGCCAAGGGGGGTACCAGGTGTTCCATATCCACAGCCAGTTTCTGGACAGACACAGAATTGGAGAGGAAGAGGACGAGAAGGCTTAGAAGGAGGAGGAAGATTTCAGCTACACTTCCAGCAACTTTCAGAAGACTGTTATAATTATGGACAGGTTGGTCACTTTACCTGTGAGTGCAACAAGTCAGGAGGAAACAACAGAGAACATTTTTAAGGAAGATACAGGGGCCAGTCAAGATCACCTGTTCTCCAGGTGAACCCTAAAGATTCTAGAGTGCCTAGAAGATACGAAGGGGGGTGTCAGCTGATATCACCGATTAGGGAGAAGAACAAAAATATCCAACAATTGAAGTGAAAATAAAAAGGACTATGAGAAGTGATGGTGAATAGTGGAAAAACTTATCTGTGTTCAGCCTAAAGAGGTTAAACATCTCACTATGTAAAATTAACTAATTAGGATAGGGATTTGAGGTAGTAAAACAGCTAATTACTCTTAAGGAACCAATTGAGCTCTGCTATAGAACTCAAAGAGAAATTAAAATAGACATACTAATATTAGAACATATACCTATTGCATTATTGGGAAGAGATGCATTGTGTAAATTGAACTGTACAATAAGATGTACACTAGACGGCTGTCTGGTAGAAGATTTTAAAAAAGTAGGGTTTTTGGGAATCATATTTGCTTAAAAAGATAATATCATAGGAAGGATGATAATCTATTAGACTGCCTATTAGACAATCTGTCTGAAAAATAAAGTTAAAAGGGGTGACTGTTATTCTGGGTTACATTCTTACACCAAGGGATTTCAGGCTAGGCTAAAAGGTGTTTAGTCGTTTGCCAAGTCTGTGTGTAAAGAAGCAGGTGGGGACTTTCCCGATCACATATTCTAAAATTTGGTGGTAAAGGGATTTTGTGAATAAATCGGTGGAAATGGTTTTTAAAGGTTAGGAGAAAAGATTAGATTAAAATAAGTTAGGAGAACTAGGTTGAAGGAACTCTAAGACAGTAAGCTAAGTTTCAAAGTTAGTAGTAAGAGAGAGAGAACAGTGGTGAAGGACATTTTAGAGTTTAGTGGGAAGATATGGTAGGAGTTTAGATCTGTTAGGAGCAGATGCATTGAGAAAGTATGTGTTGCTGAATGATAAGAGAAGATTGAGGGTGATTGAGTATCTATATTTACAGTTCCCAGCAGGGATATCAAGGTAACTATAGGTGTATTTTTTATAATCAAAAGTTTGAAAGTCAGGGATTAGAGGTAGGACTGAGAGTTGGAAAAAGTGACACTAGTGGTGATAGATGGAAGTACAAGCAAAGAGTTCAAAGCTTTGGGGAAAATGGATGAAGTAACAACAAGGACATTAACACTTCAGTCTATTAAAACAACAGTGAGAAGCAATTTAACTCTTTCAACATTGATAGTTATTAAAGCCATAAATATATCGCATTTTATTATAAGGGAACCAATAGCTCCAGCACCAATTTTAGAGGAAAAATACTTATTAGGGTTAGGATGGGGACGTTCCTCCCACATGGAGAGATAATTATGGAGAAGAAGTATTGTTATCAGGACCAGAAGTAGAAGCAAGCTGTTGCACCTAATCAAAGGAGATATAGTTTGTACAACAATATGAAGTGGAAGAGGGTTATGAGTGATTGTTCATTTATTTTGCGTAATGTTACAGAGAAAGATCAGGGAGAATATATGTGTACTTATCTAGTGCAAGCATTAAAATTTGTTCCGGTTAAGAATTATTGGTTAAAGGGCTATGTAATTCGTAAAGTGACGCTTATAATGGAAGATTTGAAGTCTGTTGAAGTTTCCACAGTCACCAAAGGAGTTCAGGAAGAATAGATTACAGTAGTCACTCCAACAGTAGATAATACACATAGGATATCGGTAGCTTTCCCACTAGAAATAATGAAGGTTGATACATCAACTAAATCAACTACTTTAATGGTAACTTTGGAAGGGATTAATGATACGATGGCAATAGCAAATGTAGGAAGTATGACACCGACAACAACTTTTCTGAAATTAAAGGGGGTAGCAAGAAGGACTCAGGGGTTTATGTTACGGATGGAGAGTGCTGTCAATGATAGTACGAATAGGGTTAAAATAGGAGAGCAGATAGTAGTAGAGAGCAATATAGATTCATCTGAAATAGTGAAGGATACTATCATGGAGGTACAGGATGAGGTCTTTGATTTTAATGACAGACAAGGAGAGGTATCTGATCAGTACCGCTCGTTAGGGAAGAGAGAAACTAAATGCATGTAGTTTGATTCTTCTGTTGTGAAAATTAGAGATGGGAAGGTAGGAATCTTTGGTTCCAGCGGTTAATTCATTCTGTAATATCAGTGAGGAATCTTGAGGGTCCATGTCTGTTGAGAATTCCAGCACCAGAGACGTGGGGTTCCATTTTAGACACGTGGGGCTCGACCTCTATCAAGTGTGTGTCAGTCTTATGCGTTGTCATGACTGTGGTATCAGCAACAGTCAGTAACAGATAAAATAATGTCGTTGTCAAAACATTTGTTTAAGCCTAGGTTTAGGTGTTATTGGGTTAAGTGAATTAACTTGTGTGCATTTGTTAGATGGGAAGAAAAATCAGGTAACAGCAAACCCTGAAGCATTGGAGGTGAAACCATTGAGGGCTAAAAGTTGTGTTTGTTCTAATAAAACATATGATGTAAAGGGTATGTTTATGGGAATATCAGATTGTGATGTTATATGATAACTTTGGGTAAGCATGACCTTAAGGGTAGTAATGAGAAATATAAATGTAACTTTTTATGTTCCAGGTAGTAGGAACAGCAGGACTTTGATGGTTAAAAGATTAGCTTTTGCCTGTCAATGTAACTATTGGGAATTTTAGAGATATTTGGTGGGTTTGTGGCGATAAAGCATATATATTCTTATCCTATTGATGGACAGGATGTTGTTACATGTCAACGTTGAAGCTTCCATATGAGGTTTCTACCATTATAAGAGGGGTAGCACCGGACACAGATAAATCTAGGGTTAAAAGGGTGAAAAGAGACATGTCATAGTCTTCAAGCCTATCATTGAAGGATGAGTCCAAGAGAGAAGGGGGGACTTTTTCCATGGTATGGTGTAACATTTGGGAAGATCCTATTGATAATGTTAGTTATACTTTGAGTCCAGATAGTTCAGATATTATCACTAGGGTTATATATGCATTGAAGAATATAAGGGATGCATTTGGTAGATCTGAAGGAGCGGAAGTCAGCGAAGACTTGGTTGCAAGATCAGGTAGGCCCAGTAGGGGCAGTGATGGTTCAGATTTTAGTTGCAGCTTTGATAGCACTGTGTGTGATGTTTGTAATTGGTTACTGACCTTTGAGAAAGCTATGATATTGAGATAGGTTGGAGAGTGATGCCTGGAGACAACACTCAGATGCCGGTGTTGACTGTTCCTGATCTGGATGAAGATGGACAAGTGGAACTGAATGGATAAATATCATTTTTGATAATTTGATCATTTTTCCCCAAAAATTTTTTTTTCAATATTAGGGTGATTTTAGTATGATTTTATGAATCAAAGGGGGGAAATGGTTAATGTGATTCATACATCATTTATATATCATTTTTATATTCTTAGTTGATATTGATGTTTAATTTGAAAGTGTTTGTTTTGCAAAAGATACTGTTTGGTCTTTTCTTTTCTTCCAGAAGCATTTGGGGGAACATGTGGAGATTGAAATACTCAAACAAGGACAATATGAAGGGACAATATGAAAGGACAATGACTGGAGGAGATGAAACAAGAAAGGTGTGGAGAGATTCCGATTCCATCATCAACAATCCATTGGAAGTCGAGACTACGGGGAGATGAAGTGTAGTGGACTACATTCCAGTGTCTGCAATGAAATATAGACATGTGTAATACATAATTTGTGTCATACTCTTACGTATTAATTTTTGTAGAATGATATTTGATGTTATTGAATACATGTGAGGATCTTAGATGTTTTTGTTTATTTCGTTGATGCTTAGGGACAGGGAGTCTAGGCAGGGAGAGGTCCACTGTAGGGTCCAATGGGTTGACCAGCCTTAGAGTGGATATTTTGTGGATAGTATTTTGTTTGCAGGGGCTTACATGTGTATTTAATTGCATCATAGTTTCAAATGCATTTACATGGTTTATGAGTTTATCTGGAGTATCTAGGTGGTTGCCTGGGGCAGAGGAACCGTGAGAGAATTTTACTGTCTTGATTGATGGATGGATATCTGGAAAGATGGCTGCCGGACAGTTTTTCGCTCTTACACTCCATAAAGATTTGTTCATATTTCATAGTAATGTATTCACACTTCATAAACAGTTATTCATATTTCATAGAAAGGTATTTACACTCTAGAGAAGAATGTTTTTGGTTTAATGTTAAAGATACTCAATAAGATAAATTGTCACTTGTCATAATCCTATTCTGTTTGTTTTTTCGAGACTTTTAGTTAGTCTCGAAGGGGGGAAATGTTGTGTATTAGGATTATGCCTTTGTTAAATGTTTTTATGAAGAAATGGAATGTTGTTTATCTTAGTTCAAATGTAGCCGTTTGGAGGGTGACGCCCCAGGGGAGACTGGTGATTGGCCAGAAAAGGGAGCAACCCATCTGTTTGCATTGTTTATAAGTAGGACCTAGACGAAGAGCGGGGAGAAGCATTCAGATTAATTTGGGACGGGGCTTCTCCAGACACCGCGGGTCTGTAACTTATGCTGTAACCTTGTGATATTAATAAAAGCCTCTAATCATGGTGCAGCCTAAGCGGACTCTTTGTTGACAGCAATAATTGCCAGCATTCACCCGATACAACAAAGCAACTGCTGCCCAGTAGGAAGCAACTCACGTCAGCAGGCAAAAGCCTCTTCACTCCGAGAGATCGAAGAGGCTAGCAAGCACCTCTATACAACACCATTGCACTAGTCATTCGCACTGGCTTGTCGTTACATTAGCTAATTGGCATGTCATGGTGACCACTACTACAAGCTATTTCTCCCCTCGCCCATCGAAAATAAACATCACTTTCTTTGACAAGTTTTAACTAGCGCCATGCTGCCAGCTAGCCAGCAGAAACTAGCTATCTGGGAAGTGGGAATAGATCATCAGGACAACTAACTGAACCGAATCCATTGGTCTCCACAACTCTCAGCTGCGCGACATACGTCATTTATTTGGGCACCAGGCGTGTCCATATAGCCCCGCCCCCTTTTCACTAGATAGCCAAGCTGCAAAGTCAAAGGCTATATCATATAATAATAATATGCCATTTAGCAGACGCTTTTATCCAAAGCGACTTACAGTCACGTGTGCATACATTTTTACGTATGGGTGGTCCCGGGGATCGAACCCACTACCTTGGCGTTACAAGCGCCATACTCTACCAATTGAGCTACAGAGGACCACATAACATTTGGGTTCAAACATTTGAGTTTTGGTCTTAATGGTGCTACGCATAGTTATTTTTTAGTATTTTTTTTGCCTTCTAATTTCTGAAAATGTCCTTAATATATATTCAGTAATAGTGGAATGATGGTGTTTCTCAGTATTACTTACCCGCCAGTGTTGTGATTGGCTGTGATATTCGTCTATTGATTTCTCCCACCCGGCCTGCATCTGTTGTCAAAATGGGAAAGCTGTTTTGACTCTGTTTGTGATATATAGTGGAAATCGGGTCAAGCGGCCAATGTAGAAATAGTCATTTCCTGGTTGCTAAAAATTCGACACTGTTCGCTCAATTTCGCCTGGTTAATAATATTTCAGTTTATGTGCGAAAACAAGCACTGGATAATGTAGGGAATCATTGTACCATTGAAATCGCTGTGAAATATATTTTCAATAACATAAAATATCGTTTTTACAGATGTTTGAAGCTGTTGGACCAAAACCTAAGAGAAAAGGCTCAAGAGCAAGCCTCCGCCATGTTACAAGGGAAATGGGATGAGGGGAGATTCGTTTTGAATGAAGCCTAGTGCTATTGCAATTCATCTAGTTTCTACATGGGGGATACATTACGCGTAGCACCTTTAATTTAAGGTTAGGTTTATTCCGATTTTAAGAAACGACATTGTTGAACTAAGCGGGGCTTCTGTCTTTGCCAAGTAGGCCAAATAGCTAGCTAGTGACCATCTGTTCCACATTCACGGGGAATTAGCTAAATGCCGAGATTACTACTAAATTGCACACAGCCGGGGTCGGATGCATAAAATGGCGATTAATGAAAAGAGAGCTACCCTAGCTGTGGGTGATTGTTATTGTGACACTGCAACTTTTTAATTAAGTAATCTATCGTCAGAGCAGAACCCACAACAGAATAAACGAGGTAACATTGGTAGATAGCAAGCCAGCTAACTCACCTGATCCATTGCTATAGTTAGCTATGTAGCTACTAGCAAGTCTCTCTCCGACGTTCCACGTTTCAAATAACTGCCGTTTGTAGCTAGATCCTTCACGACGTTCAGTTAAAGTTGTCCTGGCTTTTGTAGTTTGAGCTGTATTTTGTAGTTCGAGAGCTGAGTCCTCCGGTAGAGACGGTTATCATTTTTAGCGAGGCAGCAACGTCTGCTTTGACTAACTGCTCCCCCCCCCAAAAAAACACACAGACCAGGCCAGAGCAGTCGCGTATAGATTGACATAAATAAACTCAACATTGGCCTAGTATCACTTCCCTAATACGGCTCCTCTTTATTCGTCTTAAAGTTCTGATTTTATCTTCACCGAGGTGCTGCCTCGTCAATATCATGATGTTGTAGAGGCTCCACTATAGTCATGTCTTTCTCCTGTGTGAACGAGAACATCAGTGGATGCAGCTATACACTTCGATGCAATTTCAAGTATGAAACTAAATACAGTATTGTAAAAGATATCCATATGGCGTACACCATCTTTGCGAAGTCCTCTTATCATCTTTCCACAAAATGTTTCACTGTTACGTCATGTGAAGGTGGACGTAAACACTGCAAACTGCCTGGGACGTCAACTGCTCCGCCTCCGACCGCAAGGCACTACAGAGGGTAGTGCGTACGGCCCAGTACATCACCGGGGCCAAGCTTTCTGCCATCCAGGACCTCTATACCAAGCGGTGTCAGAGGAAGGCCCTAAAAATTGTCAAAAGACTCCAGCCACCCTAGTCATAGACTGTTCTCTCTGCTACCGCACGGCAAGCGGTATCGGAGTGTCAATTCTAGGTCCCAAAGGCTTCTTAGCAGCTTCTACCCCCAAGCCATAAGACTCATGAACAGCTAATCAAATGGCTACCCGGACTATTTGCATTGACGAGCCCCCCCTCCCTCCCTCCCTCACGCTGCTGCTACCTGTTTATTATCTATGCATAGTCACTTTAACTCTACCTACATGTACATATTACCTCAATTACCTCGACTAACCGGTGCCCCCTGTATATAGCCTCACTACTGTTTTGTTACTGCTGCTCTTTAATTATTTTGTACTTATCTATTTTTAACTTAACACTTAAAACTGTATTGTTGGTTAAGGGCTTGTAAGTAAGCATTTCACTAAGGTCTACACCTGTTGTATTCGGCGCATGTGACAAATACAATTTGATTTGATTTGAAATGAAACACTGCAAAACAGCTAATTGTGTTTCTGATCCTATAAAAACCTCCTGATCAGTCAAATCTCCCGCCTTCTCCACGTCTCCTCGTCTCGTAGTTCCACTCAGCCCCGGTGTTTTCCAGCAGTCCACCAGCCGCACAGACACCCTTTTCAGACCCAGCGGTAAGGCGTTACCGGGAGAGGCAAAACCCGGGGCTTCCGTGAGGGCGGAGAGGGTTTGGGCTAGAGTTGTGCTGGAAACCACAGGAGGGGCGAAATATTTAACAATTATTCACATTCCATCACCTCAAAATGTTCAACTGCTTGAGTTCCTGCACCACTCATAGAATAATAGCTCAACAAAGTATTGCAGAGTTTCTGCAACTAAATATAATACCGGCACCCAAAATGAGTACCAGCACCTTTTTGTATTTATATTTTTGTTCAGTGTACAGTTGTTGATCCATCCTCAGTTTTCTCCCATCACACCCATTGAACTCTGTAGCTGTTTTTTAAATCACCATTGGCCTCATGGTGACATCCCTGAGCAGTTTCCTTCCTGTCCTGCAGCTCAGTTCAGAAAGAGGACTACATCTTTGATGTGTCTGGTTTAATACATCATCCACCGCATCATTATTAACTTGACCATGGCTTAAAGAGATAATCATTGTCCGATTTGTCATTGTTACCCATCTACCAATCACTTCTTTATGAGGCTTTCCAAAAGCCTCCTGGTTTTTATATACTGAACAAAAATAGAAACGCAACATGCAACAATTTCAAAGATGTTACTGAGTTACAGTTCATATGAGGAAATAGGTCAATTGAAATAAATTCATTAGGCCCTAATCGATGGATTTCACATGACTGGGAATACAGATATGCATGTTTTTTTTTTCTTTTCAAAAATCACATTTACACATTGTATAATGAAAACTTCTTGTGATGCACCTATTCAATTCGAGAGAAGAGATTTTTACGAGGAGAGCACGTCACACAGGTAGGAGGGAGGAGCAGTGTCTGTCAATCATAAGCTCCGCCCCTACACCTCAGTCCTCACAACTGACATTGAGCACGTTGACTTTTATCAAAGCAACCAATGAGGGATTAAGGCAGGGGTGTCAAACTCATTTTAGCTCAGGGGCCACATGGAGGAAAATCTATTCCCAAGTGGGCCGGACCGGTAACATCATGGTATATATAACTTAAAAACAACAACTTCAGATTGTTTTCTTTGTTTTAATACTATCAACATAAAACATAAAGCTGGAGCCTGAGGACAGTGTGTCCAAAATAGTACAAGCACAACATCACTATTAATCATAAAACACCTCAAGTTTATTTGAAAATTCTAAAGAAAAAGAACACACAAACACACAATGCCTCAGTGATTCACAGAACTGTTTCACAGATCACAGAACTATATCAGGGTGTCATTTCTCAGGCAGAAATGTAGATACAAATAATGAAATCCTGTTTCCCAAACAAGTGCAAGAACCACAGAGTCAAGAATAGGTTAAATATACAAATAAAATAAAATCAATTAAAAAACAATAGCACATCAACATAAAAACATATAAACATAAAGCTGGAGCCTGAGGACAGTATGTCCAAAAGCACAACTTCACTATTAATCATAAAACACCTCAAGTTATTTGAAATTCTGAGGACAAACAACACACAAACACACAATGCCTCAATGATTCACAGAAGTATATCACAGATCACAGAACTATATCAGGGTGTCTCATGCAGCACTTTAAGTGGGGTTGCATAGTTTATTTGACTCCTGATACCTGGCAACTTTTAGCTTTCACCAGCGCATCAATATCAGGCATCACATCCTGAGTGGCAGCCAACTTCAGGATGTGATTCAAGTGCTTGTGCGTGAGCCTTGAGCGCAGCTTTGTTTTATTTATGCTCATTACAGAGAACTTGCTCACAAAGATATGTGGTTCCAAACATGCACAACAGTTTTGCAGCGAGGGCTGTCAAGTTGGGGTAACCTGGCAAGAGATTCTGATAAAATATGTCCAAGCCAGCTGCGGCAAATTTGCCCTTCAAATCCGAGGGATTCACGGTGAATGGCGAACAAAAAACTTTGAAGTCTTTCTCCAGTTCACGAAAAATCTGAAAGCGTTGCTCAAACTCCCTTAACAGTCCCGTTATTTTATCTTTGAACCGCTTCATGTCTGCCACATGTTGGGTCGCGTACACATTTTTCAGACAGGGGAAGTGAGCTGCATCACCACCGGCGAGTTGCGTCTCCCACAATGACAGCTTCAACTTGAAAGAACGTATGCTGTCATAATACTGCGTGGCAACTTTGTTGCGCCCTTGCAGCTGTTTGTTCAAGTTATTCAGGTGCTCTGTAACATCCACCATAAATGCAAGGTCCTGCATCCATTCTGCGGAATTAAATTCTAACACTGGTTTGCCCTTTTCTTCCATGAACTGTTCAATTTCTTCTTGTAAATCAAAGAAATGCCTCAGCACAGCACCTCGGCTTAACCATCTTACCTCAGTGTGGTATGGCAGGCCATAGATGTGGTCTTTCTCTCTGAGAAGGCTGTCAAACTGACGGTGATTCAGGCTTCTGGATCGGATGAAATTAACAGTTTGGATGACCACCTTCATGACGTTATCCATCTTTAATGACTTGCAACACAAAGCCTCCTGGTGCAAAATACAGTGAAAAGTCCAAAAATCACGTCCTCCATTTGCAGATTGCACTTTCTCTCTGAACTTTGTCACAACGCCTGCTTTTTTCCCGATAATTGAGGGTGCACCATCTGTAGCCAGGCTGACAGCGCGGGACCAGTCCACTCCGACCCTGTCCAGCGCGCCGACGAGTGCAGTGAAAATATCAGCTGCTGTCGTTGTATCTGTCATCGGCACCAACTCCACGAACTCCTCGGTGACGGTCAATGTGTCATCAACTCCGCGGATGAAAATGGCCAGTTGTGCAACATCTGTAATGTCCGTGCTTTCATCAATTGCAACCGAAAACGCAATAAATGACTTTACTTTTTGCTTCAACTGGCTGTCCAAATCCACTGAAAGATCGGAAATCCTGTCTGCAACTGTGTTTCTTGTCAGGCTGATATTTGCAAAAGCCTGGTGCTTTTCAGGGCACACAATCTCTGCTGCCTTCATCATGCATGTTTTTACAAATTCACCCTCACTAAATGGTTTTGAAGCCACTGCGATTTCATTAGCAATGAGGTAGCTAGCTTTCACTGCAGCGTCACTGATGTCTCGGCTGTGAGTAAACACAGACTGCTGTTTCTTCAGACCCACCAACAGTTCATTCACCTTCTCTCTTCTCCGCTGTCCTTGAAAGTTGTCATATTTGTCGGCATGAAGACTCACATAGTGGCGACGAAGGTTATATTCTTTCAGCACTGCAACATGCTGTGAACACACCAAACATACAGCTTTCCCATTCAATTCCGTGAATAAATAGAAGGATGACAATTTTTCTTCGAACACTGCACTCTGCATCCACTTTTCTCTTTTTTGACAGAGACATATTGGGGCAATGAGGGTGCCAAAGCACATAATGTTAAAAGTAGAAGCCGTGATAAATATCGCGGGCAAAACAAAGTAGCTCATCCGGACTGGCTGCACTTGCTTGACCTATTTGCTCTGCCCCGGTATAAACAGTTTGCTTGCTTAACACAATTGCTATTGCGCCATCCAGTGGACACAATTGGAACATCAGTTTCTTTTATTGAAAAATTGCAGCTCATTTTTATACTTTACAAAATCATCTCGCGGGCCGGATTAAACCCGTTTGCGGGCCTTATCCGGCCCGTGGGCCGGACGTTTGACACCCCTGGATTAAGGTATCTGGCTTTGTCCTAAAACCATAATTTATTGTTCAACGCCAACATATTTGGCGCCATTTTCAGCAGGGGAACTTGTAGAGGGTTCAGAATCATTCTGTTTTGAATGGAGTAATTGTTAGTTAAAAAATGTAGACATTAATGATGTAGTAGTTTACATTTTCAGTGACAATCACTGCAATAACTGTGCTCTAGCGGTCACCCTGATATTGGCTACACCAGTATGAAAACATGTATGCACTCACTAACTGTAAGTCACTCTGGATAAGAGCGTCTGCTAAATGACTAAAATGTCAATGTAAATGGTCCGATAAACTAGCACCTATGTGAAGCTAGCCACAATAAGGATTAGTCACAATTCTGGAATTTAGGGTTCGCCTTCAAAATAAAATTCCCCCATTAAAGGGTAACTGTCAATCCCAATTTAAGCCTTTGCCCAACCCCTTCACAAAAAAAAAGTGCATTCAGGTGAGAAGTTGTGGATGGGGGTAATTGCTCATAAATATTCATTTTGGGAGTGGGTAAACGTAGTTGTACCTGATTCCAACACTTCCTTACTAAAGCATACTTACCAGAAGTGAACTGGCACTTTCTGATAATACATTTATGTGCATCACAAGCAAGTACAGCTCTGTGCAGTTAGTTAGCTCACAGTGTTAAAGTGCCGACTTCCTGGCATCTATTGCCCCTTGCAGTGTAAATTCGAATCCCCCAAGAGGCCAAAAAATTTATCTTTGAAGTGTGGACTCACGTTTATTGGGGTATTGTGTTGGGAAGAAAACCGCAATAATCACCTTGAAAAAGAAGATTAGGGGCTCAATTAAATCCAAACCGCCTTGCAGTATTTATGCAGTAATTATTTTTCACAATGGTCAAATTAACTAAAAGATTGGTCTTGGGTACTGAATACAAACCTACAACAACTAGCAGAGCGAGCCCTCTCACAGGTTTGCTGTTATGGAGCAATTTCAGAGAAATTGTATTTGAATTCCATAATTTTGAATTTGTATTAGGATATTACATTTTAAATTAATATTTTTTGAATTTGTAATGCAAAAATTAAATAATTGAATTCATAAATTGATCTTGTATTTCATGATTTGAAACTGAATTGAATTAATATTCATTGTTGACACAGCTTCCAAAATGGAGTATTACGTCAAACATTTCATTAACTGCAAAACCACTCATGTCATCTACAGATTGGAATGTCCACAGTGCAAGGTGTTCTACATTGGAAGGACAAAGAGAAGCCTTCAAGACCGCTTAGCGGAACACAAGTACGCCATATGGGTAGGCAATGTAGACTACCCCATGGCAAGGCACTACAAGTCCTTACACCATGGTAACCCTGCCTCCCTACAAGCTATGGGTATTGATCATATTCCGGCCTCTATTAGAAAAGGGGACCGTTTTAAACAGTTAAACCAAAGGGAATGTTTTTGGATTTACAAACTACAGGCCACTAAATACCCTGGTTTAAATGAAGATATGGATTTCTCCCCCTTCCTGTAGGGTTGTGATAGGTCCATTTGCTGCCATCTAGTGGACATTGTGCTCAATTGCCCTCAGCTATGTTTAGACTGTTGTTGTTCATGTTGCGCTGGTTTCTAGTGTACTACGGAATATATTGCTTTCTTATTTTTGACACTTTCCCAGTCATATTTAAGGTTAGAACTACCTTTATAAGTGTTCTGATACTTCTAACTTGGAGTTGTATTTGTATGATAACATAGTTACAGTATTTCACTTTTTAATGTGTATGGTATTGCTTACTAGGTGTGTCCAATCGACTTTGTAACCACTCCCTCTTCAAATTAGGGCTAATTGGAAAAGCTGTTCAAAAGAGGACATTGTATTATTTCTTTGTACTCCCTGACGAAGGCCATGCAGCCGAAACGCGTCGAAAAAAACCCAACCTTGTTTCTATTGAACATTCCATACTAATAAAGGCATTTTAATTAATTATATAAAGAGTGCCTTGGTCCTCCTTTCTTTTTAATATTGCATTCAGTTTTAAATTTCAATTTAATACAATATTCAAATTCAATATTTATATATTCAGTTTCAATATGGTAGATATTGCATTCATTTTCCGTGTATGAAGTTTACAAACTATCATTTCAAGTTTATCAAAGTTTCACATATTCAACTCCTCAGATGTATTCCGATTCAAAACCAGACAACATCCTGGCACTTTGCCAGCCAGGAAAGGTAGAGGAGAACAGATAGAATCAAACACTCTAACCGTTTTGCCCGTAAGCTATTATGACGCCATTCCTGAAAGCTCTCTGGAACATGAGTAACTGGTCTGAGACCTGAAACGTTGCATTGTCTGGCGCATAGGAGACCTGGGTTAGAACCCCATGAGTCAAACGAACACGTCTTCAGGTCTCAGGCAAGGTTGCTCATCACATGCATGGATCACCAAACCACCTTTGTTGCACTCTCATGAAATGGTTCACAGATCTGTCTGCTCCTGTTTGTCACAGAAAGTGTTGTTTGTATTTGTATTTATTATGGATCCCCTTTAGGTCCTGCCGGGGCAGCAGCTACTCCTCCTGGGGTTTATTATGGATCCCCTTTAGGTCCTGCCGGGGCAGCAGCTACTCCTCCTGGGGTCCAGCAAAATTAAGGCAGTTATACATTTTTTAATACATTACAATACATTTACAACAGATTTCACAAGATATTGTGTGCCCTCAGGCCCCTAGTCTACTACCACATATATACAACACAAAAAATGTGTACGTGTGTGTAAAGTGCGTATGTTATCGTGTGTTTGTATGCACGTGTCTATGTTTGTGTTGCGTCACAGTCCCTGCTGTTCCCATAAGGTGTATTTTTTTATCTGGTTGTATCTTTTTTATTTTTTTGTGCAGTAGGCCTGATTTAGAACCAGTCAGTTAATAACAATAATAATATGCCACTTAGCAGACGCTTTTATCCAACTTACAGTCATGCGTGCATACATTTTTGTGTATGGGTGGTCCCAGGGATCGAACCCACTACCCTGGTATTACAAGCGCCGTGCTCTACCAGCTGAGCTACAGAGGACCACCCACCAGTTATATTGGTGCTGTGATCTCTGAGTATGAGGTCAATGTAACAGAGGTCACAGGGGGGGTGAGGTGGTTCAATGAACCACACTCTTACGATGAGTAACCATGCTGGAGACTTGAAGACTTGTGTTAGCTTCCTGAACTCATCCCTTAGCTTTAGCTAAGTGAGCTAACACAGACAATAGCAAGATAGAAAGAGTGGAACGGCTATCCTTAGAAGGGCTATCACAGGGATATTCAACTGAACTCTTATTGGGGCCAAATTGCGTTTTTTTGTGACACTCCTTTCTAAAACGTCCTGCGATCAGCATGGAGGGGAACAGAACCCACTGGGCACAGACGTCAATTCAACGTCTATTCCACGTTGGTTCAACGTAATTTCATTGAAATGACGTGGAAACAACGTTGATTCAACCAGTGTGTGCCCAGTGGGAAGGCATGTCCATGTTCCAGGGAAACGGTTCAAACGCTAGAGAAGAATTCATAGGTGGACGAATTCAACGTGCCACATTGGCTTCAGAAACCGCTGGAAGCTTCTGTTTACCACACAGAGCGTTTGATTCTATCTGTTCTCCTCTACCTTTTTTGGCTTGCAAATTACCAGGATGTTGTCTCTGGTTTTATGCAAATTACCAGGATGTTGTCTCTGGTTTTGAATCCGAATTTATAGAACTGAATATGAATGAATCAGAGAAGTTGAATATATGAAATAGTTAGTCAACTTGATACAAAGATAATGAATGCAATACATACCATATTGAAACTGAATATACACTACCAGTCAAAAGTTTGGACACCTACTCATTCAAGGGTTTTTTCTTTATTTTTACATTGTAGAATAGCGAAGTCATCAAAACTATGAAATAACACATATGGAATCATTTAGTAATCAACAAGTGTTAAACAAATCAAAATATATGTTATATTTGAAATTCTTCAAAGTAGCCACCCTTTGCCTTGATGACAGCTTTGCACACTCTTGGTATTCTCTCAACCAGCTTCATGAGATAGTCACCTGGAATGCATTTCAATTAACAGGTGTGCCTTCTTAAAAGTTAATTTGTGGAATTTCGTTCCTTCTTAATGCGTTTTAGCCAATCAGTTGTGTTGTGACAAGGTAGGGGGGTATAAAGAAGATAGCCCTATTTGGTAAAAGACCAAGTCCATATTATGGCAAGAATAGCTAAAATAAGCAAAGAGAAACAACAGTCCATCATTACTTTAAGACATGAAGGTCAGTCAATACGGAACATTTCAATAACGTTTAAAGTTTCTTCCAGTGCAGTCACAAAAACTATTAAGTGCTATGATGAAACTGGCTCTCATGAGGACTGCCACAGGAATGGACACAGAGTTACCTCTGCTGCAGAGGATAAGTTCATTAGAGTTACCAGCCTCAGAAATTGCAGGCCAAATAAATGCTTCACAGAGTTCAAGTAACAGACATCTCAACATCAACTGTTCAGAGGAGACTGTGTGAATCAGGCCTTCATGGTCAAATTGCTGCAAAGAAACCACTACTAAAGGACACCAATAAGAAGAAGGGACTTGCTTGGGCCAAGAAACACGAGCAATGGACATTAGACCAGTGGAGTCCAAATTTGAGATGTTTAGTTCCAACCGCCGTGGCTTTGTGAGACGTGGTGTGGGTGAACGGATGATCTCCGCATGTGCATTTCCCACCGTAAAGCATGGCGGAGGAGGTGTTATGGTGTGGGTGAACAGATGATCTCCGCATGTGCATTTCCCATCGTAAAGCATGGAGGAGGAGGTGTTATGGTGTGGGTGAACAGATGATCTCCGCATGTGCATTTCCCACCGTAAAGCATGGCGGAGGAGGTGTTATGGTGTGGGTGAACAGATGATCTCCGCATGTTCATTTCCCACCGTAAAGCATGGCGGAGGAGGTGTTATGGTATGGGTGAACAGATTATCTCCGCATGTGCATTTCCCACCGTAAAGCATGGAATAAGTGGTGTTATGGTGTGGGGGTGGTTTATTAGTCTCTTGTTTTAGCTGTTTAAAAATCGGCCCTGGTCATCAACTATACAGTATTATTCATGACCGTTCAAACTCCTACGTTGATTGGTGAAAACTGCACACAGTCAGAGCAGCAGTAGTGGGGTTTATTTCTTTCATGTTCCATTTTAATATAATGTTATTTGGGTTTCTTTTAGAGGACAGATAACTAAAAGATAAACCTAATACTATGTTTAACATAGACAGCTCATTAATTTGCACAAAAATGTCATTATATGATGTGTCAATTCTATAGCTGAATAAAACCCCCCCCTAAAAAACAATCCATACTTCAAACTCCTACATTGATTGGTCAAACCACGCACCTACACACAAACACCCATATTCATCACCAAACACTGTTTTCTTCAGACCTTGTTGGCTTGACTTTAGAACATGGGCTGGCGCTGCACATGGAAAATGGAGCCCTGGTTGATCATAGAATACACAGGTGTGCCATTTGGGATGCCTTCATAGTAACTCAGTAATGATCTCCATCCATCCAGGGTTGATCAGGAAACATCTGGTGTGGGATTTCTATCCTGTGAGTTTTCTCGTGAACATGTAAGCTGGACAAAAGACTTAAACTGTTCGCCGCAATTAGAGCAGCGATGAGGTGTCTTCCCAGCTGGCGCTTGTCTTTGGCGCCTTTTTCCCTTTTGGTGAAGTTTCTATGCCGTGTGATGACTTCTGGTGAGCACGTAAGTTCGACCTAGAGCTAAAACGTTTCCCACAATCGACGCAGTGGTTAGGCTTCTCTCCAGAGTGTACGCGCTGATGAGAAACCAGGTTGCATGACGAATAGAACCTTTGGTGGCACTGTGAGCAGTTGTAAGGCTTTTCTCCGGTGTGAGTTCGCATGTGTATTTTCAGAGAGTGGTGATGCGCAAAGTTCCTCCCACAGATGGAGCAGTGGCAGGGTTTCTCTCCAGTGTGTGTCAGCATGTGTCTTTTCAGAGTCTGTGGGAGCTTGAAACGCCTCCCACATTCGGTGCAGAGGTAAGGTTTTCCTTCGGTGTGGGACCTCATGTGCGCCCTAAGGTGTGATGCACTGTAATAGCTATTCCCACAGTCGCTGCAGAGGTGGGACTTCACTGCTGTGTGGGTCTTCTGGTGTACGTTCAATTTACTTAACGAGGAGAAACATTTCCCACAGTCGCTGCAGAGGTACGACGCCTCTCCTCCATCTTCTTCCCCTCTTCTACTCTGCTTCTGCCTCCTCACGGGGTTATCCGGGTTCTCTCCAGTGTGTGTTCGCAGGTGACCCGCCAGGGTAGCTGTCTGGGCAAAGCTCTTCCCACATACTTTACAGCTGAAAGGCTTCTCTCCAGTGTGTATACGATTGTGGCTTGCCAGGGTGCTTGAATGAGCAAAGCTCTTCCCACACACGTCGCAGCTGTAAGGTTTCTCTCCTGTGTGTGATTTCTGGTGGTATGTCAGCATGCAAGAGAACCTATAACTCTTCCCGCACACTTCACAGTGGTAAGGCTTCTCTCCTGTGTGTTTTCTCTGGTGTATTTTCAACTTGCTCAATATAGTGAATCTCTTGTCACATTGATCACAGCTGTAAGGTGTTTCGGGTTTCTCTCCTGTGTGTTTTCGCTGGTGCGCTTTCAGCAGCTGTGAATGAGCAAAGCGCTTCCCACACTGATCACAGCTGTACGGTTTCTCTCCTGTGTGTGTTCGCCGGTGGCATTTTAAAGCCGTTGATTGAGCAAAACTCTTCCCACACTGATCACAGCTATAAGGCCTCTCTCCTGTGTGTCTTCGCCGGTGGGTTATCAACGAACTAATGGCAGCAAAGCTCTTTCCACAGTCGGAGCAGTGAAAGGGTTTCTCTCCAGTGTGTACTCTCTGGTGGACTACGAGTTCACCTGATCTAGCGAAACTCTTCCCACACACACGACAGCTGTAAGGCTTCTCTCCTGAGTGTACTATCTGGTGTGACTTTAAACCTACTGGAGTAAGAAAACCTTTCCCACACTGATCACAGCTGTAAGGCTTCTCCAAATCGACTGATTGCTGGATCACTTTCGACCCTGGGGCCTTTCCAGATGGCAAGCCCCTCCCACTGAGCGAGCGACCATTAGAGCTGTCTGCTGTGAAACAAAGACATGACGTTAAGGTTCCGCATTTGTTCCAAAGTATTTAATAATAAACCAGTATTAAAGACGTAAATTACAAACACTACAAAAATCAAATGGGTCAAAAAGTAAAATAGTGTTTTTTAGACAACTGCAAACTTCAAGGAGTAGGGCATTCAAGGAGTTGGTCTGATGGGTGCCCTCTGATGTCATCGGCCTCCCCCCTTGCTTCAGGAACAATAGAGGAGCAATAGAGAACAAAAGAGGAAAGCCCCCCCCCCCGCTTAGAAATAGTTCAAACACATGGACCGGCTGGGGGTCCCCGATGAGAGGTTTGAAAACTCCTGGTCAAATCCACACTCACCCTTGTTGTTCTGTGCTTTTCTGCAGTCGACCAGCCGCACAGACAGCCTCTTCAGACCCCAGAGTAGAGAGGTACTGGGAGAGGCAGGACCCCAGCTCTTCAGGGGGGCGGAGGGAGGTGAGAGAGACGTGTCCTGAAAACCACAAAAAGGGAGACAGAATAAATCAGGTAGGAAACACTCTCCTACCGGTCAAGGAATTTAGAATCCTCAAAAGTCTCAGCAGTCCTTCCTTGATTCCTCTCATTCTCTGGACCTCCTGCTATAAATGCATTGGAGGAGAAAGTCCAAGAGGAGGAACCTCAGATATCCAAGGAGGTTGAAGAATCCCTTTCTGACTGGGAGATACTCACACCACTCTCCCTCTGCTCTGGGGTGTGCCTGTCCCCCTCCTCCCATTCTCGGTCGCAGTCTGCAGCGTCATCATCATCTGATTGGCTGGGACTCATGGGTTCCGCCTCTAGTCCATTGCTAGGTAACCAATTCCGGTCGTCCACGTCGCAGTCTACAGCATCATCATCATCGGACTGGCGGGGCGTCATGTCCTGGAAACAAAAATAATGTTGCAGTCACTTCCTGTTTAGAATGCACCCGTGTCCTCTAGAACCCTGGTGAGAGTTCTTAACTAGAGCCCATTTTATGTGTTCTAGATTTTGAGACTGACTACATCAGGACTGCCCAACCCTGGGAGAATCTCAATTGGATTTGCTTGATTCCTTGCGTCCTCTCCTTGTGGATATCAAAACTCTTCCACGGTAGGATACAATAGAGTATCCTCCACCGGAAGAGGCAATCATGGAGGGGAGCAAACTCCTCCAGGCACTTATTAACCAATTGACACTCTCCTACATATGGCGACCACTTGCCAGTTTCCTGTTCACAGAGGAGAGGAAGACTGAGGAGTCGATGAGAAGACAGACTTTTGTCTAATTGAGAAAAGGCCCCTGTTTCTGGAGCGCCACCCTCCTGTAGGTTTTCACTCCAATCCCAGTTGTAACTAACCTGATTCAGCTTATAAATCAGGTAATTATTAGAATCAGGTGTGCTGGATTAAAGCAAAAACCTATAGGACGGTAGCTCTCCGGGAACAGGGGAGGTCTCCGGGAACAGGGTCGGGCAGCCCTAGTTTACATTCCAAATGTCATTGGGTCTTACCTCTGTAGGCACTTTCATTGGATTCTTCATTTTACAAGATCTGTTAGGTCTTCCAACTGCAGCCGATCTCTCTGGTTTTTCCCTTCTAGGTGATGTCCTGGGTCTCCCCAGTCTTGGTGATGTCTTGGGTCTCCTCAGTCTTGGTGATGTCTTGGATCTCCCCAGTGTAGGTGATGTCCTGGGTCTCCCCAGTGTAGGTGATGTCCTGGGTCTCCCCAGTGTAGGTGATGTCCTGGGTCTCCCCAGTCTTGGTGATGTCTTGGATCTCCCCAGTGTAGGTGATGTCCTGGGTCTCCCCAGTGTAGGTGATGTCCTGGATCTCCCCAGTGTAGGTGATGTCTTGGGTCTCCCCAGTGTAGGTGATGTCCTGGATCTCCCCAGTGTAGGTGATGCCCTGGATCTCCCCAGTGTAGGTGATGCCCTGGATCTCCCCAGTGTAGGTGATGTCTTGGGTCTCCCCAGTGTAGGTGATGTCCTGGATCTCCCCAGTGTAGGCGATTTCTTGGTACCCTCAATTTGAAGTGATTTCTTGGGTGTTTGTAACTTGGTGTTTCTGCCATGGTGGCTGGTCTCTGCTGTGGGAACACAATACGGATAAACACAGAGTTAGTGGAGTTAAAGGAACTACCTTTCACCAGAGCCATAGGGAAAGTGGCACCCTATTCCTATGTAGGGTGCCACTTTCCCCATGGCTCTTGTCAAAAGTAGTGCACTACATAGGGAATAGGGTGCCATTTTCTCTATGGCTCTGGTCAAAAGTAGTGCACTACATAGGAATAGGGTGCCACTTTCCCCATGGCTCTGGTCAAAAGTAGTGCACTACATAGGAATAGGGTGCCACTTTCCCCATGGCTCTGGTCAAAAGTAGTGCACTACATAGGAATAGGGTGCCACTTTCCCCATGGCTCTGGTCAAAAGTAGTGCACTACATAGGAATAGGGTGCCACTTTCCCCATGGCTCTGGTCAAAAGTAGTGCACTACATAGGAATAGGGTGCCACTTTCCCTATGGCTCTGGTCAAAAGTAGTGCACTACATAGGGAATAGGGTGCCATTTTCTCTATGGCTCCCGTTACCTGCTGGGTTTCACCCTTAAACCAGCCAAGTGGTTAATAATCACTGTTGGAGATAAAAGACTGTAGAAACACCAGGAAATCAGCTCCAACTGATACTCATCTTGGAAGTCAAGTATTCCCACGCATAGAGAGATACGTGATCATATACAAATGTGAGCAAAATGATTATGTTTTAGTCAAATATTGTATCTGTTTATGCTTTTTGAGGTCAATTTGCATTCTACAAATTATTAGTAATTATGTTCCCGACCATCCGAGTTGACGACCCCTGTTCTAAGACCTCTATTCTATTCTCCCGTATTGCAACACCAGGGACTTTGTTCACAAAGCGTCTCAGAGGAGGAGGAGTGCTGATCTAGAATCAGGTCATCCTTGTCCATGTAATCTTACTGATCTAGAATCAGGTCATCCTTGTCCATGTAATCTTACTGATCTAGAATCAGGTCATCCTTGTCCATGTAATCTTACTGATCTAGAATCAGGTCATCCTTGTCCATGTAATCTTACTGATCTAGAATCAGGTCATCCTTGTCCATGTAATCTTACTGATCTAGAATCAGGTCATCCTTGTCCATGTAATCTTACTGATCTAGAATCAGGTCATCCTTGTCCATGTAATCTTACTGATCTAGAATCAGGTCATCCTTGTCCATGTAATCTTACTGATCTAGAATCAGGTCATCCTTGTCCATGTAATCTTACTGATCTAGAATCAGGTCATCCTTGTCCATGTAATCTTACTGATCTAGAATCAGGTCATCCTTGTCCATGTAATCTTACTGATCTAGAATCAGGTCATCCTTGTCCATGTAATCTTACTGATCTAGAATCAGGTCATCCTTGTCCATGTAATCTTACGCATCAATGATCTAAAAGGCTAAACTGATCCTAGATCAGCACTCCTACTCTGAGATGCTTCATGAATACAAGTACAATATGGAACATTAAATAGCTCGCCTGTACTTAAATAGCTCGCCTGTACTTAAATAGCTAGCCTGTACTTAAATAGCTAGCCTGTACTTAAATAGCTAGCCTATACTTAAATAGCTAGCCTGTACTTAAATAGCTAGCCTGTACTTAAATAGCTAGCCTATACTTAAATAGTTAGCCTATACTTAAATAGTTAGCCTGTACTTAAATAGTTAGCCTGTACTTAAATAGCTAGCTGTACTTAAATAGCTAGCCTGTACTTAAATAGCTAGCCTGTACTTAAATAGCTAGCCTGTACTTAAATAGCTAGCCTGTACTTAAATAGCTAGCCTATACTTAAATAGCTAGCCTATACTTAAATAGCTAGCCTGTACTTAAATAGCTAGCCTATACTTAAATAGCTAGCCTGTACTTAAATAGCTAGCCTATACTTAAATAGCTAGCCTATACTTAAATAGCTAGCCTATACTTAAATAGCTAGCCTGTACTTAAATAGCTAGCCTGTACTTAAATAGCTAGCCTATACTTAAATAGTTAGCCTGTACTTAAATAGCTAGCCTGTACTTAAATAGCTAGCCTGTACTTAAATAGCTAGCCTATACTTAAATAGCTAGCCTGTACTTAAATAGCTAGCCTATACTTAAATAGCTAGCCTGTATGTATATACTCTATAATAGCTATCCTATATTTAGGGACCCTTTTCACCTTCTATCACAGCGCAGGGGGACTGCTGGTGTATTTTCATAGCTCTTTTCCGAGTGAACCTCTTCCCACATTGATCACAGCTGTAAGGCTTCTCTCCTGTGTGAGTCAGCTGGTGGGATTTCAGGTTGTTCTTCTGAGCGAAGCACCTCCCACACTCGGCACACTTGTGCGGCTTCACCCCAGAGTGGATCAGGAGGTGTCTTCCTAGAGTATTCCTGGCAGAAAACTGTCGTCCACAAACTGAGCAGCTGTGGGTTTTGATGGGAGGCTGGTCCGACGTTGCATTCTGCTCAGCGTGCCGTTTCTTCTGGTGCACTTTCATACCACGTAGATAAGCAAAGTCCTGCCCACAGTCGGGGCAGGAGAACCGTTTCGCTCCAGTGTGCGTCCACTGGTGAGCTTTCACTTGGGATTTAGTAGCGAACTTCTTCTCACACTCGGGGCAGTGGTACGGCTTCTCTCCCGTGTGTTTTCTCGTGTGTATCTGCAGAAAAGATAACGTCAGGCAAACTCTTCCACACTCCGAGCAAGAGTAAGTCTTCCTGGGTTTGCTGTTCTCCCGTTGTCCTGTTCCGGAGGGGCGCTCCACTCGGATTCGGTGAATGCAGTGTTTCCTCTCGTGCGTCGACACAGTGGATCTATGAGTGAAGCGCTTGCCACAGTCAGAGCAGGAGTAGGGCTTCTCTCCACTGTGGACCTGCTGGTGTTGCATCATGCTCCATTTGGTGGAGAACCTCTTGCTACAAAAAGGGCAGCAGTAAGGGTTCTCCCCGGTGTGAGTCTTCAGGTGCCGTTCCAGCTTGAGCTGAGAGCTGAACGCTAGTCTACACACGGTGCACCAGGGGTCGATCACGTTCTCTGGGTGATGTTTCCGTTGGTGCTCTATCAGCTTCCCGTTGGTTTGGAAGTTCTTGCCACAGTCTGCGCAGAGGAAAGGCTTCTCCCCAGTGTGCATCCTCTGGTGGACTTTCAGCGTACCATTTTGAGCAAAACTCTTGCCGCAGTCAAGGCAGGAGTAAGGCTTCTCTCCTGTGTGGGATCTCCTGTGGACTTTTAGCGCTGATAAATGTTTACAGTCTTTTCCACACACTGAGCAGCGGGATGTCAGAGCTGGTGTGTGCCTCTCCTGGTGTTGTTCGGGTTCTCCTGATGTCAAATGTTCAGGTTGTTCTGATGTAGAATGTTCAAGTACTCCTAATTTAGAATATCCAGGTTCTTCATTTTCTTCCGATGTAGAATGTCCCGGTTGTTCTGATGTAGAATGTTCCGGTTGTTCTGATGTAGAATGTCCCGGTTGTTCTGATGTAGAATGTTCCGGTTGTTCTGATGTAGAATGTTCCGGTTGTTCTGATGTAGAATGTTCAGGTTGTTCTGATGTAGAATGTCCCGGTTGTTCTGATGTAGAATGTCCCGGTTGTTCTGATGTAGAATGTCCCGGTTGTTCTGATGTAGAATGTCCCGGTTGTTCTGATGTAGAATGTCCCGGTTGTTCTGATGTAGAATGTTCCGGTTGTTCTGATGTAGAATGTCCCGGTTGTTCAGATGTAGAATGTCCCGGTTGTTCTGATGTAGAATGTTCCGGTTGTTCTGATGTAGAATGTTCCGGTTGTTCTGATGTAGAATGTCCCGGTTGTTCCGATGCAGAAGGATTCCACTCGCTACCAGAGTTTGTATTGGAACTCTCTCCTGTGTGGATAAGAAAAGATAAACAGAGATGCAGGTGAGTCCAGTTCAATGTTGTTATTCTTCATTTGGTCCTGGGTGTGCAGGCTTTCGCTCAGCCCAGCACTCCCACACCAGACTCAACTAGCCTATTCATTAAAAAAAGAAACTGTGGGTCAGTTGGTAGAACACGGTGCTTGCAACACCAGGGTTGTGGGTTCGATTCCCACAGAGGACCAGTGTGAAAATGTATGCACTCACTACTGTAAGTCGCTCTGGATAAGTGTCTGCTAAATGACTAACATGTATAATTGTTTTTTCCCCATTGCAACACTGGTTTGGAATGAGACTTTCCATAGGCTTTAGCCCAGGTGTTAACCTTAGTGGAAAAGCCTTATTATTACAGTACCTACCAGTACAATTCCATGCCCAGTACATGCCAGCCTCTTTGACTGCAACATTCATTCCTGGTCTTATTTCACCACCGTAGTCGAGGCTCAAGGCAACCATCTCCTGACAACCCTGGTCACCCTCCTCCTTGTCACCATGGTTACTTTCATGACCAGGGGACACCATGGGTTGGGGTTCAGTGGAGCAGGATGGAGACGGGCTGGACGGGTCTTCAGAGTCCTATGATGAAGAGTGACAGTGCAGTTTTCACAACAAGCTACATTATGAAATGTAGGGATTGAGAGTGCAACAACATTAGGTAGACTCAGCAATATGACATCATCCTAAAAAAAAAAACAGGTCGAATTCCTGTTTATAGAAATCAACAACTAACAAATGTTAACTAAAGCTAAACTTGCCAACACGACAACTATTACCTAGCGGGTGCCACTATCTTTATATTTAATTAATATTTGTCTAGCTAGTAGTTAGTTAGGTTGTTTAGTTTATAAAACAGTTAGTTTGCTAGCTAATTAAGTTAGCCAGTTAGCTAACGTTATGCATTTTCTTTCTAACTAGGATCATGTCATCATATCGATCCCTGTAGTTTGATATTACTACTATTTAGAAATACCCTCTAGTTACAATACATTCTATTAGGAACAACTTAAATCAATAGTTGTTGAACTGTAGCTAGCTAGCTGGCGCACGCTAACTTTAGCTAGCTTTAGCTAATTTACCTGATCCATAATAGAAAGAGACTAAGCCGGTCTTTCCGTCCAACGTTTCCACCCGAGTGTCAATGTTAGGTAGCTTTTCCTAGTTTATCCTTCACCGTGTTCAGTCAAATTGTCCTATTGTAGCTAGTTTTGCGCTGTGTAGATTGCGGAAGCTAGTTTAGCGCCTAAACGGGCCGCAAGCAACCAACGTCTGCTGCTGCGCCAGTGTGTGGTGAACATAGAGAATGATAGATGCCTCTAGTGGCCAAAAGGCCGTTTTAGCATGGGCAGCGGCATCGAGGGCTTCCACCATGCTTCCGCCATTTTAAAGTAGTCAAAGTAGTTAACTAGGGGGGGGATTCCTGTGGGTTGTATCCTCAATGTCGCTGCCCAAGATGTCACAGATATAAAGATGAGTTCTCTATCTATCTCTATGGTTGTGAACAATAGGTGAGCAGCAATAGTTGAATCTGCGCTTCGCCTTCAAAATAAAAGTCTCCCATTGAATGTGACGCAAAAAACTGATTAAAATAGTGGAATCGTACTAGATAATACTAAACAAGGTTGGTATGTGGTTGTATAAATTCAATAAAAGACAATCATTAGTCTTCAGAATTGCATTGCGGGCATACCTATATTGCAATGTAAAGCCTTACCTATGGATATTGGGTCCATGAAATGGGGTATCAGCCTACTCAGTGACACCCACAGATTACAATGATGAAGAGTTAACAAAAAATATTAGCGTCGTAGCTCTTATTGTGGAACTTTAACTGTGGTAAATCACCTTCCCAGTCAGTCTATTGTGTGTATTGGACATTCATATTGACCAACCACCCAGCTGGGGTGTAGTTAGAAGGTCTATTTCCCTGCTTTTGAGAGGAGCTGGCTACTGTACCGAGAGACTTCCAGCAAATGCGCTAACCATACTCCCGAGTGGCGCAGTGGTCTAAGGCACTGCATCGCAGTGCTAGCTGTGCCACTAGAGATCCTGGTTCGAATCCAGGCTCTGTCGTAGCCGGCCGCGACCGGGAGACCCATGGGCGGCGCACAATTGGCCCAGCGTCGTCCAGGGTAGGGGAGGGAATGGCCGGCAGGGATGTAGCTCAGTTGGTAGAGCATGGCGTTTGCAACGCCAGGGTTGTGGGTTCGATTCCCATGGGGGGCCAGTATGAAAAATTTAAATAAATAATGTATGCACTCACTAATTGTAAGTCGCTCTGGATAAGAGCGTCTGCTAAATGACAAAAAAAGTATAATAATCTCACAGTATTCCTTTTAATAACTCAAAGACACTTGCAATTAAGAATAAGAATAACAAAGCGATCACCCCGCCTCTGTTTTGGTCAAAAGCGGAGGGATGGGCCAAGAGATATGGATGCAAGGACTGACATGCCATCAAAATTATATGTTTTGAGGGTATGCAGTGTTTATTTACATTTACAATGTTTACAAACATTGAAGTAAAACGAGCATATTTTGGGGGTTCTGATGGGTTGTGACACTTGAACTAAGGTCATGAGGCATTTATAAATAGCAGGTAGCTTAGTGGGTAAGAGCGTTGTGCCAGTAACCGAAAGGTCGCTGGTTCTAATCCCCAAGCTGACTAGGTGAAAAATCTGTCGATGTGCCCTTAAGCAAGGCACTTAACCCTAATTGCTCCTGTAAATTGCTCTGGATAAGAGCGTCTGCTAAATTACTAAAATGTAAATGTAATAAATTATATTCTTCAAGAAAAAAATATGTATATAGAATTAATTTATGTGACCCATTTTAAGAAACTAGGCGTATGTCACATGTTACTACTTCACAGGAGAGGCATTTGAACGTTGAAAAAAAAATAATCTAAATGCGTTATGTTGGCAGAAATGCCTTATGGAACATGTGAACTTTCATGTGCCTTAATAACAAACTTGTATGCCATCTGTCTCCGGATTACATCTTCAAACTAAGGGCAACCATGGCATCCATGACAGATGGAGAAGCCTTCAGAAGGTTACTTAAGGCAAAAACAAAAGGAGTTATAATGCGAACGTCTAGCAATCCAAAGGTTGTCATCACGCACAACTTTAGCATTGTAGCTAATTAGCTATTTTTAAACTACTTAGCATGTGAGCTAACCCTTCCCCTAACCTTAACCATTTAACCTAACCCTAACTCCTAGAGCTAGCTAATGTTAGCATTAGCAACCTAGCTAACGTTAGTCACAACAAATTGGAATTCGTGACATATCATACGTTTTGCAAATTCATAACATATTATACTAATTGCAATTTGTAACATATTGTGCGAAATGGATGATGGACATCTACAAATTAATACATACCGTACGAAATGTAACATACTGTATCATACTAAATAGAGTGTCTTGGATTTACATACAGAATAATACACAACGCTCTGAGACCAGGTTGTTATTTCTATATAGCCTACACCTTCTCATTCTGAACTTCTAAAGCGAGTGGGGCGGGTGTGGCTTTGTGACAACGATCGCAAGTGTAGCTGCTCACCGATTTGAGGCTCCAACACAGTTCCACCTCCACCACCACCAACACATCCGCTATGCGGGTGTCTGCTATCGCCGGTTAAGACTTGATCTGAATGAATCAGAGTAATAAAAGTAGAAAAGCAGATGGTGCATAATGAATTTGATAGTTACAAACATAAAAACACAGCTACCTACTACTGTGCTACATTCCATTATGGGGCCCAAGTTCACAAATTAACTAAGTAAAACAAATAACTACCGTAAATACAAAAGGTTTCAAAGTTAGAAATAACAGTATCCTATTCAAATAAGATAGAACAGTTTTATGGTTTGAACTGCCATCCAACACACATACACATGCACACATCTCAGTCAAAAATATAAGACATAGCACAGTTTCAGTGTTCTCTAACAGATAGGTGAGCAGGGCATGCAGGCTGTCGCCACTTTATTTATCAGCAATTTGCCTAATAGGATCATGGAAACACTTCAACCACATCATTTTCCTGTTTCTATTCAAGCTTTTTTTTTTGGGGGGGGGTGAGAAGTAATTACGTCCAGCTGTTTTTATCGCCACAAGACAGTTCAATGGAAAAGCACCGTGGCAGGCAATTGTTGCATCTATTTTCTATGCAAACTTTCTAAATGTCGACAAAAATCACTGGACAAGTTAATGAACTATCTACTGTCGTAACAAATCATTTCAAAATAACCAGACATGTTTTCCCTTACGTCTTACATATAATATTGTCCTCAATCCACACTCTGTAACATGAGTCCATACTATTCCTTTCAATCCACACTGTAAGAACAATGCACTTGATTATCTGTAGTGCTGGAGGAATGACAGCAAACACAGAGCCAAGAGTTTGAAAATAACCATTTAATCACAGAAAGCGTACAAATGGAATCTGATGTGCTCTATATTCCAACTGACATATTCCATTCTAAGCATTTCTCTGTACTGTGTACACCTGTTGTATCCGGTGCACGTGACAAATTGCACGTGACAAATTAACTTAGATTTGAATTCATGTCTTGAGATTTGTTTTAAAACATACCAATACATTTTTTAGTAGGCTTTATCCAATTAGATTTAATTTTGCATAAACAAAAAGCACACATTTGATGTAACAAATATGAGACAATGGGAGCAATTTGTGTGTGTTCACTCATGAATTCTAAGTTTCTCGTGCCGCACTGGGAGCAGTGGTAAGGCTTCTCCCCTGTTTGCTTCTCCCCTGTGTGTGTTACCTCATGGTCTTTCAGGTGCCCTAACTGGGTAAATATCTTTCCACAGTAGGATAAGTGGAAAGGCAACATTACAGAGTTCGTTAGCTCATGTTCATTTCATTCCACAGTGGGAGAAATTCCAAAAGGCTTCTCGCTTGTGTGTATTTTCTCATGCTGCTTCAGTTTCCCTAACTTCTTAAAACTCTTTCCACACTGGGCGCAGTAGTAAGGCTTCTGTCCTGTGTGTGTTCTCTCATGTATTTTGAGGCTCCCTTGCTGGTTAAAACTCTTTCCACACTGGTAGCATTGATAGGGCTTCTCTCCGGAGTGTATTCTCTCATGTGTTTTCAAGTTACATGACATGGTGAAATTCTTTCCACACTGGGAGCAATGGTAAGGCTTCTCTCCTGTGTGTGTTCTTTCATGGTATTTCAGGTATGCTGACTGGGTAAAACTATTTTGACACTTGGAGCATTGGTAAGGCTTCTCTCCAGTGTGTATTCGCTCATGTCGTTTCAGGCCGTTTAACCGGCTAAATCGCTTCCCACAGTCTGAGCAGTGGTAAGGCTTTTCTCCAGAGTGTAAACCTAGATGTCTTTTCAGGGAATCTGATGAGGGAAAACTTTTTCCACACTGGGTGCATTGGAATGGTTTTTCTCCTGTGTGTACTCTCTTATGCAATTTCAGATGTGATGACCGGATAAATCTCTTTCCACACTGGGAGCATTGGAAAGGCTTTTCTCCTGAGTGTATTCTCTCATGTGATTTCAGGGAACCTGATGAGGAAAATCGCTTTTCACATTGGGAGCAGTGGTAAGGCTTCTCTCCTGTGTGCGTTCTCTTATGTTTTTTCAGGTGCCCTAACTGGATAAATCTCTTTCCGCACTGAGAGCAGTGATGTGGTCTTGCTGGGTCTGGTTCCTCTGAGGGACTCGTCCCGCTTTCAGAGTAAGAGTTTGGTCTCTCTCCTGCCAAAGACAAACAGAGTATTTTGTTTAACAGAGAATCTCCAGAGTGGGCTCTCTGCTACATTTGAAGTAATTACCCATTTTACACATAGAAATTGACATTACAGGACATTAACCAATCACATCCCTCCTTTAGGGTTGCACATTCAGTGAATCACCAGCAGAGGGACTTTCCTTTGAATCCATTTTCCCATTCACTGTGTTGGTGGTGCTTATAAAATTGATCATAACTTCAAAAGTAGCAGAGAGCCTACTCTGGAAATTAAAATTTACGTCATTTAGCAGACACTCTTATCCAGAGCGACTTACAGTTCATCTTAAGTGTTAAGATCTCTGGGTGAGACAACCACATGTCAGTGATAGTAAGTAAATGTTTTCCTTAATAAAGAAGTTCTCAGCAAAGTTAGCGCTAGTAGGAAAATACAAGTGTGTCTTATTTAAAGCTGCAATATGTCACTTTTTGGGCGGCCCGGCCAAATTCACATAGAAATGCACGTTATAGATCCGTCATTCTCATTGAAAGCAAGTCTTTTTATCCTTAGAGATTGAAAGTGTTAGGTTCTAGCTCTTGTGTATGACAAGTGTAATTATTTAGTGGACTGCAGTGGACTGTAATAATATAATAATTATTATTATAATAATAATAATAATAATAATAATAATAATAATAATAATAATAATAATAATAATAATATGCCATTTAGCAGATGCTTTTATCCAAAGCGACTTACAGTCATGTGTGCATACATTTTTACGTATGGGTGGTCCCGGGGATGGAACCCACTACCCTGGCGTTACAAGCGCCGTGCTCTATCAGCTGAGCTACAGAGGACCACAGACCGCAGAAATGTGTACTCCTGACCTTACCAACTCAGTGTGACCTTGTGGTTAAGAGTCGTACCAGATGCGCCTCACACTACAGAAACAGGAGACAGGCCCAATGAGCCGTTCCAAGACGCTGCTCACTTCTCCTGACTGATAACAAGTCCTGTAATATGCATGGAGAAATCCAGGATGATGGAAAAGTACTGAAGTACATCTTCGTGGAAGGGAGGGGGTTAGATGTGCCAAGCTTATAGAGACATACACCCCCAAAGATACTTGCAGCTGTAATTGCTGCAAAAAGGTGGCTCTACAAAGTATTGACTTTCGAGGGGGGGTGAATAGTAATGCACGCTCAAGTTCTGTTTTTTGGGGGGGGTCTTATTTCTTGTTTGTTTCACAATCAAAAATATTTTGCATCTTGTGTAAATCAAATGATACAAACACCCCCAACAAATCCATTTTAATTCCAGGTTGTAAGGCAACAAAATAGGAAAAATGCCATGGGGGGGCTGAATACTTTCGCAAGCCGCTGTATGTATTCAGCTGTTGCGTCTTTGAAACGTCACTCTGAGTTGGGGCTTGTTGTGTGATCAATATGTTTATTGTATATTGAGATATTGCTCTTCTTACCCGTTTCAAAGAGTAAGACACTCTTTGAAGAGGCAATTGTATTCTTAATCTAAACACTCAGAGCACACAGTAAGTTTTCAAATAACTCCAAGACTGGCTTTGTAGCATCTGGGTAAGGCCAAAATGTCACAAATGTTAGTTATTTCTCAATAATTATTTTGGATACAAATTTCAAAGGTATGCCCAATATAATTTCCCCAAAGGACCTTTCCATGGATTTAATTTGAAAAATAAACGATGTAGAGCTTCAGCCTGATATTGCTGTTTACGTCGTACATCATTGACTCTACCTTTAATTTATAATAATAATAATTTCATTGAAAGTCGTGTATTGAGACTTAGCAAAGCACTACAGAAATAGATATTCAGAGATATTTAAATGGGAAAATATAATAAGAAGCATTTTATCCATTAATGTTTTGTTGGTGACCTTTGACCCTTTGTAGCTTTAGGTCATTTCCATGTGAAAGGACTCATGAGCACCAACATGTGAAGTTCATAGGAGCATTCGGTAATGGAATTTCTGCAATTAAAATAGTCTACAATGGGAAATCATAGTAATCACAAACCACAGTTGGGTTCCCAAGTTTAGACAGCACAGTACAGTACAGTAATGTAAGAAGTTAAGTATAGTATAGTATAGTACACAGTAGAGCACACTAGAGTTGAGTATACTATATTGTATTGAACTATACTCTACCCTACTCCACTGTACTGAATTATACTGAACTCCACTGTTCTGAACTCTACTGTTCTGAACTCTACTGTTCTGTACTGAACTCTACTCTACTGAACTCTACTGTTCTGTACTGAACTCTACTCTACTGAACTCTACTGTTCTGTACTGAACTCTACTGTTCTGTACTGAACTCTACTGTTCTGTACTGAACTCTACTCTACTGAACTCTACTGTTCTGTACTGAACTCTACTGTTCTGTACTGAACTCTACTCTACTGAACTCTACTGTTCTGTACTGAACTCTACTCTACTGAACTCTACTGTTCTGTACTGAACTCTACTGTTCTGTACTGATCTCTACTCTACTGTTCTGTACTGACCTCTACTCTACTGAACTCTACTCTTCTGTTCTGAACTCTACTCTACTGTTCTGAACTCTACTGTTCTGTACTGAACTCTACTCTACTGAACTCTACTGTTCTGTACTGAACTCTACTGTTCTGTACTGATCTCTACTCTACTGAACTCTACTCTACTGAACTCTACTGTTCTGTACTGACCTCTACTCTACTGAACTCTACTCTACTGTTCTGTACTGTGCTGTCCTTTGATGTCCAAACGTTAGATTTGGTCCGGTGCGGACCAACCAAATGTGGTCTTGTTTTGTTGCAGAGCTCATTAAAATAATAGCCAGTGTGTAGAATAATACCCAAATATGTAAAGGAGGATATTGCATATTTATACCTTTGTGTAACTATTTAGGATTCATCACCATGAAGAGAAAATCCACTTCACGTCCTGTAGTTCAATAACCAAAATAGATATTTTTCAAAGTCAGTGTCATGTCATAGATGACACCCCTTTCTTTCTGCAGACATCGTTGAATCTTAACTTGGAGCAGATATTTTTGGAAAAGGTGGTGGTGGACACATACAAAACTTCTGCATAGAGTGGTAAGGTTTGTGAAGCTTTTAAATCAATGGTTTTTCTTTGGCATTCATTTAAAGTAAGAAATCTGAGTCTCAGCGCAATTCCATGCCTTTAACAATTCCTACTACAGAACCAATTATTCAAGTGTAGAACTTTAGTAGCATGCCCATTTAAAGGGGCAATCTGCAGTTGCTACGGACATTTTTGGACTTATACATGTATTATACGTACCCGTTGATTCTGGAAATATATTACTTATTAATGTCTTATGAGCTTAGTTCAACTGTCATACCCCATCAGAACCCAAAATATAAGATTGTTTTACTCCAATGTTTGTAACCAAAGTAAATCTAAACAAACACTATATACAATCAAAACATGGTTAAAACTATACTTTTGATTTCATGGATGGTCAGTCATTGCATCCACAACTCTGTCTATGATATTGAGAGTGGTTACGTTTCTCCAGCCCCATCTCTCAGATTTTTACAGAAACTGGGGCGGGGATCCCGCTTTGATACGGTTTCAACTGCTGATTGCCCCTTCAAAACCACACATTTGGATCAACAACTGCAGCGTTTGTGCCCATGTTTAAGACAGTACTCACTGGTGTTAAACAGATCTCCAGTACCCTCTTCTTCCTCCTCCAATGTGACAGTAATCTCCGCCTCTTCCTTCACTCCAAAAACGTCCCCCTCTTCTTTCACTGTGACAGTCATCGCCTCCTCCTCCTCTTTCACTCCGAAAACGGCATCCTCTTCTTTCACAGTAACATCCTCCTTCTCTTTCACTCTGAAAGCATCTTCCTCTTCATTCAATGTAACTTCTTCTTCTTTCACTGTAACAGCTTCACCCTCTACTTCTTTTTTGATGGTGACAGCCTCCTCTCCCTCCTCCTCTTTCACGAGAGCTTCTTTCTCTGTCCAGAAGACCTGCTCTTCTTTAGCAAGGGGCAAGGTCATGGTCGAAGATGTTAGCTAACCAGCTAGTTAGCATTAGCGACTAGCCCAGTGCTAGGCTAATTTAACAAGCCATCTTACTGACAACGTAAATATTAAATTAAATGGAGTATAGTAAATACGTGTTTAAAACACGTTGGTTAATATACACAAAAATGGTCAAAGAGCTCCAATGTTTCGGTTTTAGGTTGGCTGGATGGCTAGCTAGCTGTCGAGGTGGCTGAATCAGTTGCAGTGTTGTTGTTGAAACATCCCGCACCGTCCATTAGATTATACGTCACGCAAGAGGCACCAGCTGAAAGACTCACATCGCTATCTTCTGACTGAAGTGGGTAACGCAATTTAATAAAAAAAATATATATTATTGCAATTAATTAAACACTAAGCAGGTTTTCATTTACCCAGCATTATCTTCAAAAGATAGACTAATATTGTATCAGTTCGGCAGGTGTGGATTTGTCTTTTATCTAACTTTCTTTACTGCAACAAATGATGATGGAAACTGTGCAGTAGGGGCTGTAACTGAGCTGTAACTATGAGCTGTATGCTGGATGTTACGTCTAGTATAACATCCGGCTCAGAGTTACAGTCCCTTCAGAAAGTATTCATACCCCTTGACTTATTCCACATTTTGTTGTGTTACAGCCTGAATTCAAAATGGATTAAATATTTTTTTTCTCTCCTCACCCATCTATATACGATACCCCATAATGACAAAGTGAAAACATGTTTTTAGATATGTTTGCATGTTTATTGAAAATGAAATATAGAAATATCTCATTTACATAAGTATTCACATCCCTGATTCAATACATGTTCGAACCACCTTTGACAGCGATTACAGCTGTGAGTCTTTCTGGATAATTCTCTAAGCGCTTTGCACACCTGGATTGTACAATATTTGCACATTATTCTTTTTAAAATTCTTCAAGCTCTGTCAAGTTGGTTGTTAGCCTTGTGTTTCTGGTTATTGTCCTGCTGAAAGGTGAATGTGTCTCCCAGTGTCTTTGAGATATTGCGTAAACATAATGGTGGGTTTTACCTTAAACTGGCCATTTCAGTGTAACATTTTCTAGTGTTGATTCAGGAGTTAAATTAACACTCATTGGTGTAAAAGAACCCCAGTGTTGGTGTTAATAACCAGTGTTAAACCAAAACCACACCCATCATTATCATATTTCCCAGCATGCTCTATTGCAGCTAAAAAAAATTATTTTTTTGTTTAAATATCTATGGTTTTGCATGTACATTGATTAACATACATTTTATATTACGACTCAGGATATGACCCAGATGCAGACACAGGAGGCGGATAGTTCGTTTCTCAGAATATTTATTATCACAAAGGGGGCAGGCAGAGGTTCGTAAACCAGGTCAGAGTCAGGCAGGTACAGGACGGCAGGCAGGGTCAGGACAGGCAGAAAGGTCAGAACCGGGAAGACTAGAAAACAAATACTTGAGAATAGGAGAAATACGCTGGTAAGTCCTGACAAAACAAGACAAACTGGCAACAGACAAACAGAAAAGGCAGGTATAAATACACAGGGGATAATGGGGAAAATGGGAGACACCTGGTGGGGGGTGGAGACACCTGGTGGGGGGTGGAGACACCTGGTGGTGGGTGGAGACACCTGGTGGTGGGTGGAGACACCTGGTGGGGGGTGGAGACAAGCACAAGACAGGTGAAACAGATCAGGGCGTGATACAGTGTCTCTTGGAAAGCAAACCGAACCTGGTTTTCCTCTAGGATTTTTGCCTGTGCTTAGATCTATTCCGTTTCTTTTTATCCTAAAAAAAAACTCCCTGTTTCTAAAAAACATGTTTTTCACTTTGTCATTATGATGTATTGGTGTGTAGACGGGTGAAACGACAATCAATTGAATCCATTTTGAATTCAGGCTGTAACACAACAAAAATATGGAATAAGTCAAGGGGTGTGAGTACTTTCTGAAGGCTCTGTATAATATGATGCATTTGATCCAATAACGTCTTGTTGTTGGTCCACACTCTTTGTAGCTATAATAGTATTGAACAACACACAGCATGACAGTGGATATGACAAAAAATCTTTAACTTGAACTTGATTGATCAACTCCCCCAAGCCCTCCTGCAGAAATGTATATCATCTGTATCCTTTTGGGTTGCTGCAGTTCAGTGTTGTAGCAGTAAATGTTCCCACTGATAACTCATAATCAGTCACCAAAGACATGAGCTGAAAGGCACCATTCCCGTTAGTAGAAGGCTTGACCAAAGACATGAGCTGAAAGGCACCATTCCTGTTAGTAGAGGACTTGACCAAAGACATGAGCTGAAAGGCACCATTCCTGTTAGTAGAAGACTTGACCAAAGACATGAGCTGAAAGGCACCATTCCTGTTAGTAGAGGACTTGACCAAAGACGTGAGCTGAAAGGCACCATTCCTGTTAGTAGAGGACTTGACCAAAGACGTGAGCTGAAAGGCACCATTCCTGTTAGTAGAGGACTTGACCAAAGACGTGAGCTGAAAGGCACCATTCCTGTTAGTAGAGGACTTGACCAAAGACATGAGCTGAAAGGCACCATTCCTGTTAGTAGAGGACTTTACCAAAGACATGAGCTGAAAGGCACCATTCCTGTTAGTAGAGGACTTGACCAAAGACATGAGCTGAAAGGCACCATTCCTGTTAGTAGAGGACTTGACCAAAGACATGAGCTGAAAGGCACCATTCCTGTTAGTAGAGGACTTGACCAAAGACATGAGCTGAAAGGCACCATTCCTGTTAGTAGAGGACTTCACCAAAGACATGAGCTGAAAGGCACCATTCCAGTTAGTAGAGGACTTGACGTGCAGGAATGTCTAAACAAATCGTTAAAATGTAATAAATGTCATGCTCCATGGTGTCAAATAATCACTATTCAGATTAAAGGTCACCTATCAAGTAAACCCTAGAATCGTAATACAAAACACTCTCTATTTTCTCAACATGTGGGAAACAAGGTGGAAGAAGCTCGGGCCATTTGAAATTTAAAGAGGCATTCCAAAGGATTGGAAACTACCTCGTTATTTTTTAAACCACCCGTTTTGGACTCGATGTGTCAATGTATGGCTCATAGACCCACATGCATAATAACCCATCTGCAGTCCTCTCCCAGCCCGAGAAAGGCACAGAATCCTTACATTTTTTACCTGGGCATCATTTTAGTGCACGGGATACTCAATCGTTCATGTCATGCAGTGAGCGTGTGGATTGCCTGGCTACATGCGCTTACCATTTAGTCAAATGAGACACTTGCGTTGGTTTGAGTCAGACGCTTTATTATTTTGAGAGTTTCTTTGACGATGTCACAGAATAACTTTCTACACCAAGCAGCTCCTTGAATCTTTGCGGTGGATGAAATTCTTTCAGAGCCCCAATGCCATGTTTCAGTCTTGGTGTAAAAAGGTATTGTCGTTATTACAACGTTGCGGATAAAGTTCGGTATGACAAAAATTGCAGGTGTACAACATCTAAAGACCCGCATCACGATACAGAGAGCTTTGCTGTTTGTTAAAAGGACGTGTTGTGGGTGCAGGCTCTGGCAATCACCCCGTCTTTGGTTCGTGACAAGGATGCAGAGTTGAACGGACGGCGCTGCAGGTGACAATGTGACAGCCTCGGGACCGTGCCCTTAGTGCAGCTAACGTAGTAGGGCTATAGATCTGGGACGGTGTTTTCTCAGGAACGTCAATCTCACTCGACTACTCTCAAACGATCAGGAGGGCAAGGACTCTCCCATGGTCCCCCCTCAGTTCAACCCTGGCTGTAGATGGCTCACCAAGGTGAACTACGCTCTGGCCTCAGGAGTGTGACAAGACTGACCAGCTGCTGTGGCGCACTTACAATGCCGCTGCATGTGCTGCCCGAATGGGAAACGCCTTGGCGTTCCTCTCGGCTGCCGTACAGAAAACAATGAGCTCAGAGGACCAGGATTCCAGAGCCCTGTTCGACTCACCCGAGATGTGGGGTATCTCCGTGTCATTGGCCATGCTGTCATGCTGTCAGGTTTGGCTGGCTCAAACGTCTCTCCCTGACAAATAAGGAAGCAGCTCATCAAACTACCAGTCCTACCAAGCCAGGTCTTCCACCCTGGATCTCAGAAGGTTCTTGACAAGGCAAAACACTCATGTGTTACGAGAGAGAGACCATTCAAAGCACTTCCCACAAGCCCACAGGGCCACAGCAGAGACACCTAGGGGGTCCCCTGCCACTACAACAGACCCAGCGGTCAAGACAGGAGCCATGGTCTCGAGGCAGGCGCCCAAACTCAGATCCCCTTCCTTCTGGCAGCGGTTACCAAGCAACCAGATACCAAGCAACCAGCTACCAAGCAACCAGTCACGCACCTTCTCCCGTTCGGTGCCTTATAAAAAGCCTTCCCCAGGGTTGGTGTCAGACCCCTGGGTACTGGCAACAGTATCCAAGGGGTACAGGCTCCAATTCTGATGGCGGCCCCCTCCCTTCTCAGGTGTCCGAATGACCAAGGTCACAGACCCGAACCAAAGCCAAAGCCTACACAACAAAATCTTGTTCCTCCTCCAGAAGGAATGAATCACGAGTGTAATCTCCAACAAACAGCAAACTTGATTTTACTCAACATATTTTTTGTCCCCAAGAAGGATGGGGGGCTATCGGCCCATCCTCAACCTCAGATGCTTGAACTGCCGTCTGAAGGTCCTGCCTTTCAAGATGTTGAATACGACCCACATCTTGCAGTCCATAACACCAGGAGATTGGTTCACTTCTCTGGACCTCAAGGACGCCTACTTTCATATCCCAATATGGCCCGGTCACAGACCGTTCCTGCATTTCGCATTTCTAGGACAGGCCTACCAGTTCAACGTCCTACCATTTGGCTTTTCTCTGGCCCCTCGCATGTTCACACGTTGTGTCTCAGCAGCTCTGGCTCCTCTCAAATTAGTGGGACTGAAGTTACACCCCCTACTTGGATGACTGGCTGATCTCACAGATGTGTGAAAATGGACACAGAGAGGGTGATGATTCACATCCAGCACTTGGTAATAAAAGTTAACTTGGAAAAGAGCAATCTGGAGCCCAGACAGCAGACTGCTTTCGTGGGTCTCTCTCTCAATTCCCTGACTATGCCTGCTTCCCTCACCTGACAGAGAGTGGACAAGATCCTGAACCTCCTTGACCATTTCCGCCTCGGCAAACATGTGGATGCTGCACTGTTTCAAAGCCTTTTAGGGAGCGACATCAATGGCCGTGGTTCCCCTAGGCCTCCTCAGAGCCCGACCCATCCAGAGATGTTCAATACATTCCACCTTCACCACAAAGCAGACAAACTGGTGAAGATCAAAGTGTCCCTGGAGAGACAGGATTCTCTTATTTTTATTTTTATTTTTTTTTAACTCAGGGGATCCCTCTGGGGAATATCCCTTCCAGGAGGACTGTAGTGACGACATACACCTGGCAGGCTGGGGGGCTGTCTGGTAAGGCAAGTCGGTGAGAGGGATGTGGGAGCTCAAAGCTTTTCACCTCGCGCTCATAGCCCTTCTCCCTCACATTCTGTACAGACGCATGCTTGTGAGAACAGATAACACCTCCACAGTGAATCCCATAAATCCCCACGAGGTCACTGCGTTGCCTTCAGGTGGCACAGGAGCTCCTGGCTTGAGCTCTACCCCTCCCAGGTCAGGCCCTCTTCACGGGGAGTGGCGCCTCCACCTCTTGAGACGCACCCAACAACTATTTGTGTGCTACGATGGCAAGAAGCTTGAGCCTGCCGCTCTCTAAACAGCAGCTCTCCCATTGGCTGGTGGATACCATCTCCCAAGCCTACACGAGTCAGGATCAACTAGTGCCAGGAGGCGTGGTGGCCCATTCCACCAGGAGCGTGGCCACATCTTGGGCAGCCCTGAAAAGTTTTCTTTGTCTGTCATTTTTGTGGCGGCTGCCACATGGTCCTCGCCATACACATTTGCTAGGTATTACCGAGCAATCGTGGCAACCCCCGCTCCGCTGAGCTCTGCCATCTTGCTCGACTGCTGCCCGCCGAGTTGTTGGAGATGTAGAATCCTCCGTTCCTCACAACCTTGTTGACAGAAGTCATCCACGGTAAGGACCAATAACACTTATCAGTTACGGTCTGAGTGAGGTCTAAATAGAGCTTAAGTTATGTACATAACTATGGCTCTATGGGAACCTGTTTCAAGCATTCCAGGCAAAGAGGATGAGGCGGACTTGGCCTCTCCTTTTATAGATAAGCGGTAAAGGCCGCCTCCAGGTTATCGGGCATAACTATTTCGACATATGGTCTCGATGATTGGCTGACGCAAGACATCATTCACAGTTAGCACACTTATCAGTGACGGTCATCCTTCGGTCTTATAGATCCATAGTAATGTATGGTATGAAAAATTTATGCACTCACTAACTGTAAGTTGCTCTGGATAAGAGTGTCTGCTAAATGACTAAAATGTAAAAATGTAATGTATACTGAACAAAAATATAAACACATGCAACAATTTCAAATATTTTACTGAGTTACAGTTCATATAAGGAAATCAGTAAATGTAAATAAATTCATTAGGCCCTAATCTATAGATTTCACATGACTGGGCAGGGGCGCAGCCATGGGTGGGCCTGGGAGGGCATAGGCCCACCCACTTGGGGGCCCACCCACTGGGGAGCCGGGCCCAGCCAATCAGAATGAGTTTTTCCCCACAAAAGGGCTTTATTACAAACATAAATACTCCTCAGTTTCATCAGCTGTCAGGGTGGCTGGTCTCAGACAATCCCATAGGTGAAGAAGCCAGATGTGGAGGTCCTGGGCTGGCATGGTTACACGTGGTCTGCGGTTGTGAGGCCAGTTGGATGTACTGCAAAATTATCTAAAACGATGTTGGAGGCTGCTTATGGTAGAGAAATGAACATTCAATTATCTGGCAACAGCTTTGGTGGACATTCCTGCAGTCAGCACAAACTTGAGACATCTGTGGCATTGTGTTGTGTGACAAAACTGCACATTTAAGAGTGGCCTTTTATTGTCCCCAGCACAAGGTACACCAGTGTAATGATCGTGGTGTTTAATCAGCTTCTTGATATGCCACACCTGTGTGTTGGAAATTTCTGTTAAACCTTTATCATGCTTGTGTAGTAGAAGCTTTTTCTTTAAGCCTGGTTGCTTAGGCGTTATTTCTTAGATTGTTGATATAACTAGATCATATGCATGGATAGGGGCCTGTTTCTAACTGTTCTGTGTGTGTAGCATAAGAACCTAGTTTTAGAGAAGTATGGACATGATGTCTGGGCGTACAGCCAAGACCTATGGTTTCCTGCTAGTCAGAAGGGAAAGAACCGGTTCCTCTCAATCTACTGAAACCAGAGCAAAGTGTTAAATCCTGAGCACAAAACACTAAATCCTGAACATCATTTAGGCAGACAGCGAAAGAGGCTTGCTTGCCAGGGTCAAGGGGTCATTCATCTACTTTTGAGGAACTATGTCTGGGGAGATTTCCTGTTGTTTTAAACACCTATTGTTCTCAGAATGAGAGAACCTTTGTCACAGTTAGTCTGCACCCTGTACCCCAGTTCCGTCTCATTGTCCAGCACATACACACACCAAGATCACGAGTTTTGTACATGCTTGCATAAGATGACTTGCCTATATAAGGTTTCTGTACTCCTCGTGTCATTCCAGCTCTCTGGCGTACACCTCAGACGTGCAAGCCCGACCAGCTTCATTATTGCAATAATTAATTGATAATTAAAGTATAATTGTTTGAAGAAATAAGTCTCTCCTTATTGGGTAGAATTTCCACGACACCTGTCTGGTGGATGTATTATCGTGGAAAATGAGAAATGTTCACTAACAGGGATGTAAACAAATTTGTGCACAAAATATGAGAGAAATAAGCTTTTTGTGCATATGGAAAAAATCGTAAAGAAAAAAATTCAGCTCATGAAACATGGGACCAACACTTTACATGTTGCGTTTATATTTTTGTTCAGTATACAAAACTTGCCTTATCCGATGTGGTAAAGTTGATTTGAAATTCGATAGACATTCAGACCTTCGATTTGAGCTACAGACCTCAGGCTCTTTATGAAGGAAAAGGGTATACAACATTGCACAGGCCTTAATTTCCCGATTCCAACCAGAGTTTCATAATCACAAGGCAATGGTGTTTGCAGTATTGGGCACAGTGCAACTAGTTAGGGACCGTCAACAAAGTGCATGAACAAAATATTCAATTTCAATAAATCTTTGACCACATCACCTAGAAACTTCAAACAAACTTTCCAACAGTTCAGAATGGAGGGACACATGCTGCACATCCTTTGTTTGTCTCACAAAATACTTTACATATTTTAATTAAAAAAATTATATTAAAAGATTAGTTATTATTTCAATAGCTCATTGACCATGTGAACTAGACACCTCAAACCAAATTTGGATTGTTCACAGGATAGGGACACACATTGCACACCCTATGGTTTTCCCATAAAGCACTTACAATTTTATAACAATATTTGAAACTTTAAAATGTCAATAGCGCTTCAACAACGTGACTTAGCAACCTCATTTAAACTATCCTTACATAGAGATTACATTATACCTTACATAGAGAGGCATGTTGCACACCCTTTTTTCTCATAAAATGTTTCCAACTTTTGTTTATATATATATATATATATACAAACACTACATGACCAAAGTATGTGGACACCAGCTCGTCGATTATCTCATTCCAAAATCATGGGCATTAATATGGAGTTGGTCCCCCCTTTGCTGCTATAACAGCTTCCACTATTCTAGGAAGGCTTTCCACTAGATGTTGGAACATTGTTGCGGGGACTTGCTTCCATTCAGCCACAAGAGTGTTAGTGGGGTCGAGCACTGATGTTGGGCGATTAGACATGGCTCGCAGTCGGCGTTCCAATTCATCCCAAAAGGTGTTCGATGGGGTTGAGGTCAGGGCTCTGTGCAGGCCAGTCAAGTTCTTCCACACCAATCTCCACAAACATTTCTGTATGGACCTTGCTTTGTGCACGGGGCATTGTCATGCTGAAACAGGAAAGGACCTTCCCCCAAACTATTGCCACAAAATCTTCTAGAATGTCATTGTATGCTGTAGCGTTAAGACTTCCCTTCACTGGAACTAGGCCCCCTAGCCCGAACCATGAAAAACAGCCCCAGACCATTAGTTACATTTTTTATTAAGAATTTCAATAGCTCCTTGATCTAATTGAGCAGCCAGATTGCAGTGGTAATGAAGCTGCCCCTGCCTCAGTTGAATTTTCATGTACAGTGGCTTGCGAAAGTATTCACTCCCCTTGGCACAACCTGGAATTAAAATTGATTTTTGGGGGATATGTATAATTTAATTTACACAACATGCCTACCACTTTGAAGATGCAACATATGTTTTATTGTGAAACAAACAAGAAATAAGACAAAGAAACAGAAAACATGAGCGTGCATAACTATTCACCCCCCCAAAGTCAATACTTTGTAGAGCCACCTTTTGCAGCAATTACAGCTGCAAGTCTCTTGGGGTATGTCTCTATAAGCTTGGCACATCTAGCCACTGGGATTTTTGCCCATTCTTCAAGGCAAAACTGCTCCAGCTCCTTCAAGTTGGATGGGTTCCGCTGGTGTACAGCAATCTTTAAGTCATACCACAGATTCTCAATTGGATTGAGGTCTGGGATTTGACTAGGCCATTCCAATACATTTAAATGTTTCCCCTTAAACCACTCTAGTGTTGCTTTAGCAGTATGCTTAGGGTCATTGTCCTGCTGGAAGGTGAACCTCCGTCCCAGTCTCAAATCTCTGGAAGACTGAAACAGGTTTCCCTCAAGAATTTCCCTGTATTTAGCGCCATCCATCATTCCTTCAATTCTGACCAGTTTCCCAGTCCCTGCCGATTAAAAGTTTACATTCACTTAGGTTGGCGTCATTAAAACTCGTCTTTCAACCACTTCACACATTTCTTGTTAACAAACTATAGTTTTGGCAAGTCGGTTAGGACATCTACTTTGTGCATGACAAGTAATTTTTCCAAGAATTGTTTATAGACAGATTATTTCACTTATAATTCACTGTATCACAATTCCAGTGGGTCAGAAGTTTACATACACTCAATTTACTGTGCCTTTAAACAGCTTGGAAAATTCCTGAAAATGATGTCATGGCTTTAGAAGCTTCTGATAGGCTAATTGACATAATCTGAGTCAATTGGAGGTGTACCTGTGGATGTATTTCAAGGCCTACCTTCAAACTGAGCGCCTCTTTGCTTGACATCATGGGAAAATGAAAATAAATCAGCCAAGACCTCAGAAAAAAATGTGTAGACCTCACAAGGTTCATCCTTGGGAGCAATTTCCAAACGCCTGAAGGTACCACGTTCATCGGTACAAACAATAGTCTGCAAGTATAAACACCATGGGACCACGCAGCCGTCATCCCACTCAGGAAGGAGACGTGTTCAGTCTCCTAGAGATGAACGTACTTTGGTGCGAAAAGTCTAAATCAATCCCAGAACAACAGCAAAGGACCTTGTGAAGATGCTGGAGGAAACAGGTACAAAAGTATCTATATCCACAGTAAAACGAGTCCTATATCGACATAACCTGAAAGGCCACTCAGCAAGGAAGAAGCCACTGCTCCAAAACCGCCATAAAAAAGCCAGACTACGGTTTGCAACTGCACATGGGGACAAAGATTGTACTTTTTGGAGAAATGTCCTCTGGTCTGATGAAACAAAAATAGAACTGTCTGGCCATAATGACCATCGTTATGTTTGGAGGAAAAAGGGGGTAGCTTGCAAGCCGAAGAACACCATCCCAACCGTGAAGCACAGGGGTGGCAGCATCATGCTGTGGGGGTGCTTTGCTGCAGGAGGGACTGGTGCACTTCACAAAATAGATGGCATCATGATGAAGGAAAATTATGTGGATATATTGAAGCAACATCTCAAGACATCAGTCAGGAAGTTTAAAGCTTGGTCGCAAATGGGTCTTCCAAATGGACAATGACCCCAAGCATACTTCCAAAGTTGTGGCAAAATGGCTTAAGGACAACAAAGTCAAGGTATTGGAGTGGCCATCACAAAGCCCTGACCTCAATCCTATTTGTGGGCAGAACTGAAAAAGCGTGTGCGAGCAACGAGGCCTACAAACCTGACTCAGTTACACCAGCTCTGTCAGGAGGAATGGGCCAAAATTCACCCAATTTATTTTGCTTGTCCCTATGGGGGAACTGCTTGTCCCTATGGGGGAACTGCTTGTCCCTATGGGGGAACTGCTTGTCCCTATGGGGGAACTGCTTGTCCCTATGGGGGAACTGCTTGTCCCTATAGGGGAACTGCTTGTCCCTATAGGGGAACTGCTTGTCCCTATAGGGGAACTGCTTGTCTCTATGGGGGAACTGCTTGTCCCTATGGGGGAACTGTTTGTCCCTATGAGGGAACTGTTTGTCCCTATGGGGGAACTGCTTGTCCCTATAGGGGAACTGCTTGTCCCTATGGGGGAACTGTTTGTCCCTATGGGGGAACTGCTTGTCTCTATGGGGGAACTGCTTGTCCCTATAGGGGAACCACATTCTAGGCAAACAATATACACAAATAAGATCAATCTAAAACACAAATATTGGAACAAACAATTCCAAAATATCTACCTGCAATAATAGAATATGATAATGGTGATAGTGGTTTTGAGAAGTTTACTATACAGAGTATAAACCACACAGTCACACTGGGGTTCTTTTTCCACCACTCGGTATTATTGTAACTTTTGTGAATCTAACTGAATCAACTGTAGAAATGTTCCATTGAGAAATCAACAACAGGTAACACTGGCCAATTTGCTCTGCGCAAATAATCCCACAGTTTAAAACATGTTCACACCTTTCCTCCTCCTAGCCTGTCACAGTAAATGGAGAGATAGGGGCTCATGACTAGGGGTCAGTAAGAGAGATGTCACATTAACTGGAGAGAGAGAGGGAGAGTGTGATCATGACTAGGGGTCAGTAAGAGAGGAGAAGTCACATAAAATTATCGCTTGAGTTCAACAAAATTGATTATAACGTTGCGGATAAAGTTTGGTATGACAAAATGTCATGTGTACACCATCTAAAGTCCTGCACCACGATACTGAGAGCGTTGCTGTTTGTAAAATGATGTATTTAGGTGTTTTTGGAGCCTTTATTCATGATTTTGGGACACCCTGGAACTCGAGAATGAGGCTCAGGAAGTCAATTGCTGGTGGGGCAAGTTCCTAAAAAGTGATATTACAAAAAGAATTGTCTGGAACCTTCTATAACATTCCATTTACATAAAAAATACAGATTAGTGTCCTAAACAGTGAACTTCTCCTTTAACTCATGAATTAATTTATGTGTTTATGTGATGTGAAATATTTCTTTCCCAACACTGGGAGCAGTGGTAAGGCAACTTCTCAGTGTGTGGTCCCTCATGGTCTTTCAGGTTCCCTAACTAGGTAAATATCTTTCCACACTGGGAGAAGTGGAAAAGCTTCTCTCTTTCAAGGCTTCTCGGCTGAGTGTGTTAGAGCATGTGTTTTCAGGTATCTTGACTGGGTGAAACTCTTTCCGCACTGGGAGCAGTGGAAAAGCTTCTCTCCTGTGTGTGTCATCTCATGCGTTCTCAGTCTCCTTAACCTGTTAAAACCCTTTCCACAATGAGAGCATTGGAACGGTTGTTCTCCTGTGTGTATTCCTGTGTGCTCTTTCAGATGCGATGATTGAATAAATCTCTTTCCACACTGGGAACATTGGAAAGGCCTCTCTACAGAGTGTGTTCTCTCATGTTTTTTTAGGTCCCCTGATGAGAAAAATTTATTTTCACACTGGGAGCATTGATATGGCTTCTCTCCAGTGTGTGCTATTTCATGCACTTTTAGATACCCTGATCGTCCGAAACCCTTTCCACAATAAGAGCATTGATAAGGCTTTGCCTCCCCTGTATGTATTCTCTCATGTGTTTTCAGGCCCTTTAATGTAACAAAACTCTTTCCACACTGGGAGCAGAGGTGAGGCTTCTCTTCTATGTGTGTCCACTCATGTGTTTTTAAAGTCCATAACTGAGTAAAACTCTTTCCACACAGGGAGCAGTGGAAAGGCTTCTCTCCTTTGTGTATTCTCTTATGTTTGATCAGGCCGCCTAACTGAGTAAAATGCTTTCCACACAAGGAGCAGTGGAAAGGCTTCTCTCCTGTGTGTGTCCTCTCATGAGTTTTCAGGTTCCCTATCCAGGTAAAACTCTTTCCACAATGGGAGCACTGGAAGGGCTTTTCTCCAGAGTGTATTCTCTCATGTTCTTTCTGGCTCCCTAACTGGGTAAAACTCTTTCCACAATGGGAGCAGTGGAAGGGCTTTTCTCCTGTGTGCATTCTCTTATGCATTTTCAGGTGCCATGACTGGGTAAAACTCTTTCCACAATCAGAGCAGGGGTGAGGCTTCTCTCCTGTGTGCCTTCTCTCATGCATTTTCAAGTGCCATAAACGGGTAAAACTCTTTCCACACTGGGAGCAGTGGAAAGGCTTTTCTCCTGTGTGTGTCTTTTCATGTCTTTTCAGGCTATATAACCTGGTAAAACTCTTTCCACAATGGGAGCAGTGGAAGGGCTTTTCTCCTGTGTGTGTCCTCTCGTGTCTTTTCAGGTGTAATAACCGGGTAAAACTCTTTCCACACTGGGAGCAGCGGTGTCGTCTTGCTGGTTTAGACGTCTCTGGTTCCTCTGAGTCTGGTCTTTCTCCTGCCAAAGACAGTATTTATTTAAATAGAGAGACTATGAAGTTTAATCCAAATCAGATCCTTCAATAACCTGAGGCCAGTAAAAAAATTAAAATGTATTTTATTATTGGTATGATACAAATAAAAATAAAAGAACTATAGAGCTCCAACTTGAATCTTGCTCTCATGGAAAGCCATGTCTTTAAGCTGAGCAGAGCACTATAGTAATAGAGGACTACAGAGTTTCAATCAATGTCATAGGCTGCATTTGATCTATTGATAATAATGTTTTTTGTTGGTGGCCCACTCTTCAATGGTAAACATATCTTACATGGTGGCTTTAAAGGGATATTGTGAGATTCTGGCAACTAGCGTTAGCGCAATGACTGTAAGTCTACAGGTATGCTAGCGGATGCTAGTTAGCATTAGCGTTAGAGCGACGACTGGAAGTCGTATGCTAGTTAGAATTGGCTAGTGAATCTACCTCTAACTAACTAACCTCCACCCGCAGAGCCATACAAATGGTATCCACAAGTTAATCTGACTCTGGGAAAGTAGATTTTAAAAAATTGCCAGAATCTCACAGTATCCCTTTAACAATTCCTACACTGAACTAAAATATAAATGCAACATGTAAAGTGTTGGTCCCATGTTTCATGAGCTGAAATAAAATATGTGATTAGTGATTCATCTACGTATATATATGCCTTTATATTAAGGTCAACCATTTTACGTTGATCTAAACCAGCAGGTGAGTTGGTTCTACTCTTTTTGGCCCATTTCCTTGTGTTTTGTGGTGGAAAACTGAGCAAAGCACATCAACCCTGTTACCCCATAGACAGACAGGCTAGAATTTTTTTTATTACAAAATAAAATAAAATAAAATTGTGAGGCTTGAATTCAATTCTTCCTGTTGCACACAATAAGTTTCCATTTCCCCTGTCACAAGGGGATTTATGGCTGATTTAAGTAGAAATTGTCAACCTTGTTACGGTCTACCCTGTTACTTTATTTGGCATTGACTATAGTCATTTTTTAAAATTTTATCTCTTGAGATGGGAAATGTGTTTATGAAGCCGAACATGTCCTCTTTAGGACAGAATGTAAAAATCTGGTGAAATCATATATTTATTTATTTTTATACAAATTATACTTCTCAAAAGGCACCGAATTGGTGGAATGGCCTAGTAGGCAATGCGACCAATCATAGCCCTCCTTTTACTTGTATCATTAAACATCTTGCAAATCACCAGCAGAGTAATTATTTCTCAATTATGCTTTAAGATACAAATGCCAAATATACACTACCGTTCAAAAGTTGAGTCACTTAGAAATGTCCTTGTTTCAAATTGATCAGAAATACAGTGTAGACATTGTTAATGTTGTAAATGGCTATTGTAGCTGGAAACGGCTGATTTTTTATGGAATATATACATACGCGTACAGAGGCCCATTATCAGCAACCATCAGTCTTGTGTTCCAATGGCACATTGTGTTTGCTAATCCACGTTTTTCATTTTAAAAGGCTAATTGATCATTAGAAAACCCTTTTGCAATTATGTTGGCACAGCTGAAAACTGTTGTGCTGATTAAAGAAGCAATTAAAACTGGCCTTCTTGAGACTAGTTGAGTATCTGGAGCATCAGCAATTGTGGGTTTGATTACAGGATCAAAGTGGCCAGAAACAAATAACTTTCTTCTGAAACTCGTCAGTCTATTCTTGTTCTGAGAAATGAAAGCTATTCCATGCGAGAAATTGCTGAAGATCTTGTACAACGCTGTGTACTACTCCCTTCACAGAACAGCGCAAACTGGCTCTAACCAGAATAGAAAGAGGAGTGGGAGGCCCCCCCCGGTGCACAACTGAGCAACAACCGAGTTTGTATTTTTGCTATGAGATGTTAAGGCTTTTTTTAGGCTTTTGCTCGATTTCATTTTTCACGGTTGGTTCTGTTTGGGTGTGGCTTGCCTTGATTGGAATCATTCTTGTTGGTCAGCATGTGTGTTGCACCTGTTGTCTCGTTAGTCAGTCGTTAGTTTCACCTGTGCTGGCCCAGCTGATATTTAAGAGCGTCTGGCCCAGCTGATATTTAAGAGCGTCTGGCCCAGCTGATATTTAAGAGCGTCTGGCCCAGCTGATATTTAAGAGCGTCTGGCCCAGCTGATATTTAAGAGCGTCTGGCCCAGCTGATATTTAAGAGCGTCTGGCCCAGCTGATATTTAAGAGCGGCTGGCCCAGCTGATATTTAAGAGCGTCTGGCCCAGCTGATATTTAAGAGCGGCTGGCCCAGCTGATATTTAAGAGCGTCTGGCCCAGCTGATATTTAAGAGCGTCTGGCCCAGCTGATATTTAAGAGCGTCTGGCCCAGCTGATATTTATGAGCGTCTGGCCCAGCTGATATTTAAGAGCGTCTGGCCCAGCTGATATTTAAGAGCGTCTGGCCCAGCTGATATTTAAGAGCGTCTGGCCCAGCTGATATTTAAGAGCGTCTGGCCCAGCTGATATTTAAGAGCGTCTGGCCCAGCTGATATTTAAGAGCGGCTGGCCCAGCTGATATTTAAGAGCGTCTGGCCCAGCTGATATTTAAGAGCGTCTGGCCCAGCTGATATTTAAGAGCGTCTGGCCCAGCTGATATTTAAGAGCGGCTGGCCCAGCGCTCCAGTTGGCGTGAGAGATGTTGGAAGAGCTTTACCGTGGTTTGGCTCCTCCTCTTTGAGTGTGATCAAAACAAATCCTTTCCCCCTTGTGTTCTCCCCAGTGGTTTGCTCCACTTGCCTTTACCTCCGTATTAGAAGTTGGTGTGGGTTTTTAGTTTGGTTTGCCTTTTCTGGGACCGATTTAGTGGCTCATGGTGGGGGTCTATTAGGACCTAGATTCTTGTTGCTAGGCAACTTCCAGCTGACGCTCCCATGAGCGTCTTTGAGAACCCCTCCTAAAAGCCCACCTGTTTCCTACTGGTTGTCCATTGCTTATTTGTTAGTTCCCTATTTCTGTTGAACGATGATATTTACATTTACATTTACGTCATTTAGCTTGGTTTTCTTATTGGGGAACGTAACACCCCTTCCGTTTGACACAGTCCCAAAATGTGTTGCATGTCAGCAGTCAAGTTGTCACGATATTGGACCGTTAAGAAGAAAAGTGTCTCCAGCATTATATGATGCAAAACGCATCATGATGCGTCTCCGGCCACATCATCATGATGCGTTGTGCGTCATATGATGCTGGAGACACTTTTTCTTCCTAAAAGTCCAATATCTTGACAATTTGACTGCTGACATGCAAAACATTTCGGGACTGTATCAACAGTGGACTAATTTTAAAAAAAATACCAAAAGATAGTTTGAGTGATATTCCCCTTTAAATATCAGCTTCTGACTAACGTGATGACAAGCCAGCACAGGTGAAACACAAACTGACTAACAAGATGACACCAATCAGTGCACCCAACGTGCTAAAGTGCAACCTCGAAATATAAATGGAAAAACCAAAGCCCCTAACAACATGTGCAGTCCAGTAGCGTAGGTTCCCTCTCCTTTCTACTCCACTCTACCCCAACTACTTTTGTGAAAATTGGCTCGAGAGTCGTTTTAGAACCAACGAGCTGCTATACAACACTGGATGGAAACGTTTTGCAAATATGGATCAAATAATAAATATTGATCAATCAATGAACTGTTACAGGAGCAGATTGCAGTCTAATCCACACACCGTTGTTCTTACCTGATGACATTGAATCTGAATCTCCCTCATCTACTTCTCTCACAGTTCCACTCAGCCCTGGTGTTTTCCTGCAGTCCACGAGCCGCACAGACACCCTCTTCAGACCCCACAGTAAGGCGCTACGGGGAGAGGCACGACCTGGGGACTCCGGGAGAGGGGAGGGGGGCGGGAGAGACGTGTCCTGAAAACCACACAAATAAAGACAATCAATTTAGGGTGGAAAACCCCTCTCCTACCCGACAAGGTATTTAGAATCCTCAAAAGTCTCAGCAGTCCTTCCTTGATTCCTCTCATTCTCTGGACCTGCTATAAATTCATTGGAGGAGAAAGTCCAAGAGGAGGAACCTTTATTTACCAAGTACATTTACATACTGTGAGCTCCAAAAGTATTGGAATAGTGACACATTTGTTGTTGTTTTGGCTCTGTACTTCAGCACTTTGGATTTTAAATTATACAATGACTATGAGGTTAAAGTGCAGACTGTCAAATCTAATTTGAGGGTATTTTCATCCATATCGGATGAACCATTTAGAAATTACAGCCCTTTTTTGTACATAGTCCCCCTGATTTAGGGGACCAAAAGTATTGGGATAAATTCACTCTGATGAAAAAAAAGAAGGTATTTTTAGAAGAATATGTGTGCATTTATCTGTATACCAACAGTGAGCAACAACGCCTCATTTATCATAACCATTACAGATAACGAATCCTAATTGCTAAATTCCCTCATATATATTCAGTCAATAAAAAAAGAAGTGCTTTTAAGGATTAATTTATTGAAACTGTAATATCAACTGGTCATATTTATATTGTGGAACACAATCTTCAAAAAGGCTGTAACCTCAGCAGTGTGGCGCTTGCTTGTAGAAGCCTATGGCTGTGCAATGACGTAGCATTGTTTAGTTAATTTAGCAGACAAGACGCTCTTATTTCCCGAGCCCTCATCACAGTCAATACACTTATTTTATAGCCAAATAACAAGAAGTAATTTAACAGAATAAAATAGAACAGAATACTCTCCTGGTGTTGTGTTGACAGCCTGGCATCCCCCATCTACATACAGTGGGGAGAACAAGTATTTGATACACTGCCGATTTTGCAGGTTTTCCTACTTACAAAGCATGTAGAGGTCTGTAATTTTTTATCATAGGTACACTTCAACTGTGAGAGACGGAATCTAAAACAAAAATCCAGAAAATCACATTGTATGATTTTTAAGTAATTCATTTGCATTTTATTGCATGACATAAGTATTTGATCACCTACCAACCAGTAAGAATTCCGGCTCTCACAGACCTGTTCGTTTTTCTTTAAGAAGCCCTCCTGTTCTCCACTCATTACCTATATTAACTGCACCTGTTTGAACTCGTTACCTGTACAAAAGACACCTGTCCACACACTCAATCAAACAGACTCCAACCTCTCCACAATGGCCAAGACCAGAGAGCTGTGTAAGGACATCAGGGATACAATTGTAGACTTGCACAAGGCTGGGATGGGCTACAGGACAATAGGCAAGCAGCTTGGTGAGAAGGCAACAACTGTTGGCGCAATTATTAGAAAATGGAAGAAGTTCAAGATGATGGTCAATCACCCTCGGTCTGGGGCTCCATGAAAGATCTCACCTCGTGGGGCATCAATGATCATGAGGAAGGTGGGGGATCAGCCCAGAACTACACGGCAGGACCTGGTCAATGACCTGAAGAGAGCTGGGACCACAGTCTCAAAGAAAACCATTAGTAACACACTACGCCGTCATGGATAAAAATCCTGCAGCGCACGCAAGGTCCCCCCTAATCAAGCCAGCGCATGTCCAGGCCCGTCTGAAGTTTGCCAATGACCATTTGGATGATCCAGAGGAGGAATGGGAGAAGGTCATGTGGTCTGATGAGACAAAAATAGAGCTTTTTGGTCTAAACTCCACTCGCCGTGTTTGGAGGAAGAAGAAGGATGAGTACAACCCCAAGAACACCATCCCAACCGTGAAGCATGGAGGTGGAAACATCATTCTTTGGGGATGCTTTTCTGCAAAGGGGACAGGACGACTGCACCGTATTGAGGGGAGGATGGATGGGGCCATGTGTCGCGAGATCTTGGCCAACAACCTCCTTCCCTCAGTAAGAGCATTGAAGATGGGTCGTGGCTGGGTCTTCCAGCATGACAACGACCCGAAACACAAAGCCAGGGCAACTAAGGAGTGGCTCCGTAGGAGGTATCTCAAGGTCCTGGAGTGGCCTAGCCAGTCTCCAGACCTGAAACCAATAGAAAATCTTTGGAGGGAGCTGAAAGTCCGTATTGCCCAGCGACAGCCCCGAAACCTGAAGGATCTGGAGAAGGTCTGTATGGAGGAGTGGGCCAAAATCCCTGCTGCAGTGTGTGCAAACCTGGTCAAGACCTACAGGAAATGTATGATCTCTGTAATTGCAAACAAAAGGTTTCTGTACCAAATATTAAGTTCTGCTTTTCTGATGTATCAAATAATAATATGTCATGCAATAAAATGCAAATGAATTACTTAAAAATCATACAATGTGATTTTCTGGATTTTTGTTTTAGATTCCGTCTCTCACAGTTGAAGTGTACCTATGATAAAAATACAGACCTCTACATGCTTTGTAAGTAGGAAAACCTGCAAAATCGGCAGTGTATCAAATACTTGTTCTCCCCACTGTAGGTTACATCTCCTGGTGTTGTGTTGGCACCTTGGCATCCCCCATCTACATTAGGTTTTCACCATCTTTTCGTGCATGGCACACACACACACACACACACACACACACACACACACACACACACACACACACACACACACACACACACACACACACACACACTTGCACTTCTACACTTGCATACATGCACCCATTCACTCACACACACACACATGCATCCACCGGCACACACACACACACACACACACGTTTCCACCCACACCCATCTGTTTAAAACATGTAGATGTTAGCTCCGGTTAGGGTCTATAAAGATTTCATACTATAATGTCATTTTTTTATCGTATCTCAAATAGAGTCATTTGGTTTCTTATTTTATGAGTTATCATTTCACAGGGAGCGGGGGCACAGGGAGCACAGGGAGCGGGGGCACAGGGAGCGGGGGCACAGGGAGCGGGGGGTACAGGGAGCGGGGGCACAGGGAGCGGGGCACAGGGAGCGGGGGCACAGGGAGCGGGGGCACAGGGAGCGGGGGCACAGGGAGCGGGGGGCACAGGGAGCGGGGGGCACAGGGAGCGGGGGGCACAGGGAGCGGGAGCACAGGGAGCACAGGGAGCGGGGGGCACAGGGAGCACAGGGAGCTGGGGCACAGGGAGCGGGGGCACAGGGAGCGGGGGCACAGGGAGTGGGGGCACAGGGAGCGGGGGCACAGGGAGCACAGGGAGCGGGAGCACAGGGAGCGGGGGCACAGGGAGCACAGGGAGCGGGGGCACAGGGAGCGGGGGCACAGGGAGCACAGGGAGCGGGGGCACAGGGAGCGGGGGGCACAGGGAGCGGGGGCACAGGGAGCGGGGCACAGGTAGCGGGGGCACAGGGAGCGGGGAGCACAGGGAGGCACAGGGAGCGGGGGCACAGGGAGCACAGGGAGCGGGGGCACAGGGAGCGGGGCACAGGGAGCGGGGGCACAGGGAGCGGGGAGCACAGGGAGCGGGGGCACAGGGAGCGGGGGGCACAGGGAGGCACAGGGAGCGGGGGCACAGGGAGCCGGGGGCACAGGGAGCGGGGGCACAGGGAGCGGGGGAACAGGGAGCGGGGGCACAGGGAGCACAGGGAGCGGGAGCACAGGGAGCACAGGGAGCGGGGGGCACAGGGAGCACAGGGGGCGGGAGCACAGGGAGCGGGGGCACAGGGAGCGGGGGCACAGGGAGTGGGGGCACAGGGAGTGGGGGCACAGGGAGTGGGGGCACAGGGAGCGGGGGAACAGGGAGCGGGAGCACAGGGAGCGGGGGGCACAGGGAGCACAGGGAGCGGGGGCACAGGGAGCGGGGGGCACAGGGAGCGGGGGCACAGGGAGCGGGGCACAGGGAGCGGGGGCACAGGGAGCGGGGGCACAGGGAGCGGGGGAACAGGGAGCGGGGGGCACAGGGAGCACAGGGGGCGGGGGCACAGGGAGCGGGGGCACAGGGAGCACAGGGGGCGGGGGCACAGGGAGCGGGGGGCACAGGGAGCGGGGGGCACAGGGAGCGGGGGCACAGGGAGCGGGGGAACAGGGAGCGGGGGCACAGGGAGCGGGGGCACAGGGAGCACAGGGAGCGGGGGCACAGGGAGCACAGGGAGCGGGGGCACAGGGAGCAGGGGCACAGGGAGCACAGGGAGCGGGGGCACAGGGAGCACAGGGAGCGGGGGCACAGGGAGAACAGGGAGCGGGGGGCACAGGGAGCGGGGGCACAGGGAGGCACAGGGAGCGGGGGCACAGGGAGCGGGGGCACAGGGAGCACAGGGAGCGGGGGCACAGGGAGAACAGGGAGCGGGGGCACAGGGAGAACAGGGAGCGGGGGGCACAGGGAGCGGGGGCACAGGGAGCGGGGAGCACAGGGAGGAGGGGCACAGGGAGCGGGGGCACAGGGAGGCACAGGGAGCGGGGGCACAGGGAGCGGGGACACAGGGAGCGGGGGGTACAGGGAGCACAGGGAGCGGGGGCACAGGGAGGCACAGGGAGCGGGGGCACAGGGAGCGGGGACACAGGGAGCGGGGATACAGGGAGCACAGGGAGCGGGGGGTACAGGGAGCGGGGACACAGGGAGCGGGGGCACAGGGAGCGGGGGCACAGGGAGCACAGGGAGCGGGGGCACAGGGAGCGGGGGCACAGGGAGCGGGGGCACAGGGAGCGGGTGAAACTCAGTTGAGTGAGACACAGAGGAAAGGGGAAGGGAGTTCAGGAAGTAGAACTGTGTGATGCTTGGCTTGGTTGATGCTGTCGTCGTGTCAAACACATGTAAACAAATGGAACACTAGAGTCAAAGCAAATTAACGTTGTCTTCAAGACAACTATTTTGACCTAATAGTTGTACAGTATATATACACTGCTCAAAAAAATTAAGGGAACACTAAAATAACACATCCTAGATCTGAATGAATGAAATAATCTTATTAAATACTTTTTTCTTTTATTAGTTGAATGTGCTGACAACAAAATCACACAAAAATGATCAATGGAAATCAAATGTATCAACCCATGGAGGTCTGGATTTGGAGTCACCCTCAAAATTAAAAGTGGAAAACCACACTACAGGCTGATCCAATTTTGATGTAATGTCCTTAAAACAAGTCAATATGAGGCTCAGTAGTGTGTGTGGCCTCCACGTGCCTGTATGACCTCCCTACAACGCCTGGGCATGCTCCTGATGAGGTGGCGGATGGTCTCCTGAGGGATCTCCTCCCAGACCTGGACTAAAGCATCCACCAACTCCTGGACAGTCTGTGGTGCAACGTGGCATTGGTGGATGGAGCGAGACATGATGTCCCAGATGTGCTCAATTGGATTCAGGTCTGGGGAACGGGCGGGCCAGTCCATAGCATCAATGCCTTCCTCTTGCAGGAACTGCTGACACACTCCAGCCACATGAGGTCTAGTATTGTCTTGCATTAGGAGGAACCCAGGGCCAACCGCACCAGCATATGGTCTCACAAGGGGTCTGAGGATCTCATCTCGGTACCTAATGGCAGTCAGGCTACCTCTGGCGAGCACATGGAGGGCTGTGCGGCCCCCCAAAGAAATGCCACCCCACACCATGACTGACCCACCTCCAAACCGGTCATGCTGGAGGATGTTGCAGGCAGCAGAACGTTCTCCACGGCATCTCCAGACTCTGTCACGTCTGTCACATGTGCTCAGTGTGAACCTGCTTTCATCTGTGAAGAGCACAGGGCGCCAGTGGCGAATTTGCCAATCTTGGTGTTCTCTGGCAAATGCCAAACGTCCTGCACGGTGTTGGGCTGTAAGCACAACCCCCACCTGTGGACGTCGGGCCCTCATACCACCCTCATGGAGTCTGTTTCTGACCGTTTGAGCAGACACATGCACATTTGTGGCCTGCTGGAGGTCATTTTGCAGGGCTCTGGCAGTGCTCCTCCTTGCACAAAGGCGGAGGTAGCGGTCCTGCTGCTGGGTTGTTGCCCTCCTACGGCCTCCTCCACGTCTCCTGATGTACTGGCCTGTCTCCTGGTAGCGCCTCCATGCTCTGGACACTACGCTGACAGACACAGCAAACCTTCTTGCCACAGCTCGCATTGATGTGCCATCCTGGATGAGCTGCACTACCTGAGCCACTTGTGTGGGTTGTAGACTCCATCTCATGCTACCACTAGAGTGAAAGCACCGCCAGCATTCAAAAGTGACCAAAACATCAGCCAGGAAGCATAGGAACTGAGAAGTGGTCTGTGGTCACCACCTGCAAAACCAGTCCTTTATTGGGGGTGTCTTGCTAATTGCCTATAATTTCCACCTGTTGTCTATACCATTTGCACAACAGCATGTGAAATGTATTGTCAATCAGTGTTGCTTCCTAAGTGGACAGTTTGATTTCACAGAAGTGTGATTGACTTGGAGTTACATTGTGTTGTTTAAGTGTTCCCTTTATTTTTTTGAGCAGTGTATATATTTTTTAATTGGCCTCTGGTTAAAGATCGAGTTTTGACGTCAGTTCAATTACTTCAATTACTTTGATACTCGATTACACATGCCCATCCTTATATCATCCCCCCCCCCCACAAAATGCTAACCTCCCCTGTTATTGTAATGGGGAGAGGTTAGCATGTCTTGGAGGTATGATATAAAATGCTAACCTCCCCTGTTATTGTAATGGTGAGAGGTTAGCATGTCTTGGGGGTGTGATATAAATTGCTAACATCCCCCGTTATTGTAATGGTGAGAGGTTAGCATGTCTTGGGGGTGTGACATTTGTGCGTCTGTAACTTTCTCACTCATCATTATTCACGATTCACCGGAATTTGGAGGAACCTCAACTATTCTCCTCCAATGGATTTATAGAAGGAGGTCAAGGAATCAAGAATGAGAGGAATCGAGCAAAGGAATGTTGAGGAACAAAACCCTTCCTGACTGGGAGATACTCACGCCCCCCTCCCTCTGCTCTGGCTTGTACTTCTCTGGAGCTGACTCCGCCTCCAGCCTGTTGCTAGGAAACCAATCCTCGTCCTTCATGATGGGCCATTCTTCATTGCAGTGAATAGCATCGTCATCATCAGCATCGCCACCACCAAACGGGCTGGGACTCATGGCTGCCACACTAGATTCTTCCTGTATCTTTCTGATGTCCTCTTTCAACGTAGAGCTCTGAGAGGGCCAGAAAACAGCATATTTCCTCGTTTTTGGCTCTGTAAAGGGAAGAGTTTGACTATTGGTAAAAACAGAGGGTGTAGCTTGCTCTCTACTGTCATATGATTTCAGCAGGGGCGCAACTTTGGTTTTAGAAGTGGGGGGGGGACATAACTTTTATTTTATCCAGTCGGATAAACACTCCAAACAGCCTAACCAACCACACGGAGGCGTCTGCATGGTCCTAAAGCACACCGCTGCCTCGTTTTGTCTCACATTCCAATGATAAAACTTGGGGGGGGCAAAAATGAAATTTCAGAATGTGGGGGGGACATGTCCCCCCGTCCCCCGTCCCCAGTGAAAGTTGCGCCCCTGGATTTCAGACATATCACTCATCATCCTAGGACCATCTGTCTGAGAGAAATTGATGTGCGAACTAAATACAAACTACACTAAAATCGAGGTCAGCAGAATGCCTCTTTAAAACCACACATCGGTTCAACAACTGCATAGTTTGTGCCCCTGTTTTTAAGACAGTACTCACTGGTTTTAATCAGATCTTCAGTCTCCTCCTCTTTCACTCCAAAAGGTTCTTCCTCTTCTTTCACTATAACATCCTCTTCTTCCTCCTTTTTTATTCTGAAAGCTTCTACCTCCTCCTCTTCCACTGTGACAGCCTCTATCCCCTCTTCCTCTTTCACCCTCTCTTCTTTCACTGTAACATCCTCCTCTTTCAATGTGATAGCCTCCATTTTATATTTATTCATTCTGAAAACGTCTTCCTCTCCTTTCACTGTAATATCCTCCTCTTCTTCTTTTACGACAATTTTCAGCCTAAGAGCTTCTTTCTCCGTCCAGCAGACCTCTTCAATAGCAGGGGGGGAGTAACTTTGTGAGCTCATGGTCGGGTATGTTAGCTAGCTAGCATTAGCGACTACCCTAGTGCTAGGCTCGGTAGCAAATGTAGCAATCAAATTACATTTAAATCAACTAATAGATACGTTAACGGAACTGTGTTTAAACACTGGGATTCGTGTAGCTACACAAAAACGGTATTCGGAGCTTCAATGTTTCGAATTCGTGTTGGCTAGCAAGCTACCGAGGTGGTTGAATCAGTAGCTGTGTTGTTGTTGACGAAACATCCAGTGTCGTCCCACATGATTATACGTCACGCAAGAAGCGCCACCTGAAAGACTCACATCGCCATCTGCTGACTGGAGTGGGTAACGCAGATTGGAAATAATATTCACCGCATTATTTATTCTGTCAAACAATGTCTGAATGTCAAAACAAATAATTCCAAATAAGCAAATATGTTTTCTCTTTTCTTACAGCCAATACTTTCCTCTTAGTCCTGGATTTGAATGTGCACGTTATAAAAATATACTGTTAGAATAGGATTTTTTTTCTCTCTATTATTTTTTCACATCTAGATGTGAACATACTTGGGCCATACTTGCGAACATTAGAAAAAGTTTTAATTCTCCATCTCAAAATCCGCATCAGCCAATTAAAATCATCAACGTAGTTGCACATGTCATTGCTGTCTGATGTCCAGAAGCTGTTTTTGGTCACAGGAAGTGATGGTGGAGACATTATGTACAAAAAAAAGTAAAGATCAGCGTAAAACCCCCCACAAAGTAGAAGAATTGGTCGGGAAACCGTAAAACGGCCTCTAGCCACTGCAGCGCCATCTTTTCATAAAAACCTGAAAAGATGGCTGGAAAGATCTAGAATGGGCCCTCAGATGGCTGAATGGGCCCTCAGATGGCTGAATGGGCCCTCAGATGGCTGAATGGGCCCTCAGATGCTCCAAAAGTTGTACAAGCTGCTCCATTGAGAGCATCTTGACTGGCTGCATCATCACTTGGTATGGCAACTGCTTGGCATCTGACCGCAAGGCAATACAGATGGGTGGGACTGCCCAGTACATCAAGCTTCCTGCCATCCAGGACCTCTATTCCAGGTGGTGTCAGAGGAAGTTCCCAGAAGTTTCCAGGTGGTGTCAAAGACCCCAGCCACCCAAGCCATAGACTGTTTGCTCTGCTACCGCACGGCAAGCGGTACTGGAGTGCCAAGTCTGGAACCAAAAGGCTCTTGAACAGCTTCTGACTGGGTTAGCTTTTATTAGCTGTTGTTTTCTAAAATCCCCATTACACCCGTAGAAATAGAACCCTCAAGGTTATTTGCCTTTACTAGGTGTATACACTGAGCACACCAAACATGAGGAGCACCTTCCTAATATTGAGTTGCATCCCTCCCCCCCATATTGTTTGCCCTCAGATCAGCCTCAATTCATCCGGGCATGGACATAGCCGCAGGAAGTAGTTTGGGGGTGGTGGTGCTGCGATTTTCTATTGATGAAATAGCTCAGTGCAGCTGCCTTCACTTCACAAGTAAGCAGGTGTGTAGCGCTGCGGGAGTGGCTCACTTTTTTCAATTTGAGAATAAAACCGATTTTTTTTCTCCGGATAAATTCTAAATAACTTATATTTAATTACCACAAAAATTCCATAAAAAACGATAGAATGACAAACCAAATAAATATGTAGGCTACAGCAGCCTAGCGCTAGGTAGGTCTTCTTTCTGGCGAATGATGAAGAAACTGTAGGCTACATGTGTGCATGGGCTCCCGAGTGGTGCAGCGGTCTAAGGTACTGCATCTCAGTGTTTGAGGCGTCACTACAGACCGAGTGGTGCAGCGGTCTAAGGTGCTGCATCTCAGTGTTTGAGGCGTCACTACAGACCGAGTGGTGCAGCGGTCTAAGGTACTGCATCTCAGCGGTCTAAGGTACTGCATCTCAGCGGTCTAAGGTACTGCATCTCAGTGGTCTAAGGTACTGCATCTCAGTGGTCTAAGGTACTGCATCTCAGTGGTCTAAGGTACTGCATCTCAGCGGTCTAAGGTGCTGCATCTCAGTGTTTGAGGCGTCACTACAGACCGAGTGGTGCAGCGGTCTAAGGTACTGCATCTCAGTGTTTGAGGCGTCACTGGTTCGATTCCAGGCTGTATCACAACCGGCCGTGATTGGGAGTCCCCATAGGGCGGCGCACAATTGGCCCAGCGTCGTCCGGGTTTGGCCGGTGTAGGCCGTCATTGTAAATAAGAATTTGTTCTTAACTGACTTGCCTAGTTAAATAAAGGATCAAAAAATAAAACGTTGGAGGCTTGACAACTTCAGAACATGAAGGAAAAAAAATCACTGTGTCTGCCATGATGCTCAACCAACTCCACCGACCTGCTCTGGCGCAGTGGAACCCATAATGATATGTGACAACTTGGTTACAGCGACGCCGTTCTGCGAGGACACCCAAACCAGAGTGGCCACCGCAAAGCCCAAGAGCCTGACCCTCTCTGGAAGTTGGGATATTTAGCCTACATTGGCTATTGGTTGAAACGCAGGGCCCATTCTAGCTTGGTAGGTAGGCTATGTCGGGGTGGGAAATTGGAAATGTGAATTGGGACAAGTTGGAAGTAATAATGCATTTAGGTTATAGTTTATTGAGATGCATGAATACACCAGACCAAAATCTTGATTTTAAGGCTGTTTTAAAAATAATTTCCTGCAATTCTACGTGGTAGGCTAATAATTTACGTTCACTACTTATTCAATAGGCTACATCTGTCTGTAGAAACTTTGATTGAGGAAATGATGCCAAAATAATAATACTAGCACTACGTCACTGCAAGTCAGATCTGTGGTAGGTCTGTAGACATGGTGTCTGTGTGCTGCATGTGTTTCCCGCGGGCTTCATCCATCTGAGCAGAAGCCAAAATGCAACAGTTCAGTGCTCATTACGAACAGGGTAAATAAAGGACCTTGAATGACAGCACCGTTGACAACTCCTTTTCACCCGGAGACTTCCGCGCCTCTATTTTGATCTAACAGCTGACCACGTTTAAGCCTTTACATTGTGTCATAGCCTACATTTGGATTAGCCTAATTCATAAAACTGGACTGGATTATTTTACTGCACCAGCATTGCAATCCAATGCATGCACGGATTTATGCAATAAACTGAGATATATTGCGGCGCTGTAGATTTTCTGGGGGGCTGTGCAACAGAAGGCTATATCTGTCCGCTAATCCAGGACTAGTAAAGGCCCAGTGCACTACTTAAAAAAATATATACTTTTATTAATGTATCTTTTTTAAATTCAGGTTAGTCAGGGGGCGCTGCAGCACCCCTGCTTCCGGCGGCTAATGGGCGTGGACTCTGGCGGCTAATGGGCGTGGACTCTAGCGGCTATGGGCGTGGACTCTAGCGGCTAATGGGCGTGGACTCTAGCGGCTATGGGCGTGGACTCTAGCGGCTAATGGGCGTGGACTCTAGTGGCTATGGGCGTGGACTCTACAAGGTGTCAAAAGCGTTCCACAGGGATGCTGGCCCATGTTGACTCCAATACCTCCCACAGTTGCGTCACGTTGGCTGGATGTCCTTTGGGTGGTGGACTATTCTTTATACACACCGGAAACTGTTGAGCGTCAATAATCCAGCAGTGTTGCAGTTCTTGACACAAACCAGTGCGCCTGGCACGTACTACCATACCCTGTTCATAGGCACTTACAGTATCTGGCCACAACTGTATATCATTCATTTGAAAATGGATGTAGCAATAGCAGATTGCCCCTTTAAAGACAAAATCTATTCCCTTAAAGTCACACTCTGTAAGATACAAATGTCAGCATTAGCCACCAACACAAATATAAACAATGGAGAAAACAGCAGATAGACCACTTGATGTGTAGTGCTCGAGGAATGACACGCAGATAAACACACACAGAAAGAAAACACAGAGTTTGAAAATGATAATTTAATCACAGAATATTGTAGTATCTAAACAGTTTATGACTTTGCTGACGTTTGCAAATGGTGTGTTAGAGAAAGTTGACTCAGCTTGCGGAAGCATCTGGAAAGCATTACTATAGGGCCCCCCTAAAACAGAGGAGGTCTGTTATGTGGAGGCCTGGGATTGGTCTGTGGGAAAACCACCCATATTATGTTACATATAAATACCATGGTTGAAACAAAAGACAGGGAGAATATAACATATTAGAGATTGGGTCAGTTGTTCTCCAGATGTCTGCAGGAGTCTGTAAATTGACGCTGAAATCTTTGATGTAATAAACCATTATAATCAAGGACAGTGTCAGCGGACTTCTTGTCATCACAGCATAATTAGCATCGTTATCTCGACACTACAGTATCTACATTCAAACGGACAAAGTCTACTTTCTAACTGACATACTCCATATTCAGTTCAGGTGTTTAAATAAAAAAAACATACAAATGTCTTTTGGAATGCGCTTTATACAATTTGATTTCATGTGCCGTTAAACAAAAGCACAATTTCTCAGTCAAAAATATGAGACAAGTGTGGGAGCAGCATGTGTGTTTTCTCATGAACTTTAAGTCCATTTGACGTGTTATATTCCTTCCCACACTGGGAGCAGTGGTAAGGCCTCTTTCCTGTGTGTGTTATCTCATGGTCTTTCAGGTGCCCCAACTGGGTAAATATCTTTCCACACTGGGAGCATTCATAACGTTTCTCTCCGGTGTGGATTCTTCCATGCTCCTTCAGTTGCTGAAACCAGGTAAATTTCATTCCACAGTGGGAGCAGTGAAAAGGCTTCTCCCGTGTATGTCTTTTCTCATGCCTTTTCAGGTACTCTAAATTCGTAAAACACTTTTCACAATTTGAACAGTGGAAAGGCTTTTCTACAGAATGTGTTTGCTCATGGTTTTTCAGGGACACTGATGTGGTAAAACACTTTCCACACTGGGAGCAGTGGTAAGGCTTCTCTCCTGTGTGTGTCCTCTCGTGTGATTTCAGGCCCGATAACCGGGTAAAACTATTTTCACACTGGGAGCAGTGGTAGGGCTTCTCTCCTGTATGTATTCTTACATGATCTTTCAGGGTCCCTGAAGTGGTAAACCTCTTTCCACATTGAGAGCAGTGGTAAGGATTTTCTCCTGTGTGTATTTTCTCATGCTTTTTCCGTTGCCCTGACCAGCGAAAACCCTTTCCACATTGGGAGCATTGGTAAGGCTTCTGTCCCGTGTGTATTCTCTCATGTGTTTTCAGGGTCCCTGAGGAAGAAAAACTAGTTTGACACTGGGAGCACTGGTGTCGTCTTGCTGGTTTGGACGTCTCTTGGTCTGGTTCCCCTGAAGGACTCTTCCCTCTATCAGAGTGAGAGTCTAGTCTCTCTCCTGCCAAAGACAGACAGTATTTAGTAAACAGAGAGACCTGGGCCCATATTCACAAAGCGTCTCATAGTAGGGATGTTGATCTAGGATCAGGTCCATACAATCTAATTCATTATTATATAAAAGTCAATACTGATGCTAGTACAGCACTCTTACTCTGAGACGCTGTGTGGATTCGAGCCCTGAATGAAACCTCCACATGATCAAACTGCCTTCTCTGAGGTTTAATACAGACTAGATCCCTCAATAACCGGAGGTCATTTAAAAATTAAAAAACATTTAATCCACAATGATCAAATGAACAAAAATGATCATGCATGGTCTTGATTCTGTCCTCTTAATCATTTGAAAAGAAACGGAAAATGTCAACCAAAATGTCATGAAATCAGACATGAGTTGTAATTATAGGATATATGATGCGGTAGCAGAGTTCCATCAGATCAGTCCGTCTTACCTTACAGCTAAAATATTAAGGACCTAATAACACCATTCAGATTTTAAAAACAAATGACACAGAGCTTCAATACTATTTGTAAGATTTCGAATAATATCAAAATCAACCCTTTTGTCTTGATCAATGACCAAGATATGCGTGTCTCACGGTAGGGTGGGGTATGCAGAAAGGGTCAATTTTGAGGACCTCTACCTCCTGAATGTTTTGGCATGTCAAACATCCTTCCTTCCGATGAAGTTTCTATGTGAGAATTGCCAGTTTTTCTGTAAACACCATGTTCTGCAGATTGTACTTTTAAGACGGTCCCTTTGCCAAAAGTGCAAACATTCCCCCATTGAAACCCAATAGTCACTTTTTGAAAACGGAATGGAATGGCCAAAATGTAGGGTGTAGCTTAATCGCTACCTTAATCTGATTCTAGACATATCACTCTCATCATCCTATGACCTTCATTGAAGAGGTATTGACGAGCGAACTCCCAAATATCAAACAAGTATCTGATGCAGGGGTCTCCAACAGCTCATAGCTCGCCAAACAATTCCGAAAGTAAATGCAATTTTTCATGTGTTCCATCGCCAACTGTCATAAACAAATCTCACAAGTATCCGACACAAGCTCCCAGCTACTATCTAATCAAAGGCTTTTTCTACGTGCCATTTGAACACAGGACTGATGGTTGCTGATAATTGGCCTCTGTACAACTATGTAGATATTCCATTTTAAAAAATCAGCCGTTTCCAGCTACAATAGCCATTTACAACATGATTGTCTACACTGTATTTCTGATCAATTTGATGTTATTTTAATGGACAAAAAAAATGATTTTCTTTAGAAAACAAGGAAATGTCTAAGTGACCCAAACTTTTGAATGGTAGTGTATATTGACAGAAAACATACTGCACTACTTTCTCTTGTACACTAAGGACCACGGGAAGAGTTGACAACATAGTGCACTACATTCTCTTGTACACTAAGGACCACGGGAAGAGTTGACAACATAGTGCACTACTTTCTCTTGTACACTAAGGACCACAGGAAAAGTTGACAACATAGTGCACTACTTTCTCTTGTACACTAAGGACCAGAGGAAGAGTTGACAACATAGTGCACTACTTTCTCTTGTACACTAAGGACCAGAGGAAGAGTTGACAACATAGTGCACTACTTTCTCTTGTACACTAAGGACCACAGGAAAAGTTGACAACATAGTGCACTACTTTCTCTTGTACACTAAGGACCTGGGGAATAGTTGCAGGGGAGAGGAGCTGTGGCATATATTCATGTATGCCAAGGGAAGCCAGGCTTTCCCAAAAAACATACAATCATTTATCTTTTGTCCCTCTGTGTTTCCTTCACTTCGCAAGAGGCTGAATGTATCTCACCGGAGAAAGCATCAGAGCAAGCGAAACAGCGCCCCTCTATCTCTGTATGGGTAGGCCATCTATCTGATGCTGTCGGGTCCGAAAGAGTATGACATTGTTGCCGCCCATAGAATTGAATGCAAGTGAAACCAGCGAGCATTTGTCCTCACTTGATTAAAAAAAAGTATAAAATAATAGCCAATCAGCGTTGAGCTAAACTGAGTGAGCTCAACTGTGAATGGTCCTGGCGCACCAATAAAAAGTGTCAAGGAAGCCAGTTTGAATTTGTCTTCACTCCAATCAAATCGCATCAAGAGAAATACATAATTGACAGACAGATATTCTGTTCTTGTTGCATCTCGTTGTGTTGTTGTCCTCCGGTGGTTAGCTAGCTAGCTAAAATCGGCCCTTTCCTAAATTAGCCATCGATGGAGATAGGGATTTGTGGTTTTACTTAATTCTCCGTACTGGCCAATGATTATAATGTCGATTCTGATCCAACAATTAATTTATACATTGTGCCCCTGTCCTGAGAGGATGAAAGTTCAATATGTAGCTAGATGTAGAAGGCTAATGTTAACTGGCTAACGTTACCCATGAAAGGAAGTTAGGCTAGCGAGCAAGCATTTTAGCCAGGTAGCCTAGGACAACAAACAAATAAAAACATGTACTGTATTAAAGAGTGCTAGACCATTTAGTCTACATGAAAGAGAGGAGGATGGCATTGGTGTTTCTCTACAAGTAGGGTGAGTCAACATGTTTTTTCTACTTGCACGAATGCATGCACACAGAAATCAGAAACATGGACAGGCACATGATATTTAGCTTACGTTGATTGGACTAAATCATTTTTGGTATCTTTTAGTTGTCACTGTATTAGACTAAACATAGGTGATTTGATGATGTTGAAATGTTGAAGTTGAAATGGTGCTGGAATAGTGGAGGCAGCTCCTGTTATCTTTGCGACTTGCGGTAACTCTGTCGTTCTAAATCAATCGTTGTTTAGTGGTACAAAAATGTCGGAAACGTTAACTTGCTTGACCATGCTGTAGGTCATGTAACTGTTTGTTACATGCAATATGCTTTGTGGACTTCACCAGACAGAGGTTGCACTCCGGTTTTGTGATGAAACAAAGGTGTGGTTGAATTTATTCTGCCACTGTCTTCTTATTGTCTCTGCCTTTAGGCCTATATATATCACGGTCCTGAGGCATATGAACTAACAGGTTATAGAGCAAACAACGCAATTATCACAACACATAGGTTGTAATATGGCTTTTTCCCCCCCTGGTTCCCCCAGTGATTTTACCCACGCACCGCTCCTGGGGATTAGAAGAGAATAAAGAATGTGCCTAATTGAAAGCTAGAAGAAGAAAAGGAGTAGCTACAGACATGTTTCATTTTTTAAAGTAGCTCTCATGCTTGAAAAGGTTGGAGACCCCTGATCTACCGTGAAAACAAATTTACGGCGGTAAATTATTCAAGTGTAGAACTGCAGTAGAATGCCATTTTTATAGCACACATTAGTTCAACAACTGCAGAGTGCCCCTGTTTAAGATTGAACTCACTGGTGTTAATCAGATCTCCAGTCTCCTCTTCTTCTTCTTCCAATGTGACAGTAATCTCCCCCTCCTCCTTCATTTCAAAACGTTCTTCCTCTTCTTTCAATGCACCAGTCATCTTCTCCTCTTTCACTACAAACACAGTACCCTCCTCTTTCACTCCGAAAGCTTCTTCCTCTACCGTAACATCCTGTTCTTCTTCTTTCACTGTGATAGCTTCCTCCACTTCCTCTTCTTTCACAGTAAATTCTTCTTCTTTCACGTAAATGTTCAGCACGGGAGTTTCTTTCTCCGTCCAACAGACCTCATTTTCTTTAGCAGGGGGAGAGTAACTTAGTGAGCTCATAGTAGGGGACGTGAGCTAGCTAGCTAGTTAGCATTAGCGACTAACCTAGTGCTGGGCTAACTGAACAAGCCAGAGAGCTGACAACGTAAATATGAAATTAAATGGATTAACTAGTACATACATATACAGTGTGTTTAAAACACTGAGGTTAATATACACAAAAATGGTCCAAATAGCTTCAATGTTTTGGTTTTATGTTTGCTAGCAAGTTACCGAGATGGTGGTTGTTGTTGTTGTTGAAGAAGAAGAGGCCCGTCCACTAGATTTTACGTCACGCAAGAATCATCACCTGAAACACTCACATCGCCATCTGCTGACTGGAGTGGGAAACGCAGTTTAACAAACAAAAACAATTCTTGCAAACAATGTCAAAACAAATAATTGTAAAAAATAACCAGATATGTTTTCTCTTACAGATAATAATTTCCTCTACGCAGATGTAGAAGCTGAATAGTATGGTGGCTAGTGGTGCGCGGGTCAGCTGATTGTTCACCCGCAATTTGAAAATAACCCATCCCCAACCGCAACAGCCCGATTGTATGTGATAAAGTGGACATCTGAGGCACGTACACGACCCTAACTCGCTAATATAGGAAATACGCTGTAGACTACAGTCAGAGACTGCGGAATAATTTATTTATTTTTTACAGGGGGTGCAGGATATTTTTTTTACCTGATTTAGATGTTTCTGCTTATAATTCTCGACATTTTGGTAGGGTATTTGTTAGTCATCTTGTCTATAATTAGATACATGCAGCTTCTCTTCTGTCATTATGTTGCCCTAGAAGGCTAAATAAACCCTTGCTCACCAGAATAATGTTACACATCGATAGAATGAATGCTTCAATCTAGTTTGAATCGGTAACGTTTTCTCTGTCATCTCTGCTTCTTTCGCGGAGCAAAGACGTTTAGGGACTTGGGAGAAAATGCAATAAAAATTTAAAAAACGGGAAAGATTTTATCTGCATCATTTCCAAATGCCATCAGTTTGACCGGTTGTAAGGACATAGAAAGCTGTGAAAACGAGCCAACATGTTTCTGCTAAGATTGCAGTTCGGATAGGATGCATATTTTATGTGCTTGAAATACTAATCAGCTTTTATGATGCTGATAAAGATAGTACCTCTACAGGTGGTATCTAATTGTGCATTCACATTCTCTCAAGATGTTGAAAGAAATAAATAATATTTCTCCACTCCTGTTCCCGAGTAAGAATTTAGCCTACATTTGGTGTACATTTCTGCAGGAAGTAATATTAAGGCTATGTGAGAGGTTATAGACCTACAATCAGTGTCCAGATTTCAGTTAACATTTGTGGTATCTAAGGAATTTATGACTTTGTTAACTTTGCAAATGGTAGTGTGGTATCTAAGGAATTTATGACTTTGTTAGTGTTTGCAAATGGTAGCTTAGAGAATGTTGATTTGGCCCAGGGAGACATCTGGAGAGCAGTTCTATAGGAGTACCCTAAAACAGAGGAAGTCTGTTGTGTGGAGTGATGGGATTGGTCTGTAGGGGAAACCACCCCTATCTTGGTAAAGATTATAAATACTTGGTGAGGACAAAGGAGGTCAGAACAACATATTATTTTGGGTCCACTGTTCTCCAGATGCATGCAGGTATCTGTAAATCGACGCTGAAATCCTTTGTTATGAATAAACCTTTATAATCAAAGTACAGTGTCAGCGGATCTCCTTGTCCTCCACAGCATGATTAGCAACATGTTTTCAGACAAAACACATTTGGGTCAATATCACCATAAGGTGCCTTTGAGACTTCCCCATTTCCCCCCCAAAAAGCTGAGATTTTCCATTGAACTTTATATTCATTGTATTAAGTATATGTTATGCTGTTAGAAATGCATATTGGTCAAGCTCCCACACTTTTTATAAATTAACTGCAAGCAGACAATTTACATGCAAACAGCAAAATATGTCCACCCTGTCATCGACAATTTCAAAGCAGAATAAATACATTGTAATTACATAGTGATTATAAAACGTACATTTTCAGAAAACTATTTAGTCACTTTCTCAACAATATATTTTAGTTTATGGGAAAAGTATTTGGATAATAATGAAATTATGGCAAACTATTTGTTTCTCTATAAAATCTGCGAGAGTTGCACTTTCTTTTCTAAATAAAATCTAACAAAAAAGATATCTGGTCAAACTTTCAAACAATACTATTTGGCCCTCATTTGTTTATAAAGGAATCACACAAAAGATTTTGCTAACTTGTGAAAATAATTTTTTTATTTTCATAGAACATGAAAATAACAGGGTGGACAGTGACATGACAGGGTGGACCCTGGGCATGACAGGGTGGACACGTTGTGAAATGTCATTGAATGGCCTCATAAATGCAAGGAACAATGCAAGAAAATGATGTAAAAAATGCCTTTTCCCATGTAGGGGGAAATTACAAGTTGAACAGACTGTTTTTGATCCACTCTACCTGCATGCAGCCACTGAATAAAGATGCCCAAAATGAGACATTAATGTGGCCTTCTAGCGTTAAACTCTGTACATCATTCTGCACAGTGAAAGTCAAACATTCAACTGTAGAACAAGAAGAAAAATGTTTTTTAAGTGGAGAACAGTTGATTTGAAGAAACAGAATATTACAGAAAGATCACTTGGACGCATCTCCAAACAGTCTCTCCCTTTCTGCAGAGACATGGCTCAGTTCTGCAGTTGCTGTTCCACATACTTCCATGCAGACACTTCAATCTGTACAGAGCGCAACCTGGAAGGCCCTGGCTCATGCTGATTTTCAGGAGTTTCAGCAGGGGAGTTGGGTGGTGTCTCTGACTGTAGCAAAGCACTGGCCCTGTTTCTGGCTCTGGCTTGACTTTTTGCCTCTCTCCATTTCTTTATTTTTGCCCTCTTCTCTCTCTCACTGAGCTCATTGACACCCTTCTTCTTTCCAGTCTCTCTGTCTTTTTTCCATTTGACCCTTTCTTTCTCAAGGTACTTTCTTCTTCTGTCTGGGTCAGCATCACGACGTTCCCGATATCTCCTTGCTATCTCAGCTCCTTTTGATCTCATTCCTTGAAAAAGACGATTCAAAATGTTCCCTTACACACTTTAATTGGCAGTCCCGGTAAACTAGGCTTGCATTATCAAACTAGGTTTGCTGATACCGATATCGCCAAAAAAATTGTCCATATTGTCCATTCTTACTATGTATAGCATGTACTGTTATAAAATGTGTGTAATAGCTGTTGTAATATGTGTAACATTATCAGTATGTGGCCTAAACTATGCACATGTCCTTCCTGTCATGAACCATGTCCACCCTGTCATGGAAGGCTTGCTGACAGGGTGGACAATGACAGGGTGGACATTTTTGGCTAATGTTAGCATTTAATGAGCACATGGTGGACCTTCACTTAGCAACATACTACAGTTAGCAAGCTGACTGTGTACTGTTTTACAAATATATTTCAAAGTTCTGATAGGTTTTTCTATCAATTGATATTTCACTATGACAGAGTGGACATGTTAAGCTTGACAACATCCAACTACACACGTAATATGATGAAAATTATGAAACATAAGTGTAAATACTTACTCTGCAACTAGACACTGCTTCAGCCTTCATTGAAGAAAGACAAAATGCTCGTAATGATGTCACTGAAAACATCAGTGGGTTTCTTAAAGGGGCAGTTACCCCATAATGACAGGGTGGACAGCAATGCAAAATGTTCAATATGATTATGAAAATACAATATACATGATCAAAATTACTTGTTTTATCAAATAACTTCTTGTGGACAGTAATACCATGTAAAAAAAAATTGGATTTAGTATCATTTAACCACTTATTACACACACTGTAGTTAGCAGAGCAGTGTGTGGGACATGCCAAAATCACGTACATCCATTGAAAAAAATTTAATAAAATGAAGGAAACACTTTTTTATAATAATAATAATAATAATAATATGCCATTTAGCAGACGCTTTTATCTAAAGCGACTTACAGTCATGCGTACATACATTTTTGTGTAATGGTGGTCCCGGGGATCGAACCCACTACCTTGGCGTTACAAGCGCCGTGCTCTACCAGTTGAGCTACAGAGGACAGAGACTTATCATTCTACTGATATGTGTGCAAATGTTTGGCCACTTATAATAAGACCTCAGTCTTTCATTATTCTGCTACATTTTCATGATGACTGAGTGAGTCTGATGAGGACACCAAAGGCACCTCATAGTGATATTGACTCATTTAACACATCTGAACGGAAGGCTACAGTTCCCTTGATGTGCCATAGTCCTATTTAACGTCCCCATCTTGTGACTGTCGAATTTGTATAACACCTGACAATCATCACACTGCTATCATCCTCTTTTATCCCTTCACCCAGCCTGGTCTCATAGACTAAACGTAACATAGTAAATGTAAATCCGGGACACCAAATTAGTATGATATGCTATGTTTGGTATGGTTACTTAAGGCACAAACAAAAGTAGAATGATTGGTCGTATAACATGAATGTCTAGCAACCCAAAGGTTGCGAGTTCGAATCTCATCATGGACAACTTTAGCATTTTAGCTAATTAGCAACTTTTCAACTACTTACTACTTTTTAGCTACTTTGCTTAGTTACTTAGCATGTTAGCTAACCCTTCCCCTCACCCTAACCTTAACCCTTTAACCTATCTCCTAAACTTATTATTACAAATGCATATGGCTTCAGCTTATCGTAGGAGTTAACGTGCCACAAAAAAATCGGACCTGGGTTCCTGTAAAGACGTAGTCGAATGTGATTCCTGCGTCTCTGTTACACTAAACGTCTGACTGTATTTTGGATCACTGCATATCCCACTTCGATGCATTTAAGATGTATTAGATTGTATTTAAGATGTATTAGATTGTATCACAGAGGTGGACGGTGGTCGGGAGAGGTTGTGTTTTCTCTAGCAGGAGGTAAGCTTGGCTTCTTATATGGTGTTGAGTAAAGCTTAAACCATGTATTTAGATTGTAGGTAGGTATTGTAGTTAGGTATTATAGGTAGCTTACTTAGGTAGTTATTGTAGGTTATTGTAGGTTATTGTAGGTAATCATTGTAGGTAAGTATTGTATTCGGCGGACCCCGGCGAAGCACGAGGCTAGCTAACCCACTACTTGGACCAACAAAGCTAGCTAGCTAGCGGGTAGCTACTGGTAACTTTTAGCAACTGTGGTTAGTTGTTTCCAATGTTATTTCACGCTTAAGAGTACCTGTGATTGAGCCAGCTAGCTGCCTACCATTCAGCTGTGTTTCTAACCTCCTTATCCGAGGCATTAACGTTAGGTGGTTGGTAGCTGCTGTACTTAATTACAGCTACTGATTGCAGTCTGCCACCCAGACAGCTGGCGTCGGGTAAGTTTGGCTTTATACATAACTTGGGCTTTGTCGAGTAAGGCTTAAACTATGTATTTAGATTGTAGTTAGGTATTATAGGTAGGCATCGTGGGCTGTATATTATTAGGTATTATAGGTAGGCATCGTGGGCTGTTGTGGGTAGTTGTTGTATGTAGTTATTGTAGGTTACTTTTGTATTCGGCGGTGCCGGGTGTAGCACGAAGCTAGCTAGCTAACTCACCTCCTGAACTAGCTGGCGAGTAGCTATTAGCAACGGTAGCTACTAAATACAATATCCTTTTAGCCAGCTACATTCGTTCGCAGCGACGCCGTTTTTCAAACAAAGTCAACACAGCAGCCATTGCTAGCTAGCCAACACTACCAGCTAGCTGTACTGTAGTAGCTAAATACAATATCTTTGTGCTAGCTAGCCAACGTTTAATTATTGCTGCGTTATGAAAGAACTAGACACGGACACGAATTATCTGTTTAGTGTGTTAACACACTATTGGTAGTTTGTTGTAACCAAGTATTGGTGCTAAACTGTGTGTTATTGGATGCTAGCATGCTAGTTAGCTATGGCGTCATAGTTAGCTAGCTGAATAAAGTAAGTTGAGTCCATTCCTTGAAACATTGAACCGCTGTAGTTTACAACAATTCTAATTTCCAAAGTGGAAGTTGGAGAGTTTTATTCGGGTGGTTCAGTGAAACAATTATAGTTTCTGAGGTGGAAGTTGGGAGAGTTATATTTTTTTGGTGAGGGAGGCCCTGCTCTCTCCTTTCCCAGATGTTTAGTTCATTTCATTCCGATCTCCTCTGCATTATTGTAGCCATCTGCTACAGCCTGTCAACTATGCCTCTGCCTATCCCTGTTCTCTCCTCTCCGCACAGGCTACACAAACGCCTCACACCGCGTGGCTGCTGCCTCTCTAACCTGGTGGTCCCTGCACGCACCACACACCTGGAGTTCCAGGTCTCAGGCAGCCTCTGGAACTGCCGTTCTGCTGCCAACAAGGCTGACTTCATCCCAGCCTATGCTACTCTCCAGTCCCTCGACTTCCTGGCGCTGACGGAAACATGGATTACCACTGAAAACACTGCTACTCCTACTGCTCTCTCCTCGTCTGACCATGTGTTCTCGCATACCCCGAGAGCATCTGGTCAGAGGGGTGGTGGCACAGGAATCCTCATCTCTCCCAAGTGGTCATTCTCAATTTTTCCCCTAACCCTATCTCCTCATTTGAATTCCACGCTGTCACAGTCACTAGCCCATTTAAGCTTAATATCCTTGTCATCTATCGCCCTCCAGGTTCCCTTGGAGAGTTCATCAATGAGCTTGACGCCTTGATAAGTTCCTTTCCTGAGGATGGCTCACCCTTCACAGTTTTGGGGGATTTCAACCTCCCTACGTCTACATTTGACTCATTTCTCTCTGCCTCCTTCTTTCCACTCCTCTCCTCTTTTGACCTCACCCTCTCACCGTCCCCCCCTACTCACAAGGCAGGCAATACGCTTGACTTCATCTTTACTAGATGTTGCTCTTCTACTAATCTCACTGCAACTCCCCTCCATGTCTCCGACCACTACTTTGTATCCTTTTCTCTCTCGCTCTCCTCCAACACTACTCACTCTGCCCCTACACAGATGGTAACGCGCCGCCGCAACCTTCGCTCTCTCTCTCCAACTACTCTCTCCTCTTCCATCCTATCATCTCTTCCCTCTGCTCAATCCTTCTCCCTTCAATCTCCTGATTCTGCCTCCTCAACCCTCCTCTCCTCCCTTTCTGCATCCTTTGACTCCCTGTGTCCCCTATCCTCCCGGCCGGCTCGGTCCTCCCCTCCAGCTCCGTGGCTTGATGACTCATTGCGAGCTCACAGAACAGAGCTCCGGGCAGCTGAGCGGAAATGGAAGTAAACTAAACTCCCTGCCGACCTGGCATCTTTTCACTCCCTCCTCTCTACATTTTCTTCATCTGTTTCTGCTGCTAAGGCCACTTTCTACCACTCTAAATGCCAAGCATATGCCTCTAACCCTAGGAAGCTCTTTGCCACATTCTCCTCACTGCTGAATCCTCCCCCCCTCCTCCCCCCCCCTCCTCCCTCTCTGTGGATGACTTCGTCAACCACTTTGAAAAGAAGGTTGACGACATCCGATCCTCGTTTGTTAAGTCTAATGACACTGCTGGTCCTGCTCACACTGCCCTACCCTATGCTTTGACTTCTTTCTCCCCTCTCTCTCCAGATAAAATCTTGCGACTAGTGACTGCAGGCCGCCCAACAACCTGCCCGCTTGACCCCATCCCCTCCTCTCTTCTCCAGACCATCTCCGGTGACCTTCTCCCCTACCTCACCTCGCTGATCAACTCATCCTTGACCGCTGGCTATGTCCCTTCCGTCTTCAAGAGAGCGAGAGTTGCACCCCTTCTCAAAAAACCAACACTCGATCCCACTGATGTCAACAACTACAGACCAGTATCCCTTCTTTCTTTTCTTTCCAAAACTATTGAGCGTGCCATCTTTAGCCAACTCTCTTGCTATCTCTCTCAGAATGACCTTCTTGATCCAAACCAGTCAGGTTTCAGGACTGGTCATTCAACTGAGACTGCTCTTCTCTGTGTCACGGAGGCTCTCCGCACTGCTAAAGCTAACTCTCTCTCCTCTGCTCTTGTCCTTCTAGACCTGTCTGCTGCCTTTGATACTGTGAACCATCAGATCCTCCTCTCCACCCTCTCCGAGCTGGGCATCTCCGGCGCGGCTCACTCCTGGATTGCGTCCTACCTGACCGGTCGCTCCTACCAAGTGGCGTGGCGAGAAGCTGTCTCCGCACCACGTGCTCTCACCACTGGTGTCCCCCAGGGCTCAGTTCTAGGCCCTCTCCTTTTCTCCCTATACACCAAGTCACTTGGCTCTGTCATATCCTTACATGGCCTCTCCTATCATTGCTACGCTGACGATACACAACTAATCTTCTCCTTTCCCCCTTCTGATAACCAGGTGGCGAATCGCATCTCTGCATGTCTGGCAGACATATCAGTATGGATGACGGATCACCACCTCAAGCTGAACCCTGGCAAGACGGAGCTGCTCTTCCTCCCGGGGAAGGACTGCCCGTTCCATGATCTCGCCATCACGGTTGACAACTCCGTTGTGTCCTCCTCCCAGAGTGCGAAGAGCCTTGGCGTGACCCTGGACAACACCCTGTCGTTCTCCGCTAACATCAAGGCGGTGACCCGATCCTGCAGGTTCATGCTCTACAACATTCGGAGAGTACGACCCTGCCTTACACAGGAAGCGGCACAGGTCCTAATCCAGGCACTTGTCATCTCCCGTCTGGATTACTGCAACTCGCTGTTGGCTGGGCTCCCTGCCTGTGCCATTAAACCCCTACAACTCATCCAGAATGCCGCAGCCCGTCTGGTGTTCAACCTTCCCAAGTTCTCTCACGTCACCCCCCTCCTCCACACACTCCACTGGCTTCCAGTTGAAGCTCGCATCCGTTACAAGACCATGGTGCTTGCCTATGGAGCAGTGAGGGGAACGGCACCTCCGTACCTTCAGGCTCTGATCAGTCCCTACACCCAAACGAGGGCATTGCGTTCATCCACCTCTGGCCTGCTGGCTCCCCTTCCTCTGCGGAAGCATAGTTCCCGCTCAGCCCAGTCAAAACTGTTCGCTGCTCTGGCACCCCAATGGTGGAACAAGCTCCCTCACGACGCCAGGACAGCGGAGTCACTCACCACCTTCCGGAGACATTTGAAACCCCACCTCTTTAAGGAATACCTGGGATAGGATAAAGTAATCCTTCTACCCCCCCCCCCCCCCAAAAAAAAAAAAATAATAATAATAAAAAAATAAAAAAAGAACAAAAAAATTATTTGTAAAGTGGTTATCCCACTGGCTATAGGGTGAATGCACCAATTTGTAAGTCGCTCTGGATAAGAGCGTCTGCTAAATGATGTAAATGTGCCCTTGAGCAAGGCACTTAACCCTAATTGCTCCTGTAAGTCGCTCTGGATAAGAGCGTCTGCTAAATGACTAAAATGTAAAATGTAAATGTAAATGTATCCATGATGCTTCACGTTGTCCCAGTTGATCAAGAAGGAATAACGCTATGTCAAGGAGGTCCGATAATTCTCCGCAATGTATGTCAACTACTGACAACACCATCCATATTGCTCAATTACATGAATATCTCTCAATGCCTCAAACCGATGAGAAAATAAAAGTTGATCAACTCAAACAAACCGGCCATAATGTGAACCTGTGCATGAGAGGAAGCCAAGCTTGCCAGTAGCTAATGCGGACGTTTCAGCATAATGAAGGCTCTTTCTCATAATAAAGTGCAACTGGATTATTTCGCAATAACGACATCTTTCTAATTATAACACGATCTTTCTCATAATAACAATAACTTTTTCCTAGTAATGTTATCATTCATTTACTGAATTATTTCAGAATAACGTGATCTTATCTCATAATAATTATATAAAAAAATCTCAGTGGCAGCAATACGTCACCGTAAAACATCGTACCGGTTTGGTGGAATTACCCACATATTTCGTTATTTTGAAATCATTATTAAGTTGTTTGGGTCATTCCTAAGATGCGTCATTCAAAACGTGTGGTTCTTATGGGATGTTGAGTATTGAACAAAGCGCTACAGAAAGAGATGTCTGTCATTACGTGCAAGTTAAACAACTACAGCCTCCTCCTTGGATTTTCCATTTCCTCATCTCCTCTCGACTGCCTCAGGCTTGGCTGATCTGGCATTGCATTTCCTCTCTGCATTTTTTATATTCCAGGCCTTTTCTCTAATCTGGCCTTTCTTCCTCTCCCTGTAGAGACGCTGTTTTTCATGGTTAACGTTTTGTTGGTGGCCCCCAGTCTTTATCAACTCCTACAGTACAGACCAACATAACAACTCCTACAGTACAGACCAACATAACAACTCCTACAGTACAGACCAACATAACAACTCCTACAGTACAGACCAACATAACAACTCCTACAGTACAGACCAACATAACAACTCCTACAGTACAGACCAACATAACAACTCCTACAGTACAGACCAACATAACAACTCCTACAGTACAGACCAACATAACAACTCCTACAGTACAGACCAACATAACAACTCCTACAGTACAGACCAACATAACAACTCCTACAGTACAGAACAACATAACAACTCCTACAGTACAGACCAACATAACAACTCCTACAGTACAGACCAAAATAACAACTCCTACAGTACTGAACAACATATTCAAGTGTATAACTTCAGTAGAACGCCCCTTTAAAAACACACATTAGTTCAACTACTGCATAGTTTGTGCCCCTGTTTTTAAGACAATACTCACTGGTGTTAATCTGATCTCCAGTCTCCTCCTCTTCATCCTCCTCCTCCTCTTTCACTGTGACAGTCATCTTCTCTTCATTCCCCTCCTCTTTCACTCTCAAAACTTCTTCCTCCTCCTCCTCTTTCACTTGAAAAAGGTCCTCGTCTTCCTTCACTAAAACATCCTCTTTCACCCTGAAAGCTTCTTCCTCTCCTTTCCCTGTGACAGTCATGTCCTCCTCCTCCTCTTTCACTCCAAAAACGGCATCCTCTTCTTTCACTGTAACATCCATCACCCCATTTACTCCAAAACCTTCTTCCTCTTCTTTCACTGTAACATCCATCACCCCATTTACTCCAAAACCTTCTTCCTCTTCTTTCACTGTAACATACATCACCCCATTTACTCCAAAACCTTCTTCCTCTCCTTTCACTGTAACATCATCATCTTCTTCTTTCAATGTGATAGCTTTCTCCTCCTCTTCTTCTTTCATTCCGAAATCTTCTTTATCTTCTTCTTTGACTGTGACAGTCATCTCCTCCTCTTTCACTGTGATATCCTCCTCTTCCTCTTTCACGACAATGTTCAGTCCCAGAGCTTCTTTCTCCGTCCAGCGGACCTCTTCTTTAGTAGGAGGCGAGTAGCTTATTGAGCTCATGGTTGTGGATGTTAGCTAGCTACCTAGCTTGCTTGTTAATTAGCGATAGCGTCTAGCCGAGTGCAACGCTATCTTAACCAGCTAGCTTGACTAACAACATATATATGAAATGGAGTAAATACACAGTGCGTCTAAAAAACTGAGGTTAATATTCACAAAATGGTTCAAAGATCTCCGATGTTTTGGTTTTATGTTTTCTAGCAAGATACCGAGGCGGCTAATGAGTAGTCATGTTGTTGTTGAAAAAGCTTCCCGTCCCGTCCACTAGATTACACGTAGCTAAAGCAAGAAACATCACTTGAAAGAGTCACATCGTCATCTGCTGACTGGAGTGGGTAACGCAGTTTGGGAAAATATTCATAACATTCTGGCAAACAATATCATAAGCAATGATGTATATAAATCCTGGATTGCAGATGCTATGTATTGGCCATTGAGAGGCTTTCAAGCCACGGGTCGGCCATATTGGCACTCGCCAGTAGGAGCAGTCCTCCATAGTAATGAATGAAATTCTACAGAATGTTCGATTAAATGTTTAGAGGACATAATTACATGTATTCAAGTATTTTTTGATGTAGTGGGGACAGTTACATTAGACCTCTCAATACAAATACTTTAAGGCATTTTTTTAAATAATGGTTTTCATTGTTTATTTGTATGATTAGCTCACAAAATATAATTTAAAAGTATGCATTAAAGTGTCTGTAATTGAATACGTGTCAAAAACGAATGTAGACATTAATAAATGCAATTCTATCGCTTCCAAAATAGTTCTTGACACAAACCAGCGTCTGCTAAATGACTTAAATATAAATGTAAATATATTGCAGCGCTCTACATTTTCTGGGGGGCTGTGCAACAGAAGGCTATATCTGTCAGCTAATCCAGGACTAGTAAAGGCCCAGTGCACTACTTTAAAAAATATACTTTTATTAATATATATTTTTTAATTCAGATTTGTCAGGGGGTGCCAGCACCCCTACTTCCACGGCTATGGGCGTGGACTCTAGCGGCTATGGGCGTGGACTCTAGCGGCTATGGGCGTGGACTCTACAAGGTGTCAAAAGCGTTCCACAGGGATGCTGGCCCATGTTGACTCCAATACCTCCCACAGTTGCGTCACGTTGGCTGGATGTCCTTTGGGTGGTGGACTATTCTTGATACACACCGGAAACTGTTGAGCGTCAATAATCCAGCAGTGTTGCAGTTCCTGACACAAACCAGTGCGCCTGGCACGTACTACCATACCCCGTTCATAGGCACTTACAGTATCTGGCCACAACTGTATATCATTCATTTGAAAATGGATGTAGCAATAGCAGATTGCCCCTTTAAAGACAAAATCTATTCCCTTAAAGTCACACTCTGTAAGATACAAATGTCAGCATGAGCCACCAACACAAATATAAACAATGGAGAAAACAGCAGATAGACCACTTGATGATGTGTAGTGCTCGAGGAATGACACGCAGATAAACACACACAGAAAGAAAACACAGAGTTTGAAAATGATAATTTAATCAGAGTATTGTAGTATCTAAACAGTTTATGACTTTGCTGACGTTTGCAAATGGTGTGTTAGAGGAAGTTGACTCAGCTTGCGGAAGCATCTGGAAAGCATTACTATAGGGGCCCCCTAAAACAGAGGAGGTCTGTTATGTGGAGGCCTGGGATTGGTCTGTGGGAAAACCACCCATATTATGTTACATATTATAAATACCATGGTTGAAACAAAGGACGGGGAGAATATAACATATTAGAGCAGGGGTGTCAAACTCATTTTAGCTCAGGGGCCACATGGAGGAAAATCTATTCCCAAGTGGGCCGGACCGGAAAAATCATGGTATATATAACTTAAAAACAACAACTTCAGATTGTTTTCTTTGTTTTAATACGATCAACATACAACAACATAAAGCTGGAGCCTGAGGACAGTGTATCCAAAATAGTACAAGCACAACATCACTATTAATCATAAAACACCTCAAGTTATTTGAAAGTTCTGAGGACAAAGAACACACAAACACACAATGCCTCAGTGATTCACAGAAGTATATCACAGATCACAGAACTATATCAGGGTGTCATTTCTCAGGCAGAAATGTAGATAAAAATAATGAAATCCTGTTCCCCAAACAAGTGCAAGAACCACAGAGTCAAGAATAGGTTAAATACACAAATAAAATAAAATCAATTAAAAACAATAGCACATCAACATAAAAACATATAAACATAAAGCTGGAGCCTGAGGACAGTGTCCAAAAGCACAACATCACTATTAATCATAAAACACCTCAAGTTATTTGAAAGTTCTGAGGACAAAGAACACACAAACACACAATGCCTCAGTGATTCACAGAAGTATATCACAGATCACAGAACTATATCAGGGTGTCATTTCTCAGGCAGAAATGTAGATAAAAATAATGAAATCCTGTTCCCCAAACAAGTGCAAGAACCACAGAGTCAAGAATAGGTTAAATATACAAATAAAATAAAATCAATTAAAAACAATAGCACATCAACATAAAAACATATAAACATAAATCTGAAAGCGTTGCTCAAACTCCCGTAACAGTCCCGTTATTTTATCTTTGAACCGCTTCATGTCTGCCACATGTTGGGTCGCGCACACATTTTTCAGACAGGGGAAGTGAGCTGCATCACCACCGGCAGGTTGCGTCTCCCACAATGACAGCTTCAACTTGAAAGAACGTATGCTGTCATAATACTGCGTGACAACTTTGTTGCGCCCTTGCAGTTGTTTGTTCAAGTTATTCAGGTGCTCTGTAACATCCACCATAAATGCAAGGTCCTGCATCCATTCTGCGGAATGAAATTCTAACACTGGTTTGCCCTTTTCTTCCATGAACTGTTCAATTTCTTCTCGTAAATCAAAGAAACGCCTCAGCACAGCACCTCGGCTTAACCATCTTACCTCAGTGTGGTATGGCAGGCCATAGATGTGGTCTTTCTCTCTGAGAAGGCTGTCAAACTGACGGTGATTCAGGCTTCTGGATCGGATGAAATTAACAGTTTGGATGACCACCTTCATGACGTTATCCATCTTTAATGACTTGCAACACAAAGCCTCCTGGTGCAAAATAGAGTGAAAAGTCAAAAAACCACGTCCTCCATTTGCAGATTGCACTTTCTCTCTGAACTTTGTCACAACGCCTGCTTTTTTCCCGATCATTGAGGGCGCACCATCTGTAGCCAGGCTGACAGCGCGGGACCAGTCCACTCCGACCCTGTCCAGCGCGCCGACGAGTGCGGTAAAAATATCAGCTGCTGTCGTTGTATCTGTCATCGGCACCAACTCCACAAACTCCTCGGTGACGGTCAATGTGTCATCAACTCCGCGGATGAAAATGGCCAGTTGTGCAACATCTGTAATGTCCGTGCTTTCATCAATTGCAACCGAAAACGCAATAAATGACTTTACTTTTTGCTTCAACTGGCTGTCCAAATCCACTGAAAGATCGGAAATCCTGTCTGCAACTGTTTCTTGTCAGGCTGATATTTGCAAAAGCCTGCCGCTTTTCAGGGCACACAATCTCCGCTGCCTTCATCATGCATGTTTTTACAAATTCACCCTCACTAAATGGTTTTGAAGCCACTGCGATTTCATTAGCAATGAGGTAGCTAGCTTTCACTGCAGCGTCACTGATGTCTCGGCTGTGAGTAAACACAGACTGCTGTTTCTTCAGACCCGCCAACAGTTCATTCACCTTCTCTCATCTCCGCTGTCCTTGAAAGTTGTCATATTTGTCGGCATGAAGACTCACATAGTGGCGACAAAGTTTATATTCTTTCAGCACTGCAACATGCTCTGAACACACCAAACATACAGCTTTCCCATTCAATTCCGTTAATAAATAGGATGACAATTTTTCTTGGAACAGCGCATTTTTATACTTGACAAAATTATTATTATTATTTTTATTTTTATTTTTTTATATTATAACCATTATAATCAAGGACAGTGTCAGAGGATTTCTTGTCATCACAGCATAATTAGCATCGTTATCGACACTACAGTATCTACATTCAAACTGACAAACTCTACTTTCAAACTGACATACTCCATATTCAGTTCAGGTGTTTAAATAAAAAACATACAAATGTCTTTTGGAATGCGCTTTATACAATTTGATTTCATGTGCCGTTAAACAAAAGCACAATTTCTCAGTCAAAAATATGAGACAAGTGTGGGAGCAGTATGTGTGTTTTCTCATGAACTTTAAGTCCATTTGACGTGTTATATTCCTTTCCACACTTGGAGCAGTGGTAAGGCCTCTTTCCTGTGTGTGTTATCTCATGGTCTTTCAGGTGCCCTAACTGGGTAAATATCTTTCCACACTGGGAGCATTCATAACGTTTCTCTCCGGTGTGGATTCTTCCATGCTCCTTCAGTTGCTGAAACCAGGTAAATTTCATTCCACAGTGGGAGCAGTGAAAAGGCTTCTCCCGTGTATGTCTTTTCTCATGCCTTTTCAGGTACTCTAAATTCGTAAAACACTTTTCACAATTTGAACAGTGGAAAGGCTTTTCTACAGAATGTGTTTGCTCATGGTTTTTCAGTGTCACTGATGTGGTAAAACACTTTCCACACTGGGAGCAGTGGTAAGGCTTCTCTCCTGTGTGTGTCCTCTCATGTGATTTCAGGCCCGATAACCGGGTAAAACTATTTTCACACTGGGAGCAGTGGTAGGGCTTCTCTCCTGTATGTATTCTTACATGATCTTTCAGGGTCCCTGAAGTGGTAAACCCCTTTCCACATTGAGAGCAGTGGTAAGGATTTTCTCCTGTGTGTATTTTCTCATGCTTTTTCCGTTGCCCTGACCAGCGAAAACCCTTTCCACATTGGGAGCATTGGTAAGGCTTCTGTCCCGTGTGTATTCTCTCATGTGATTTCAGGGTCCCTGAGGAGGAAAAACTAGTTTGACACTGGGAGCACTGGTGTCGTCTTGCTGGTTTGGACGTCTCTTGGTCTGGTTCCCCTGAAGGACTCTTCCCTCTATCAGAGTGAGAGTCTAGTCTCTCTCCTGCCAAAGACAGACAGTATTTAGTCAACAGAGAGACCTGGGCCCATATTCACAAAGCGTCTCATAGTAGGATGTTGATCTAGGATCAGGTCCATACAATCTAATTCATTATTATATAAAAGTCAATACTGATGCTAGTACAGCACTCTTACTCTGAGACGCTGTGTGGATTCGAGCCCTGAATGAAACCTCCACATGATCAAACTGCCTTCTTTAATAGGTTTAATACAGACTAGATCCCTCAATAACCGGAGGTCATCCATTTTTTACAACATTTTTTAAATCCAGAATGATCAAATGAACAAAATGATCAGGCATGGTCTTGATTCGGTCCTCTTCATCATATGAAAAGAAACTGAAAATGTCAACCAAAATGTCATGAAATCAGACATGAGTTGGTTGTAATTATAGGATAGATGATGTGGTAGCAGAGATTTCAATCAGCTCAGTCTGTCTTACCTTACAGCTAAAATATTAAGGACCTAATAACACCATTGAGATTTAAAAAAACGAATGAAGCAGAGCTTCAATCCTATTTGTAAGATTTCGAATAATATCAAAATCAAATATTTTGTCTTGATCAATGACCAAGATATGGATGTCTCATGGTAGGGTGGGGTATGCAGAAAGGGTCAACTTTGAGGACCTCTATCTCCTGAATGTTTTGGCATGTCAAACATCCTTCCTTCCGATGAAGTTTCTATGTGAGAATTGCCAGTTTTTCTGTAAACACCATGTTCTGCAGATTGTACTTTTAAAGACGGTCCCTTAGCCAAAAGTGCAAACATTCCCCCATTGAAACCAATAGTCACTTTTTGAAAACGGAACGGAATGGCCAAAATGTAGGGTGTAGCTTAATCGCTACCTTAATCTGATTCTAGACATATCACTCTCATCATCCTATGACCTTCATTGAAGAGGTATTGACGAGCGAACTCCCAAATATCAAACAAGTATCTGATGCAGGGGTCTCCAACAGCTCATAGCTCGCCAAACTATTCCGAAAGTAAATGCAATTTTTCATGTGTTCCATCGCAAACTGTCATAAACAAATCTCACAAGCATCCGACACCGCAAGCTCCCAGCTACTATCTAATCAACGGCTGTTTCTACGTGCCATTGGAACACAGGACTAATGGTTGCTGATAATGGGCCTCTGTACAACTATGTAGATATTCCATTAAAAAATCAGCCGTTTCCAGCTACAATAGCCATTTACAACATGATTGTCTACACTGTATTTCTGATCAATTTGATGTTATTTTAATGGACAAAAAAAATGCTTTTCTTTCGAAAACAAGGACATTTCTAAGTGACCCAAACTTTTGAACGGTAGTGTATATTGACAGAAAACATACTGCACTACTTTCTCTTGTACACTAAGGACCACGGGAAGAGTTCACAACATAGTGCACTACTTTCTCTTGTACACTAAGGACCAGAGGAAGAGTTGACAACATAGTGCACTACTTTCTCTTGTACACTAAGGACCACGGGAAGAGTTGACAACATAGTGCACTACTTTCTCTTGTACACTAAGGACCAGGGGAAGAGTTGACAACATAGTGCACTACTTTCTCTTGTACACTAAGGACCTGGGGAATAGTTGCAGGGGAGAGGAGCAGTGGCGTATATTCATGTATGCCAAGGGAAGCCAGGCTTTCCCAAAAAACATACAATCATTTATCTTTCGTCCCTCTGTGTTTCCTTCACTTCCCAAGAGGCTGAATGTATCTCACCGGAAAAAGCATCCGAGCAAGCAAAACAGCACCCCTCTATCTCTGTATGTGTAGGCCATCTATCTGATGCTGTCGGGTCCGAAAGAGTATGACATTGTTGCCGCCCATAGCATTGAATGCAAGTGGAACCAGCGAGCATTTGTCCTCCCTTGATTATTTTTTAAAATAAAATAATAGCCAATCAGCATTGAGCTAAACTGAGTAAGCTCAACTGTGAATGGTCCTGTCGCACCAATAAAAAGTGTCAAGGAAGCCAGTTTGAATTTGGCTTCACTCCAATCAAATCGCATCAAGACAAATACGTAATTGACAGACAGATGTTCTGTTCTTGTTGCATCTCGTTGTGTTGTTGTCCTCCGGTGGTTAGCTAGCGAGCTAAAATTGGCCCTTTCCTAAATTAGCCATCAATGGAGATAGGGATTTGTGGTTTTACTTAATTCTCCGTACTGGCCAATGATTATAACGTAGATTCTGATCCAACTATTTTCCAAGATGGCGTAGCAGTGCGGTCGCGGTTTTATTCATTGTCCTAGTGTAAATATCCCGTTTCTTGTTTTTTTTGTCTATTTTGTATATATTTCTCAATTTTTACTTTTCATTCTTTAACTAAATATACTTTCCTGCAACCCGCCTCACCCAACGTGGAAAGGATTCTATTATTTCTTTATAACTTTCATCAAGAACCTTAAGCTGAAACTAGTGTAGCTGCAACTGAATGGCTACTTGCTATTAGTCACCGTTAGCGTCTTCACCATTGTCCGTGGCCTACACTATCCACCAGCCAGCTCTAGCTCTAGCCTGGACAATTCGTCAGCCAGTCTGCACAGCGTGCTATCGACCCAGAGCTTATCGGACTTTCTGCCGGAATCACTGGACCCTAGCGCCGGATCATCGCAACCAGCTAGCTAGCTGCAACCTGTTGTTGGCTAATTACCATTGCCCTATAGCAAGCACCAGTTAGCCTTGAGCTAGCCTCAGGCCCATCTCCCGGCTATCTACCTCTCTGTCAACCGGACGGGACCTCCTAGTGTTGACACTGAGCCCCGCCGATCTAACACGACTGGTTTGCCGACGAAATCGTCTGATGTGGTTTCAACAGGCTTCCCGTTGCGACGACCACGAAGATCCATCTGCCAGCCCCGGTCCGCTAGCACACGCAAACTACAACTGTGCTCCCTGCTAGCTGTGCTGAAGCACCAATTTGAACTGCTCTCGGACTCACATATTGCTGTTCACTGGACCTTATGATCACTCAGCTGCACAGCTGATGCCTGCTGGACTGTTCCTTTACACGGTACCCTGTCCTGTTTATTCTGTTTAGCCTCAGCCCAAACTTTATCGCTATTACCAGTTGTTGTCTTAGCTCTCTCTAATAACACCTGTGATTGCTTTATGCCTCTCTCCCATGTCAATTATGCCTTGCCTATTGCTGTTTGGGTTAGTTCTTATTATACAATTTCACTGTAGAACCCCTAGTCCCTCTCAAACTGCCTCAAATAGTTCCTTTGTTCCACCCCCCATACACGCCAAGACCGGCTCAATCGGTGCCTCCAGTGATGCTATCTCTTTCATTGTTACCCAACGCTTAGGGTTACCTCAACTGTACTCATATCCTTCCATATCCTTTTCTGTACATAATGCCCTGAATCTTTTCTACAACGCCCGGAGAACTGCCCCCTTTATTCTATGTACCCAACGCACTAGAAGACCAGTTCTTAAAGCCTTTAGTCGTATCCTTATTCTAGTCCTCCTCTGTTCCTCTGGTGATGTAGAGGCTAACCCAGGCCCTGTAGCCCCAGTATCACTCCTACTCCCCAGGAGCTATCATTTATTGACTTCTGTAACCGTAAAAGCCTTGGTTTTCTGCACGTAAATATCAGAAGCCTCCTTCCTAAGTTTGAGTTATTCACTGCGTTAGCACACTCCGCCAACCCTGATGTTCTAGCGGTGTCTGAATCCTGGCTTAGGAAGGCCACCAAAAATTCTGAAATTTCCATCCCCAACTATAACATTTTCCGTCTAGATAGAACTGCCGAAGGGGGTGGAGTTGCAATCTACTGTAGAGATAGCCTGCAGAGCTCTATCATACTATCCAGGTCTGTGCCCAAACAGTTTGAGCTTCTACTTCTAAAAATCCACCTTTCCAGAAATAAATCTCTCACTGTTGCCGCTTGCTACAGACCCCCCTCAGCCCCCAGCTGTGCCCTGGACACCATATGTGAATTGATTGCCCCCCATCTATCCTCAGAGTTCGTAATGCTTGGTGACCTAAATTGGGATATGCTTAACACCCCGGCTATCCTACAATCTAAACTAGATGCCCTCAATCTCACACAAATTATCAACGAACCTACCAGGTACAACCCTAAATCCGTAAACATGGGTACCCTCATAGATATCATCCTGACTAACTTACCCTCTAAATACACCTCCGCTGTCTTCAACCAGGATCTCAGCAATCACTGCCTTATTGCCTGCGTCCGTAACGGGTCCGCGGTCAAACGACCACCCCTCATCACTGTCAAACGCTCCCAAAAACACTTCAGCGAGCAGGCCTTCCTAATTGACCTGGCCCAGGTATCCTGGATGGATATAGATCTCATTCCGTCAGTAGAGGATACCTGGTTGTTCTTTAAAAGTAATTTCCTCTCAATCTTAAATAAACATGCCCCATTCAAAAAATACAGAACTAAGAACAGATATAGCCCCTGGTTCTCCTCAGACTTGACTGCCCTTGACCAGCACAAAAACATCCTGTGGCGTACTGCATTAGCATCAAATAGCCCCCGCGATATGCAACTTTTCAGGGAAGTTAGGAACCAATATACACAAGCAGTTAGGAAAGCAAAGGCTAACTTTTTCAAACAGAAATTTGCATCCTGTAGCACTAACTCCAAAAAGTTTTGGGACACTGTAAAGTTCATGGAAAATAAGAGCACTTCCTCCCAGCTGCCCACTGCACTGAGGCTAGGAAACACTATCACCACCGATAAATCTACAATAATCGAGAATTTCAACAAGCATTTTGCTACGGCTGGCCATGCTTTCCACCTGGCTACCACTACCCCGGCCACCAGCTCTGCACCCTCCGCTGCAACTTGCCCATGCCCCCCCCCCGCTTCTCCTTCACACAAATCCAGACAGCTGATGTTCTGAAAGAGCTGCAAAATCTGGACCCCTACAAATCATCTGGGCTAGACAATCTGGACCCTTTCTTTCTAAAACTAGCCGCCGAAATTGTCGCAACCCCTATTACTAGCCTGTTCAACCTCTATTTCGTAACGTCTGAGATCCCCAGAGATTGGAAAGCTGCCGCGGTCATCCCCCTCTTCAAAGGGGGTGACACTCTAGATCCAAACTGTTACAGACCCATATCCATCCTGCCCTGCCTTTCAAACGTTTTTGAAAGCCAAGTTAACAAACAGATCACCGACCATTTCGAATCCCACCGTACCTTCTCCGCTATGCAATCCGGTTTCCGAGCTGGTCATGGGTGCACTTCAGCCACGCTCAAGGTCCTAAACGATATTATAACCGCGATCGATAATAGACAGTACTGTGCAGCCGTTTTCATTGACCTGGCCAAGGCTTTCGACTCTGTCAACCACCGCATTCTTATTGGCAGACTAAATAGCCTGGGTTTCTCAAATGACTGCCTCGCCTGGTTCACCAACTACTTCTCTGATAGAGTTCAATGTGTCAAATCGGAGGGCCTGTTGTCTGGACATTACATTTACATTTTTACATTTTAGTCATTTAGCAGACGCTCTTAACCAGAGCGACTTACAGGAGCAATTAGGGTTAAGTGCCTTGCTCAAGGGCACATTAACGTCATTTAGCAGACGCTCTTAGCCAGAGCGACTCACAAATTGGTGCGTTCACCCTATAGCCAGTGGGATAACCACTTTACAATTTGGGGGGGGGGGGGGGGGGTTAGAAGGAATACTTTATCCTATCCCAGGTATTCCTTAAAGAGGTGGGGTTTCAAATGTCTCCGGAAGGTGGTGAGTGACTCCGCTGTCCTGGCGTCGTGAGGGAGCTTGTTCCACCATTGGGGTGCCAGAGCAGCGAACAGTTTTGACTGGGCTGAGCGGGAGCTGTGCTTCCGCAGAGGAAGGGGAGCCAGCAGGCCAGAGGTGGATGAACGCAATGTCCTCGTTTGGGTGTAGGGACTGATCAGAGCCTGAAGGTACAGAGGTGCCGTTCCCCTCACTGCTCCATAGGCAAGCACCATGGTCTTGTAGCGGATGCGAGCTTCAACTGGAAGCCAGTGGAGTGTGCGGAGGAGGGGGGTGACGTGAGAGAACTTGGGAAGGTTGAACACCAGACGGGCTGCGGCATTCTGGATGAGTTGTAGGGGTTTAATGGCACAGGCAGGGAGCCCAGCCAACAGCGAGTTGCAGTAGTCCAGACGGGAGATGACAAGTGCCTGGACCAGGACCTGCGCCGCTTCCTGTGTAAGGCAGGGTCGCACTCTCCGAATGTTGTAGAGCATGAACCTGCAGGAGCGGGTCACCGCCTTGATGTTGGCGGAGAACGACAGGGTGTTGTCCAGGGTCACGCCTAGGCTCTTCGCACTCTGGGAGGAGGACACAGCGGAGTTGTCAACCGTGATGGCGAGATCATGGAACGGGCAGTCCTTCCCCGGGAGGAAGAGCAGCTCCGTCTTGCCAGGGTTCAGCTTGAGGTGGTGATCCGTCATCCATACTGATATGTCTGCCAGACATGCAGAGATGCGATTCGCCACCTGGTTATCAGAAGGGGGAAAGGAGAAGATTAGTTGTGTATCGTCAGCGTAGCAATGATAGGAGAGACCATGTGAGGATATGACAGAGCCAAGTGACTTGGTGTATAGGGAGAAAAGGAGAGGGCCCAGAACCGATCCCTGGGGGACACCAGTGGTGAGAGCACGTGGTGCGGAGACAGCTTCCCGCCACGCCACTTGGTAGGAGCGACCGGTCAGGTAGGACGCAATCCAGGAGTGAGCCGCGCCGGAGATGCCCATCTCGGAGAGGGTGGAGAGGAGGATCTGATGGTTCACAGTATCAAAGGCAGCAGACAGGTCTAGAAGGACAAGAGCAGAGGAGAGAGAGTTAGCTTTAGCAGTGCGGAGAGTCTCCGTGACACAGAGAAGAGCAGTCTCAGTTGAATGACCAGTCCTGAAACCTGATTGGTTTGGATCAAGAAGGTCATTCTGAGAGAGATAGCAAGAGAGTTGGCTAAAGACGGCACGCTCAATAGTTTTGGAAAGAAAAGAAAGAAGGGATACTGGTCTGTAGTTGTTGACATCAGTGGGGTCGAGTGTTGGTTTTTTGAGGAGGGGAGCAACTCTCGCTCTCTTGAAGACGGAAGGGACATGGCCAGCGGTCAAGGATGAGTTGATCAGCGAGGTGAGGTAGGGGAGAAGGTCACCGGAGATGGTCTGGAGAAGGGAGGAGGGGATGGGGTCAAGCGGGCAGGTTGTTGGGCGGCCTGCAGTCACAAGTCGCAGGATTTTATCTGGAGAGAGAGGGGAGAAAGAAGTCAAAGCATAGGGTAGGGCAGTGTGAGCAGGACCAGCAGTGTTATTAGACTTAACAAACGAGGATCGGATGTCGTCAACCTTCTTTTCAAAGTGGTTGACGAAGTCATCCACAGAGAGAGAGGAGGGGGGGGGGGGGGGGGGAGGAGGATTCAGGAGGGAGGAAAATGTGGCAAAGAGCTTCCTAGGGTTAGAGGCAGATGCTTGGAATTTAGAGTGGTAGAAGGTGGCCTTAGCAGCAGAAACAGATGAAGAAAATGTAGAGAGGAGGGAGTGAAAAGATGCCAGGTCGGTAGGGAGTTTAGTTTTCTTCCATTTCCTCTCCGCTGCCCGGAGCTCTGTTCTGTGAGCTCGCAGTGAGTCATCAAGCCACGGAGCTGGGGGGGAGGACCGAGCCGGCCGGGAGGATAGGGGACACAGAGAGTCAAAGGATGCAGAAAGGGAGGAGAGGAGGGTTGAGGAGGCAGAATCAGGAGATTGGAGGGAGAAGGATTGAGCAGAGGGAAGAGATGATAGGATGGAAGAGGAGAGAGTAGTGGGAGAGAGAGAGCGAAGGTTGCGGCGGCGCATTACCATCTGTGTAGGGGCAGAGTGAGTAGTGTGGGAGGAGAGCGAGAGAGAAAAGGAAACAAAGTAGTGGTCGGAGACTTGGAGGGGAGTTGCAGTGAGATTAGTAGAGGAGCAGCATCTAGTGAAGATGAGGTCAAGCGTATTGCCTGCCTTGTGAGTAGGGGGGGACGGTGAGAGGGTGAGGTCAAAAGAGGAGAGGAGTGGAAAGAAGGAGGCAGAGAGAAATGAGTCAAACGTGGACATAGGGAGGTTGAAATCCCCCAAAACTGTGAGGGGTGAGCCATCCTCAGGAAAGGAACTTATCAAGGCGTCAAGCTCGTTGATGAACTCTCCAAGGGAACCTGGAGGGCGATAGATGACAAGGATATTAAGCTTAAATGGGTTAGTGACTGTGACAGCATGGAATTCAAATGAGGAGATAGACAGATGGGTTAGGGGAAAAATTGAGAATGTCCACTTGGGAGAGATGAGGATTCCTGTACCACCACCCCTCTGACCAGATGCTCTCGGGGTATGCGAGAACACATGGTCAGACGAGGAGAGAGCAGTAGGAGTAGCCGTGTTTTCAGTGGTGATCCATGTTTCCGTCAGCGCCAGGAAGTCGAGGGACTGGAGGTTGGCATAGGCTGGGATGAAGTCAGCTTTGTTGGCAGCAGAACGGCAGTTCCAGAGGCTGCCTGCGACCTGGAACTCCAGGTGAGGGGTGCGAGCAGGGACCACCAGGTTGGAGAGGCAGCAGCCGCGCGGTGTTGTGCGTTGTTTGTGTAGCCTGTGCAGAGACGAGAGAACAGGGATAGGCAGAGGCATAGTTGACAGGCTGTAGCAAATGGCTACAAAAATGCAGAGGAGATCGGAATGAAATGAGCTAAGCATCTGGGAGAGGAGAGAGGGGGGCCTCCCTCACCAAAAACTTCTACCTCAGAAACTAAAATTGTTTCACTGAACAGTTGTTCAATGTTTAAAGGAATAAACTCAAACCCACTTTATTCAGCTAGCCAACTATGACACCATAGCTGACTAGCATGCTAGCATCCAATAACACACAGTTTAACACACAGTTAAGCACCAATACTCACAACAAACCACCAATAGTGTGTTAACTAGCTAACCAGCATGCCAGCATCCAGTAACACACAGCCAAGCACAAACACTTGGTCACAGCAACCACCAATAGTGTGATAACACACTAAACAGATCATTCGTGTCTGTGTCAAGTTCCTTTCATGACGCAGCAATGATTCAACAATTGTCGTGTTGGGTAGCTAGCAATGGCCACTGTGTTGGCTTTGTTTGAAGAACGGCTAGCTAGCTAGCTTCGTGCTACACCCGGCACACAATGGCTACTGTGTTGACTCTGACTCTGTTCGAAAAAACGGCTAATTAGCTCGCTTCGTGCTACAGCCGGCACGGCGGAAGACACTGCCAAGACACAGTAGCTACCCACGATACCTAGCTATGACGCCGTAGCTAACTAGCAAGCTAGCATCCATTAACACACAATTAGCACCAATACTTGGTTACAACAAACTGCCAAGAGTGTGTTAGCACACTAAACAGATGATTCATGTCCGTGTCTAGTTCCTTACATAACGCAGAACGCAGTAAAAATTAAACGTTGGCTAGAAGCACATTTAACAGTGGGAACAGCTAATCGTTACCAGTAGCTACCCGCTAGCTAGCTAGCTAGCCTCGAGCTTCAATACTAGCCTACAATAACCTACGGAAACCTACAACAACAACAATACTAACCTATAATAAATACAATACCTAACTACAACTAACTACCAACCTACGATCTAATGCATGGTTAAGCTATACTCAACACCAAATGAGAAGTTTGCTTACCTCCAGCTACGCTTACCTCCAGCTTTGCTTACCTCCAGCTAACGCAGAACACAGCAAAAATTAAACGTTGGCTAGAAGCACATTTAACAGTGGGAACAGCTAATCGTTGCCAGTAGCTACCCGCTAGCTAGCTAGCCTCGTGCTTCGATACTAACCTACAATAACCTACAATAACAACAATACTAACCTATAATAAATACAATACCTAACTACAACTAACTACCAACCTACGATCTAATGCATGGTTAAGCTATACTCAACACCAAATGAGAAGTTTGCTTACCTCCAGCTAGAGAGCTAGAGAGCTAGAGAAAAACACGTCCTCTCCCGACTGCTGCTCCCCCTATGGCAGTCTCTATGGGGGTGCCACAGGGTTCAATTCTTGGGCCGACTCTTTTCTCTGTGTATATCAATGACGTCGCTCTTGCTGCTGGTGACTCTCAGATCCACCTCTACGCAGACGACACCATTTTGTATACATCTGGCCCTTCATTGGACACTGTGTTAACAAACCTCCAAACGAGCTTCAATGCCATACTACACTCCTTCAGTAGCCTCCAACTGCTCTTAAACACTAGTAAAACTAAATGCATGCTCTTCAACCAAACGCTGCTTGCACCCGCCCACCAGACTAGAATCACTACTCTCGACGGGTCTGACCTAGAGTATGTGGACAATTACAAATGTCTAGGTGTCTGGTTAGACTGTAAACTCTCCTTCCAGACTCACATTAAGAATCTCCAATCCAAAGTTAAATCTAGAATCGGTTTCCTATTTCGCAACAAAGCCTCCTTCACTCATGCTGCCAAACATGCCCTCGTAAAACTGACTATCCTACCGATCCTTGACTTCGGCGATGTCATTTACAAAATAGCCTCCAACACTCTACTCAGCAAATTGGATGTAGTCTATCACAGTGCCATCCGTTTTGTCTCCAAAGCCCCATATACTACCCACCACTGTGACCTGTACGCTCTTGTTGGCTGGTCCTCACTACATATTCGTCGCCAAACCCACTGGCTCCAGGCCATCTATAAATCACTGCTAGGCAAATCCCCGCCTTATCTTAGCTCATTGGTCACCATAGCAACACCCACCTGTAGTATGCGCTCCAGCAGGTATATCTCACTAGTCATCCCCAAAGCCAACACCTCCTTTGGCCGCCATTCCTTCCAGTTCTCTGCTGCCAATGACTGGAACAAATTGCAAAAATCTCTGAAGCTGGAGACACTTATCTCCCTCACTAACTTTAAGCATCAGTTGTCAGAGCACCTTACCGATCACTGCACCTATACACAGCCCATCTGAAATTAGCCCGCCCAACTACCTCATCCCTATATTGTTATTTATTTTGCTCATTTGTACCCCAGTATCTCTATTTGCACATCATCTCTTGCACATCTATCATTCCAGTGTTAATACTAATTGTAATTATTTTGCACTATAGCCTATTTATTGCCTTACCTCCATAACTTGCTACATTTGCACACACTGTATATATATATTTCTGTTGTATTTTTGACTTTGTTTTGTTTTACCCCATATGTAACTCTGTGTTGTTGTTTTTATCGCACTGCTTTGCTTTATCTTGGCCAGGTCGCAGTTGTAAATGAGAACTTGTTCTCAACTGGCTTACCTGGTTAAATAAAGGTGAAATAAAAATAAATAAATAAATAAATAAAATAAATTAATTAATTTATACATTGTGCCCCTGGCCTGAGAGGATGAAAGTTCAATATGTAGCTAGATGTAGAAGGCTAATGTTAACTGGCTAACGTTGCCCATGAAAGGAAGTTAGGCTAGCGAGCAAGCATTTTAGCCAGGTAGCCTAGGACAACAAACAAATAAAAACATGTACTGTATTAAAGAGTGCTAGACCATTTAGTCTACATGAAAGAGAGGAGGATGGCATTGGCGTTTCTCTACAAGTAGGGTGAGTCAACATGTTTTTTCTACTTGCACGAACGCATGCATACAGAAATCAGAAACATGGACAGCCACATGATATTTAGCTTACGTTGATTGGACTAAATCGTTTTTGGTATCTTTTAGTTGTCACTGTATTAGACCAAACATAGGTGATTTGATGATGTTGAAATGTTGAAGTTGAAATGGTGCTGGAATAGTGGAGGCAGCTCCTGTTTTCTTTGCGACTTGCGGTAACTCTCTGTCGTTCTAAATCAATAGTTGTTTAGTGGTACAAAAATGTCGGAAACGTTAACTTGCTTGACCATGCTGTAGGTCATGTAACTGTTTGTTACATGCAATATGCTTTGTGGACTTCACCAGACAGAGGTTGCGCTCCGGTTTTGTGATGAAACAAAGGTGTGGTTGAATTTATTCTGCCACTGTCTTCTTATTGCCTCCGTCTTTAGGCCTATATATATATATCACGGTCCCGAGGCATATGAACTAACAGGTTATAGAGCAAACAACGCAATTATCACAACACATAGGTTGTAATATGGCTTTTTCCCCCCCTGGTTCCCCCAGTGATTTTACCCACGCACCGCTCCTGGAGATTAGAAGAGAATAAAGAATGTGCCTAATTGAAAGCTAGAAGAAGAGAAAGAGTAGCTACAGACATGTTTCATTTTTTAAAGTAGCTCTCATGCTTGAAAAGGTTGGAGACCCCTGATCTAACGTGAAAACAAATTTACGGCGGTAAATTATTGTGTAGACCTGAAGTAGAATGCCATTTTAATAGCACACATTAGTTCAACAACTGCATAGTGTCTATTGTGTGGTCCTCTGTAGCTCAGCTGGTAGAGCATGGCGCTTGTAACGCCAAGGTAGTGGGTTCGATCCCCGGGACCACCCATACACAAAAATGTATGCACGCATGACTGTAAGGCGCTTTGGATAAAAGTGTCTGCTAAATGGCATATTATATTATTTATTATTATTATAGTGTGCCCCTGTTTAAGATTGAACTCACTGGTGTTAATCAGATCTCCAGTCTCTTCTTCTTCTTCTTCTTCCAATGTGACAGTAATCTCCCCCTCCTCCTTCATTTCAAAAAGTTCTTCCTCTTCTTTCAATGCACCAGTCATCTCCTCCTCTTTCACTACAAACACAGTACCCTCCTCTTTCACTCCGAAAGCTTCTTCCTCTACCGTAACATCCTGTTCTTCTTCTTTCACTGTGATAGCTTCCTCCACTTCCTCTTCTTTCACAGTAAATGTTTCTTCTTTCACAGTACATTTTTCTTCTTTCACGTAAATGTTCAGCGCGGGAGTTTCTTTCTCCGTCCAACAGACCTCATTTTCTTTAGCAGGGGGAGAGTAACTTAGTGAGCTCATAGTAGGGGACGTGAGCTAGCTAGCTAGTTAGCATTAGCGACTAACCTAGTGCTGGGCTAACTGAACAAGCCAGAGAGCTGACAACGTAAATATGAAATTAAATGGATTAACTAGTACATACATATACAGTGTGTTTAAAACACTGAGGTTAATATACACAAAAATGGTCCAAATAGCTTCAATGTTTTGGTTTTATGTTTGCTAGCGAGTTACCGAGATGGTGGTTGTTGTTGTTGTTGAAGAAGAAGAGTCCCGTCCACTAGATTTTACGTCACGCAAGAATCATCACCTGAAAGACTCACATCACCATCTGCTGACTGGAGTGGGAAACGCAGTTTAACAAACAAAAACAATTCTTGCAAACAATGTCAAAACAAATAATTGTAAAAAATAACCAGATATGTTTTCTCTTACTTCTTACAGATAATAATTTCCTCTACGCAGATGTAGAAGCTGAATAGTATGGTGGCTAGTGGTGCGCGGGTCAGCTGATTGTTCACCCGCAATTGAAAATAACCCATCCGCAACCGCAACAGCCCGATTATATGTGATAAAAGTGGACATCTGAGGCACGTACACGACCCTAACTCGCTAATATAGGAAATACGCTGTAGACTACAGTCAGAGACTGCGGAATAATTTATTTATTTTTTACAGGGGGTGCAGGATATTTTTTTACCTGATTTAGATGTTTCTGCTTATAATTCTCGACATTTTGGTAGGGTATTTGTTAGTCATCTTGTCTATAATTAGATACATGCAGCTTCTTTTCTGTCATTGTGTTGCCCTAGAAGGCTAAATAAACCCTTGCTCACCAGAATAATGTCACACATCGATAGAATGAATGCTTCAATCTAGTTTGAATCGGTAACGTTTTCTCTGTCATCTCTGCTTCTTTCGCGGAGCAAAGACGTTTAGGGACTTGGAGAAAATGCAATAAAATTTTAAAAAACGGGAAAGATTTTCTCTGCATCATTTCCAAATGCCATCAGTTTGACCGGTTGTAAGGACATAGAAAGCTGTGAAAACGAGCCAACATGTTTCTCGGTCAATATCACCATAAGGTGCCTTTGAGACTTCCCCATTTCCCCACCAAAAAGCTGAGATTTTCCATTGAACTTCATATTCATTGTATTAAGTATATGTTATGCTGTTAGAAATGCATATTGGTCAAGCTCCCACACTTTTTATAAATTAACTGCAAGCAGACAATTTACATGCAAACAGCTAAATATGTCCACCCTGTCATGGACAATTTAAAAGCAGAATAAATACATTGTAATTACATAGTGATTATAAAACATACATTTTCAGAAAACTATTTAGTCACTTTCTCAACAATATATTTTAGTTTATGGGAAAAGTATTTGGATAATAATGAAATTATGGCAAACTATTTGTTTCTCTATAAAATCTGCGAGAGTTGCACTTTCTTTTCTAAATAAAATCTAACAAAAAATATATCTGGTCAAACTTTCAAACAATACTATTTGGCCCTCATTTGTTCATAAAGGAATCACACAAAAGATTTTGCTAACTTGTGAAAATAATTTGTTTATTTTCATAGAACATGAAAATAACAGGGTGGACAGTGACATGACAGGGTGGACCCTGGGCATGACAGGGTGGACACGTTGTGAAATGTCATTGAATGGCCTCATAAATGCAAAGAACAATGCAAGAAAATGATGTAAAAAATGCCTTTTCCCATGTAGGGGGAAATTACAAGTTGAACAGACTGTTTTTGATGCAGCCATTGAATAAAGATGCCCAAAATGAGACATTAATGTAGCCTTCTAGCGTTAAACTCTGTACATCATTCTGCACAGTGAAAGTCAAACATTTAACTGTAGAACAAGAAGAAAAATGTTTTTTAAGTGGAGAACAGTTGATTTGAAAAAACTGAATATTACAGAAAGATCACTTGGACGCATCTCCAAACAGTCTCTCCCTTTCTGCAGAGACATGGCTCAGTTCTGCAGTTGCTGTTCCACATACTTCCATGCAGACACTTCAATCTGTACAGAGCGCAACCTGGAAGGCCCTGGCTCATGCTGATTTTCAGGAGTTTCAGCAGGGGAGTTGGGTGGTGTCTCTGACTGTAGCAAAGCACTGGCCCTGTTTCTGGCTCTGGCTTGACTTTTTGCCTCTCTCCATTTCTTTATTTTTGCCCTCTTCTCTCTCTCACTGAGCTCATTGACACCCTTCTTCTTTCCAGTCTCTCTGTCTTTTTTCCATTTGACCCTTTCTTTCTCAAGGTACTTTCTTCTTCTGTCTGGGTCAGCATCACGACGTTCCCGATATCTCCTTGCTATCTCAGCTCCTTTTGATCTCATTCCTTGAAAAAGACGATTCAAAATGTTCCCTTACACACTTTAATTGGCAGTCCCGGTAAACTAGGCTTGCATTATCAAACTAGGTTTGCTGATACCGATATCGCCAAAAAAATTGTCCATATTGTCCATGCTTACTATGTATAGCATGTACTGTTATAAAATGTGTGTAATAGCTGTTGTAATATGTGTAACATTATCAGTATGTGGCCTAAACTATGCACATGTCCTTCCTGTCATGAACCATGTCCACCCTGTCATGGAAGGCTTGCTGATAGGGTGGACAATGACAGGGTGGACATTTTTGGCTAATGTTAGCATTTAATGAGAACATGGTGGACCTTCACTTAGCAACATACTACAGTTAGCAAGCTGACTGTGTACTGTTTTACAAATATATTTCAAAGTTCTGATAGGTTTTTCTATCAATTGATATTTCACTATGACAGAGTGGACATGTTAAGCTTGACAACATCCAACTACACACATAATATGATGAAAATTATTAAACATAAGTGTAAATACTTACTCTGCAACTAGACACTGCTTCAGCCTTCATTGAAGAAAGACAAAATGCTCGTAGTGATGTCACTGAAAACATCAGTGGGTTTCTTAAAGGGGCAGTTACCCCATAATGACAGGGTGGACAGCAATTTCAGGGACACATGCAAAATGTTCAATATGATTATGAAAATACAATATACATGATCAAAATTACTTGTTTTATCAAATAACTTATTGTGGACAGTAAAAGAATGTAAATTTTTTTTGGATTTAGTATCATTTAACCACTTATTACACACACTGTAGTTAGCAGAGCAGTGTGTGGGACATGCCAAAATCACGTACATCCAATGAAAAAAAATTAATAAAATAAAGGAAACACGTTTTTAGAGACTTATCATTCTACTGATATGTGTGCAAATGTTTGGCCACTTATAATAAGACCTCAGACTTTCATTATTCTGCTACATTTTCATGATGACTGAGTGAGTCTGATGAGGACACCAAAGGCACCTCATAGTGATATTGACTCATTTAACACATCTGAACGGAAGGCTACAGTTCCCTTGATGTGCCATAGTCCTATTTAACGTCCTCATCTTGTGACTGTCGAATTTGTATAACACCTGACAATCATCACACTGCTATCATCCTCTTTTATCCCTTCACCCAGCCTGGTCTCATAGACTAAACGTAACATAGTAAATGTAAATCCGGGACATCAAATTAGTATGATATGCTATGTTTGGTCTGGTTACTTAAGGCACAAACAAAAGTAGAATGATTGGTCGTATAACATGAATGTCTAGCAAACCAAAGGTTGCGAGTTCGAATCTCATCATGGACAACTTTAGCATTTTAGCTAATTAGAAGCTTTTCAACTACTTACTATTTTTTAGCTACTTTGCAACTACTTAGCAAGTTAGCTAACCCTTCCCCTCACCCTAACCCTTTAACCTATCTCCTAAACTTATTATTACAAATGCCATATGGCTTCAGCTTATAGTAGGAGTTAACGTGCCACAAAAAAATCGGACCTGGGTTCCTGTAAAGACGTAGTTGAATGTGATTCCTGCGTCTCCGTTGCACTAAACGTCTGACTGTATTTTGGATCACTGCATATCCCACTTTTATGCATTTAAGATGTATTAGATTGTATCCATGATGCTTCACGTTGTCCCAGTTGATCAAGAAGGAATAACGCTATGTCAAGGAGGTCCGATATTTCTCCGCAATGTATGTCAACTATTGACAACACCATCCATATTGCTCAATTACATGAATATCTCTCAATGCCTCAAACCGATGAGAAAATAAAAGTTGATCAACTCAAACAAACCGGCCATAATGTCAACCTGTGCTTGAGAGGAAGCCAAGCTTGCCAGTAGCTAATGCTAACGTTTCAGCATAATGAAGGCTCTTTCTCATAATAAAGTGCAACTGGATTATTTCGCAATAACGACATCTTTCTAATTATAACACGATCTTTCTCATAATAACGAGAACTTTTTCCTAGTAATGTTATAATTCATTTACTGAATTATTTCAGAATAATGTGATCTTATCTCATAATAATTATATAAAAAAATATCAGTGGCAGCAATACGCCACCGTAAAACATCGTACCGGTTTGGTGGAATGACCCACATATTTCGTTATTTTGAAATGATTATTAAGTTGTTTGGGTCATTCCTAAGATGCGTCATTCAAAACGTGTGGTTCTCATGGGATGTTGAGTATTGAACAAAGCGCTACAGAAAGAGATGTCTGTCATTACGTGCAAGTTAAACAACTACAGCCTCCTTGGATTTTCCATTTCCTCATCTCCTCTCGACTGCCTCAGGCTTGGCTGATCTGGCATTGCATTTCCTCTCTGCATTTTTTATATTCCAGGCCTTTTCTCTAATCTGGCCTTTCTTCCTCTCCCTGTAGAGACGCTGTTTTTCATAGTTAACGTTTTGTTGGCGGCCCCCAGTCTTTAACAACTCCTACAGTACAGACCAACATAACAACTCCTACAGTACAGACCAACATAACAACTCCTACAGTACAGACCAACATAACAACTCCTACAGTACAGACCAACATAACAACTCCTACAGTACAGACCAACATAACAACTCCTACAGTACAGACCAACATAACAACTCCTACAGTACAGACCAACATAACAACTCCTACAGTACAGACCAACATAACAACTCCTACAGTACAGACCAACATAACAACTCCTACAGTACAGACCAACATAACAACTCCTACAGTACAGACCAGTGGCGGCTCCTGAAAAAATTCTCAGGGGGGGCAATTTTTCTGATGATTTAGGTGACCTACACACATTTTTAAAAAGATATGTCCAGCAACAACATGAAGACAGGGGCAGCATATAAGTCAATACCAGAAGCATTTATTGACTGATCTCAAAAGTGTTGGCTTACAAAATCAAAATAAGTTATCACAGTAAAAATAATCAAGGGTGTTCTTTCACATTCCTCAACACTGCATAAACAATATGCATTTCCATAAACAAATGAAATATCAGCTGAAAATACAGCATCTTGGTATTTGTTCAGATTGCAGGATCAACAAGAGCTTTTACCAAATTTTTTGCCTCATGGTTGAATTGGAAATATGTGCACCTGAGCATAATTCACAACAAGCAAGCAGGAGCTTTTGATAGAGGCTACTGAAAACATTGATGCAAGTTATTGGTAATAAGACATTTTTATAGACTTCCATATTCTGCCCTCTTGTATAGATTTGTGAAAATGAACAGTGATAGACATTTTGCCTGAAAACAGAATTTGAAAGTAATTTCTAGAAAAGGTAAACACAGCTATCTGTATGGCTTTGTAAAAATGAACAACCATATTCTGGCCAATTGTATAGATTTGTAAATATGAACAACCATATTCTGGCCAATTGTATAGATTTGTAAATATGAACATGAACAGATTTTTTTGTTTGTTTTACTTTTTTTTAAAATGAAAAATAACTATTTTAAACAACATCAACTGTGAACTGATTTGGGCGTGTGTGTGTTAAAGAGACAGGGAGGGAGGGACAAAGAGAGAGAGAGGCTACATTACTTGTACTGAAACTGTTCTCTTCTCTGTTTCAATACAGCAAAGCGTTCAATGACTTTCTCATTGAAATCAGGCATGCTGAGGACTAGTTCCCTCTCCATGGAAAGCATGGCCAGTGCATTCAGACGTTCCTGGCCCATTGAATTTCGCAGGAATGTCTTAACTCGTGTCAAAGTTGAGAAACATCTCTCAGCTTCAGCTGTTGTCATGGGAGTAGTTATGAGGATGTTCAACAGAGTCACAGTCTCAGAGAACGTCTCCTGGAGGTTGTAGCTCATGAGAACCTGGTACAGTGCCAGTGCACCACAGCCTCCCTTGTATTCAGGATTCTCATAGATCAGAGATAGTTCTGTCTTGAGCTTTGCCTTGCTCAGCATGGGGTATGCATTCACAGTGGCATTCAGAGCCTCATCAGGAAATGAATGGCAGTACCTTTCAAACATGTCTGCTTGCAGTAAGGTAGCACTCACAAGGTGGCCAGAGAAAGAGAACCTTTCTTTGGTGTGATCCAGGATGGTGTTGCAGACCTCTTCAGACAGCCTCTGCTTCTCCTCTTCTCTCAAAGCTGTTCTGGGTCTTTTGGCTCCTGTTGCTTCTTGCAGCTGCTGTTGAGAGGAGTCCCTGAAGGCAAACAGACCAATGTGTTTGTTGGCTTTGTACAGTATTGTTGTCTATGTGATGCACAGGTATATGCAATGTATCCATGATGTATAGTACAAATACTTCAGTCCACTTAAAATGGGCAGGGATGCATAAAGTCTTTAGTGTTTAAGTTAGCCTTTGTGTCTCACATAGCCTGGATGTTCAGCACAGTATACAGTGGTGCTCATAAGCTTATGATCCCATGCTAAAGTTGACTAAAAAGAGGAATAAAAAAGAAAAGAAAATTGGTGTCCATAAAGGTTGGATTTTCCAACTTTTTTAATTAAGTCATTAAGATAAATTTCCAAAAGAAGATTTTTTTATTCCTCTTTTTAGTCAACTTTAGAATGTGTTCATACACTTATGAGCACCACTGCACAGTACACATAGTATATAACATAAAATAGATTACACCACTGGCCATAAGGCCATAAGAATAATGTAATTTCAAACACAAATGCAGTCTCCTTTCATGCATACATTTTCAAATAAAGCTCTGCTTTGAGAAAGATCGAATGATATTGTTTAATCTTACCTTATGGCCTGCACACTGCTTGTGAAGCTGTCGAGGGCACTTTTGATAAAGACAGCATCGATGTCCTTCTTCTGTAGCTTCTGGTACAGAATGTCGACGTGGGGCATGATTTTGTGAAAAAGCCGCAGGAAAAAAATAAAATCTTCATCATGCAGCATCCTCACGTAGCCAGATGCCTCTCTCACTGTGGCCTTGTCAAATGAACCCAATGAACCCGTCCGGATGGCTTCAAAACATTCTATGAGGTCGTCTCGATTCTCGTAGACAGTGTTCACGACTCTGCTGTTGAAGTTCCACCGTGTGGATGAAGGTCTGGGCAGTCTTCGTGCAACAGTCTGGTCAAGAATGCTGGTGCGTTTGGGTGACCGGGAAAAAAAAGTTGTAATCCCGCTCAGATCGGAAAAGAAAATGTTCACTTTTTTGATGCGAGAAGTAGCTTGCTGCATGATCAAATTCAGCTGATGCGCATAGCAATGCACGTAATGGGCATTCTTGAAATGCTCACGCACCTTTTTCTGCACACCAGCCTTCTCTCCCCTCATCACACTGGCTCCATCGTAAGCTTGCGCAATGAGTTTGACTTTCTCGTCATCGGCAAAAAGACCGTTCAGTCTCTCCAAAAGTACACTGGCGATTGAGACTGAGGTTGATTCCGAGATGGGAAGGAACTCAAAAAAGCGCTCCTGCACTTTGTGCTTGCTATCTATGTACCTCAGCACAAGCACCAACTGTGTCTGTGTAGAAACATCCGTGGTCTCGTCAGCTTGGATAGCTACGAAGTTCGCAGACTTCACCTCCTCCACAATATGTTCCCTCGTGACCGCTAGCATACACTCCAGTACCTCGTTTTGAATGGTCTTTGATGTGCCCTTGAAAACTTTAGCATTTTTAAGATGGTCATCAAACACCTCATCTAATTGTGCCACAAAGTTGACAAGTCCAAGAAAAATACCAGGGTTGGTGGAGCCCTCAGTTTCATCTTTGCCTCGCAAAGCTAACTCAAACACTCCGCAAAACTTCACAGACTGGATTAGCCGGCTGAGGATATGGCGGTTCTTGCTAACCTCATCGTTGTGGCGGCGGACAGCTAGCCTGTATCCCTCATCCAGTTGAGTGGCAATATTCACTCTCCCCAAAGCAGAAATTCTCAAACAGCTATCCATGTGGGTCTTTGACAGCTCATGTTTCTTAATCTTTTCTGAAAGATGGTGCATGTCGGTTACACCAGTCGCTGTCCAAGCGGTGCTGTCTGAAGTGCCGCCTTCAGGGTGAATGAGTAAGCAGGGGTAGCAGAAAACTGCATTAGCTACATCGCAGCCTGCTAGCCAGGTTTTTCGTTCATACCAATTTTTGGAAAATCCTCGGGTGTAGGACTTCCCCCCTTTAGTAGAAACCTGTTGAATTATTAAATTTGGTCTGGGAGGTCCTAATTGTTTCGTTGCCAATTTATCTTCATTTGTTCGCCGACAAAAAGGAACTTCTTTCAAAGACACAATCGAGTTGCACTGAAGCCTAGCCATGTTGATAGTAGTAGTGAATTGATTGAGGCTGCTACCCTCTCTTTTCTTAGTTACGTTCATGGTTACGTTACGTATGACGAAAGCGCGTAAGTGCAAGCCCTCAGACACCCTTGGAGATTCTGTTGAAAGCTCTGAAATTTGAAAAAAAAAGATTTTACATGGGAGTCTATGACAGACTTCTGGGCGATTTTCAACCTGACTGAAATCGCCCCAAAAGGGGGGGGAGCCATTTGAAGCACGACTTTAGCCTGATTGGACATTTAGTGGCAGTGTGGCACTGTGGCAGATAGATTACAACACTGATAACTACTGTTGCCGTGATATAATTGATTAGAAAAAAAATCCCTTCCTTTTCCCGTTTGGCAGTGCGTCGCCCATATCGCCCTATTGAACACACCGCCCCTGGTACAGACCAACATAACAACTCCTACAGTACAGACCAACATAACAACTCCTACAGTACAGACCAACATAACAACTCCTACAGTACAGACCAACATAACAACTCCTACAGTACAGACCAACATAACACCTCCTACAGTACAGACCAACATAACAACTCCTACAGTACAGACCAACATAACAACTCGCCCCTTTAAAAACACACATTAGTTCAACTACTGCATAGTTTGTGCCCCTGTTTTTAAGACAATACTCACCGGTGTTAATCTGATCTCCAGTCTCCTCCTCTTCATCCTCCTCCTCCCCTTTCACTGTGACAGTCATCTTCTCTTCATTCCCCTCCTCTTTCACTCTCAAAACTTCTTCCTCCTCCTCCTCTTTCACTTGAAAAAGGTCCTCGTCTTCCTTCACTAAAATATCCTCTTTCACCCTGAAAGCTTCTTCCTCTCCTTTCCCTGTGACAGTCATGTCCTCCTCTTTCACTCCAAAAACGGCATCCTCTTCTTTCACTGTAACATCCATCACCCCATTTACTCCAAAACCTTCTTCCTCTTCTTTCACTGTAACATCCATCACCCCATTTACTCCAAAACCTTCTTCCTCTCCTTTCACTGTAACATCTTCTTCTTTCAATGTGATAGCTTTCTCCTCCTCTTCTTCTTTCATTCCGAAATCTTCTTTATCTTCTTCTTTGACTGTGACAGTCATCTCCTCCTCTTTCACTGTGATATCCTCCTCTTCCTCTTTCACGACAATGTTCAGTCCCAGAGCTTCTTTCTCCGTCCAGCGGACCTCTTCTTTAGTAGGGGGCGAGTAGCTTATTGAGCTCATGGTTGTGGATGTTAGCTAGCTACCTAGCTTGCTTGTTAATTAGCGATAGCCTAGCACTCGGCTAGACGCTATCTTAACCAGCTAGCTTGACTAACAACATATATAAGAAATGGAGTAAATACACAGTGCGTCTAAAACACTGAGGTTAATATTCACAAAATGGTTCCAAGATCCCCGATGTTTTGGTTTTATGTTTTCTAGCAAGATACCGAGGCAGCTAATGAGTCATGTTGTTGTTGAAAAAGCTTCCCGTCCCGTCCACGAGATTACACGTAGCTAAACAAGAAACATCACTTGAAAGAGTCACATCGTCATCTGCTGACTGGAGTGGGTAACGCAGTTTGGGAAAATATTCATAACATTCTGGCAAACAATGTCATAAGAAATTATGTATATGAATCCTGGATTGCAGATGCTATGTATTGGCCATTGAGAGGCTTTCAAGCCACCGGTCGGCCATATTGGCACTCGCCAGTAGGAGCAGTCCTCCATAGCATAGTAATGAATGAAATTACATGTATTCAAGTATTTTTTGATGTAGTGGGGACAGTTACATTAGAACTCTCAAAACAAATACTTTAAGGCATTTTTTTAAATAATGGTTTTCATTTTTTATTTGTATGATTAGCTCACAGAATATAATTTAAAAGTATGCATTAAGGTGTCTGTAATTGAATAAATGTGTCAAAAACGAATGTAGACATGAATAAATGGTAGGTAGGTAGGTATCGTGGGTTGTTGTAGGTAGTTATTGTATGTAATTATTGTAGGTTAGTTTTGTATTCGGCGGTGCCGGGTGTAGCACGAAGCTAGCTAGCTAGCTAACTCACCACCTGGACTAGCTGGCGAGTAGCTATTAGCAACGGTATAGTTGTTTCACGCCTGAGAGTGCCTGTAATTACGCCAGCTGGCTGCCTACAATAATTACATACAATAATTGCCTACCATTCAGCTGTTTTCTAACCTCGTTGTCTGAACCGCTAACGTTAGGTAGCAAGTGGCTACTGTGCTTGAAATATTAGCTAGCTTGTTGCTACCTGGTTGGCTACTAGTAAACAATAGCTGGAACGACCGAGCGAACAGACGCGAACTGGCTGAGTCAATTCAGTGGCTAGCTTTGCACTTGGCTAGCTAACAGTAGCTGCTAGGGGTAAGTCATAACCTACACTTGTGTTTAGTTTTTTACATATTGATAGCCCGAGTCGCTCAAGGAATTCGGGACATGGGTGACTAGTTAACGTTAGTTTGGCTCTCTCTGTGTGTTCGTGCCGTGAAAGGAGGGGTTCTTCTTTGTCTGAAAGCAATGGCTAGCTAGTTTTCTAACTAACTGGCTGAATAAATTGACGACGGACTCGCTCAAGCTGTCGGGACTAACCCACAACGTTAGACACGGACGATCTGCTTGCGTGTTGATACACTGGTGGCTGTTGTGGCTGAGTATTGGCGCGAAACCCTGCTGTTGGAGACCGGCATGCTAGCTGGCTGTGGCATCTTATGACGAGGTGCCCGGACGTTTTTCACGGAATAATACTGCACCTAGTAAGCTAGCTGAATAAACTGGTTAGTCTATTCCTAGAAAACATTGAACCGCTGTAGTTTAGAACAATTATAGTTTCTGAGGTGGAAGTTGGGAGAGTTATATTTGGGAGTTGTGGTGAGGGAGGCCCCGCTCTCTCCTTTCCCAGATGTTTAGTTCATTTTATTCCGATCTCCTCTGCATTATTGTAGCCATCTGCTGCAGCCTGTCAACTATGCCTCTGCCTATCCCTGTTCTCTCCTCTCCGCACAGGCTACACAAACGCCTCACACCGCGTGGCTGCTGCCTCTCTAACCTGGTGGTCCCTGCACGCACGACCCACGTGGAGTTCCAGGTCTCAGGCAGCCTCTGGAACTGCCGTTCTGCTGCCAACAAGGCAGACTTCATCCCAGCCTATGCTACCCTCCAGTCCCTCGACTTCTTGGCGCTGACGGAAACATGGATTACCACTGAAAACACTGCTACTCCTGCTGCTCTCTCCTCGTCTGACCATGTGTTCTCGCATACCCAGAGAGCATCTGGTCAGCGGGGTGGTGGCACAGGAATCCTCCAGTGGTTATCCCACTGGCTATAAGGTGAATGCACCTATTTGTAAGTCGCTCTGGATAAGAGCGTCTGCTAAATGACGTAAATGTAAATGCAATTCTATCGCTTCCAAAAAAAAAAATCACAACGGAGGAGGCGTGCCAAGATGGCTGCCCGGGGTCAGTAATCCAGGGTTATTCACATCATTGATCATAACAAGTCATTTCAAAATAACAAGATACACTATACAAAAGTACATGGACACCCCTTCAAATCAGTGGATTCGGCTATTTCAACCACACCCGTTTCTGACATTTGTAGAAAATCGAGCACACAGCCATGCAATCTGCATAGACATACATTGGCAGTAGAATGGCCTTACTGAAGAGCTCAGTGACTTTCAACGTGGCACTGTCATAGGATGCCACCTTTCCAATAAGTCAGTTCATTAAATTTCTGCCCTGCTAGAGCTGCCCCGGTCAACTGTAAGTGCTGTTATTGTGAAGTGGAAACGTCTAGGTGCTCAGCTGCGAAGTGGTAGGTCACACAAGCTCACAGAACGGGACCGCCGAGTGCTGAAGCGCGCAGTGCGTAAAAATAGTCTGTCCTCGGTTGCAACACTCAATACCGAGTTCCAAACCGGGAGCTTCATGAAACAGGTTTCCATGACCGAGCAGCCGTACACAAGCCTAAGATCACCATGCGCAATGCCAAGAGTGGTGTAAAGCTCACCAACATTGGACTCTGAAGCAGTGGAAACGAGTTCTCTGGAGTGATGAATCATGCTTCACCATCTGGCAGTTTGAAAGATGAATCTGGGTTTGGCGGATGCAAGGAGAAACTACCTGCCCGAATGCATAGTGGCAACTGTAAAGTTTGGTGGAGGAGGAATAATGGTCTGGGGCTGATTTTCATGGTCGGGCAAGGCCCTTAGTTCCAGTGAAGGGAAATCTTAACGCTACAGCATACAATGACATTCTAGACGATTCTGTGCTTCCAACTTTGTGGCAACAGTTTGGGGAAGGCCTTTTCCTGTTTCATGTCCATCACAATGTGGAAAAATGTGTCTCTAGTCCAAACCGTTCAATAGTTAGCCTATCCACATTACCAAACCGTTCAATAGTTAGCCTATCCACATGACCAAACTAGTAATTGATTCAATTAAATAATAATATGATATCGAATTCTACATCTGTCTTGATCAGTGCAGATTTTTAATAAGTGAGAATTTAAAACATACTATACCACTGCACATCAGAATTTAGGAAATCAGTCAAACAGACAGATATGACAATAAGCAGCTAGGTCTATACTGCTCCTACATGGTGTAACAATACATAATGTAGATGTATATAATGACCAGACTAGGTCTATACTGCTCCTACATGGTGTAACAATACATCATGTAGATGTATATAATGAACAGACTAGGTCTATACTGCTCCTACATGGTGTAACAATACATAATGTAGATGTATATAATGACCAGACTAGGTCTATACTGCTCCTATATGGTGTAACAATACATAATGTAGATGTATATAATGAACAGACTAGGTCTATACTGCTCCTACATGGTGTAACAATACATAGTGTAGATGAATATAATGAACTATTGGTTTTCCACATTAAATTTTTTTCAGACAAAATATTTTGCATTAATCAAATTCTTTTGACAAATCAGCAAAATGTCTTTCCACATTGAGAGCAGTGGTATGTCTTCTTCTCCTGTGTATGTATTCTTTCATGCTTATTCAGATACCTTAACCGGGTAAAACTATTTTCACACTGGGAGCAGTGGTAGGTCTTATCCCCTCCTGTGTGTGTCCTCTCATGTTGGTTCAGGTTTCCTAACTGGGTAAAACTATTTTCACACAAGGAGCACTGGTAGGGCTTTTCACGTGTGTGTATCCACTCATGCTTTTTCAGGCTCCCCCACCGGGGAAAACTCTTTTCACAATGGGAACAGTGGTAAGGCTTCTCTCCTGTGTGTGCCCTCTCATGAGTTCTCAGCTGCCCTAACTGGGTAAAACTCTTTCCACAGTGGGAACAGTGATAAGGCTTCTCTCCTGTGTGTGTCCTCTCATGCGTTCTTAGGTGCCCTAACTGGGTAAAACTCTTCCCACAGTGGGAACAGTGATAAAGCTTCTCGTGTGTTTGTTCTCCCATGCTCTTTCAGCGTCCATAACCGCTTAAAACTCTTTCCACAATGGGAGGTGTGGTGTCGTCTCGCTGGTTTGGACGTCTCTGAGTCTGGTTCCCCTGAAGGACTCTTCCCGCTGTCAGAGTGAGAGTCTGGTCTCTCTCTCTGCACCAAATACAAACAGTGTGTTTGGTTAAACAGACCTAAATGAAACCTCCACATAATTAAACTCTTCCTATGAGGTTTAATCCAGACTAGATCCCTCATAAAATGGTAAATTTGGATCTTGAATGCTGAATGGTTGATAGTTGTTAGTTAATCACGATAATCCACGGGTATTGCCTGTTGACAATTCCATTCACTGTCCCACAGCCCAGCCAGGCAATTCCTAAACTAATCTCCACTGGTAAATAATATTTAGACATTATTACCCCATGCTTCTAGTCCAACATTTGGTTTGAAACAAAGGGGCTTTGTATAAACTAGGGATGTGACAAATAGAAAAAATGTCTTAACATTTAAACGTTTTTATTTTTTGTTTTTACGCAACAGACCGAAGACTGAACACGCATTAGGGAATAGAAAGAGCAGGCGAGCGGCGCGACGGAGGAGGAGGAGGCAGGCAGAAAGAACCTTATGTCTTGGTCATCTGTATCTCACATATTCACCCAAGTAGCCTAAAGATCGCCTCTTCCTCCCTGTCCAAGCTTCAACTGCTCGGCCTCCGACCACAAGGCACCACAGAGGGTAGTGCGTACGGCCCAGTACATCACTGGGGCCAAGCTTCCTGCCATCCAGGACCTCTATTCCAGGCAGTGTCAGAGGAAGGCCCTAAAAATAGTAAAAGACTCCAGCCACCCTAGTCATAGACTGTTCTCTCTGCTACCGCACGGCAAGCGGTATCGGAGTGCCAAGTCTAGGTCCAAAAGGCTTCTTAACAGCTTCTACCCACAAGCCATAAGACTCCTGAACAGCTAATCATGGCTACCCAGACCTGTCGCAAGCAGATGCTAAGCGACAGGACTGTTTCTCTAGCACAGACTGAAATATGTTCTGGGATTTATCCGATGGTATTGAGACGTTTATCACATCAGTCACCGACTTCATTAATAAGTGCATCGATGACGTTGTCCATACAGTGGTCGCAGGGCCAGACTGATTACCAGGACGCGTACCTTCCGGAGACACTTGAAACCCTACCTCTTTAAGGAATACCTGGAATAGTATAATAGTAATCCTTCTACCCCCCCTTTACTACCACTGTCTTTTGTCTAAACTAACACCTGACTTATTTCACCTGCTAGCACTGACTTGTTTAAAGAAATGTACTTATTGTGATCGAGATGTAGTTGTCCCTGATTGCACTGACTTTGCTCACAGCTGCTTGTTTGAAGAAGTGTACTTACTGTGATCAAGATGTGGTTGTCCCACTGGCTATCCTAAGTTGAATGCACCAATATGTAAGTCGCTCTGGATAAGAGCGTCTGCTCAATGACTTAAATGTAAATGTAAAATATATTGCAACGCTGTAGATTTTCTGGGGGGCTGTGCAACAGAAGGCTATATCTGTCCGCTAATCCAGGACTAGTAAAGGCCCAGTACTTTTATTAATATATATTTTTTAATTCAGATTTGTCAGGGGGTGCTGCAGCACCCCTACTTCCACGGCTATGGGCATGGACTCTACAAGGTGTCAAAAGCATTCCACAGGGATGCTGGCCCATGTTGACTCCAATACCACCCACAGTTGCGTCACGTTGGCTGGATGTCCTTTGGGTGGTGGACTATTCTTGATACACACCGGAAACTGTTGAGCGTCAATAATCCAGCAGTGTTGCAGTTCTTGACACAAACCAGTGCGCCTGGCACGTACTACCATACCCTGTTCAAAGGCACTTACAGTATCTGGCCACAACTGTATATCATTCATTTGAAAATGGATGTAGCAATAGCAGATTGCCCCTTTAAAGACAAAATCTATTCCCTTAAAGTCACACTCTGTAAGATACAAATGTCAGCGTGAGCCACCAACACAAATATAAACAATGGGGAGTGCTCGAGGAACGACACGCAGATAAACACACACAGAAAGAAAACACAGAGTTTGAAAATGATAATTTAATCACAGAGTATCTACATTCAAACTGACAAACTATACTTTCAAACTGACATCCTCCATATTCAGTTCAGGTGTTTAAATAAAAAACACATACAAATGTCTTTTGGAATGCGCTTTATACAATTTGATTTAATGTGCCGTTAAACGAAAGCACAATTTCTCAGTCAAAAATATGAGACAAGTGTGGGAGCAGTATGTGTGTTCTCTCATGAACTTTAAGTCCATTTGACGTGTTATATTCCTTTCCACACTGGGAGCAGTGGTAAGGCCTCTTTCCTGTGTGTGTTATCTCATGGTCTTTCTGGTGCCCTAACTGGGTAAATATCTTTCCACACTGGGAGCATTCATAACGTTTCTCTTTGGTGTGGATTCTTTCATGCTCCTTCAGTTGCTGAAACCAGGTAAATTTCATTCCACAGTGGGCGCAGTGAAAAGGCTTCTCCCGTGTATGTCTTTTCTCATGCATTTTCACGTACTCTAAATTCGTGAAACTCTTTTCACAATGTGAACAGTGGAAAGGCTTTTCTAGAGAATGTGTTTGCTCATGCTTTTTAAGGGACCCTGATATGGTAAAACTCTTTCCACACTGGGAGCAGTGGTAAGGCTTCTCTCCTGTGTGTGTCCTCTCATGTGATTTCAGATTCCCTAACTGAGAAAATCTCGTTTTACACTGGGAGCATTGATAGGGCTTCTCTCCTGTGTGTGTCCGCTCATGTAATTTCAATTGCCCTGATACAGAAAATCTTTTTCCACACTGGGAGCACTGGTAGGGCTTCTCTCCTGTGTGTATTCTCTCATGCTTTTTCAATTGCCCTGATACAGAAAATCTCTTTCCACACTGGGAGCAGGGGTGTCGTCTTGCTGGTTTGGAAGTCTCTGGGTCTGGTTCCCCTGAAGGACTCTTCCCTCTATCAGAGTGAGAGTCTAGTCTCTCTCCTGCCAAAGACAGACAGTATTTAGTAAACAGAGAGACCTGGGCCCATATTCACAAAGCGTTTCAGAGTAGGGATGTTGATCTAGGATCAGGTCCATACAATCTAATTCATTATTATATAAAAGTCAATACTGATGCTAGTACAGCACTCTTACTCTGAGACGCTGTGTGGATTCGAGCCCTGAATGAAACCTCCACATGATCAAACTGCCTTCTTTAATAGGTTTAATACAGACTAGATCCCTCAATAACCGGAGGTCATTTAAAAATTAAAAAACATTTAATCCACAATGATCAAATGAACAAAAATGATCATGCATGGTCTTGATTCTGTCCTCTTAATCATTTGAAAAGAAACGGAAAATGTCAACCAAAATGTCATGAAATCAGACATGAGTTGGTTGTAATTATAGGATATATGATGCGGTAGCAGAGATTTCAATCAGATCAGTCCGTCTTACCTTACAGCTAAAATATTAAGGACCTAATAACACCATTCAGATTTTAAAAACAAATGACACAGAGCTTCAATACTATTTGTAAGATTTCGAATAATATCAAAATCAACCCTTTTGTCTTGATCAATGACCAAGATATGCGTGTCTCACGGTAGGGTGGGGTATGCAGAAAGGGTCAACTCCTGAATGTTTTGGCATGTCAAACATCCTTCCTTCCGATGAAGTTTCTATGTGAGAATTGCCAGTTTTTCTGTAAACACCATGTTCTGCAGATTGTACTTTTAAGACGGTCCCTTAGCCAAAAGTGCAAACATTCCCCCATTGAAACCAATAGTCACTTTTTGAAAACGGAACGGAATGGCCAAAATGTAGAGTGTAGCTTAATCGCTACCTTAATCTGATTCTAGACATATCACTCTCATCATCCTTTGACCTTCATTGAGGTATTGACGAGCGAACTCCCAAATATCAAACAAATATCTGATGCAGGGGTCTCCAACAGCTCATAGCTCGCCAAACAATTCCGAATGTAAATGCAATTTTTCATGTGTTCCATCGCAAACTGTCATAAACAAATCTCACAAGTATCCGACACCGCAAGCTCCCAGCTACCATCTAATCAACGCAACATTGACATTTTCCACCCCTGGTTAGCCACTATAGGCTTAAAAAGCCAAACTTAACACAATATCTGCCAATTAATATCCAGCAATATTGCCCCAGTCTGTCTGTGTGATGAGGGCGTTTCTCTATCACTCCGTGTGTAGCAAGTTGACGTGACAACTGTAAGCCTACGTGCACTTAACGTTTAATTGAGAAGGTTGAAATACTTTCCCCAAAACCTTCTCAATGAAATGTTAAGTGCAAGTAGGCTTACCTGGCAGAAGCATATCATGAGTAACTATTATTTGGTATTTGCAAACTCTGCCATGAAATGAGAAACAGCAGTACAGAACCATCGCTAGACCAGCACATTAGATGGCACATTCCTCACTCGTTAGACGGGCAATTAAATTAAATAACGGGCCAGATGCACAATTAAATTAATTAAAGGGCCAGATGCACAATTAAATTAATTAAAGGGCCAGATGCACAATTAAATTAATTAAAGGGCCAGATGCACAATTAAAGGGGAATTACACTCAAAAAGAAATCTGTAAGAAAACATTATTTGGGAAAATATAAAACAACATTTGGGGAAAAAATCCCAGATTTTATAGGCCCCCCCTTGGAGTTGTTTATTAGTCATTATTTTACAAGGTACACTACCGTTCAAAAGTTTGGGGTCACTTAGAAATGTCCTTACTTTCGAAAGAAAAGCAATTTTTTTGTCCATGAAAATAACATCAAATTGATGTCATTGTAGACATTGTTAATGTTGTAAATGGCTATTGTAGCTGGAAACGGCTGATTTTTTAATGGAATATCTACATAGGTGTACAGAGGCCCATTATCAGCAACCATCAGTCCTGTGTTCCAATGGCACGTTGTGTTTGCTAATCCAAGTTTATCATTTTAAAAGGCTAATTAATCATTAGAAAATCATTTTGCAATTATGTTAGCACAGCTGAAAACTGTTGTGCTGATTAAAGAAGCAATAAAACTGGCCTTCTTGAGACTAGTTGAGTATCTGGAGCATCAGCAATTGTGGGTTCGATTACAGGCTCAAAATGGCCAGAAACAAATAACTTTCTTCTGAAACTCGTCAGTCTATTCTTTTTCTGAGAAATGAAGGCTATATTCCATGGGAGAAATCTCGTACAACGCTGTGTACTACTCCCATCACAGAAAAGCGCAAACTGGCTCTAACCAGAATAGAAAGAGGAGTGGGAGGCCCCGGTGCACAACTGAGCAAGAGGACAAATACATTAGAGTGTCTAGTTTGAGAAACCTCACAGGTCCTCAACTGGCAGCTTCATTAAATAGTACCCGCAAAACACCAGTCTCAAAGTCAACAGTGAATAGGCGACTCTGGGATGCTGACCTTCTAGGCAGAGTTGCAAAGAAAAAGCCATATCTCAGACTGGCCAATAAAAATAAAAGATTAAGATGGGCAGTCTGAGATATGGCTTTTTCTACGTGCCATTGGAACACAGGACTGATGGTTGCTGATAATGGGCCTCTGTACAACTATGTAGATATTCCATTTAAAAAATCAGCCGTTTCCAGCTACAATAGCCATTTACAACATGATTGTCTACACTGTATTTCTGATCAATTTGATATTATTTTAATGGACAAAAAAAATGCTTTTCTTTCTAAAACAAGGACATTTCTAAGTGACCCAAACTTTTCAACGGTAGTGTATATTGACAGAAAACATACTGCACTACTTTCTCTTGTACACTAAGGACCACGGGAAGAGTTGACAACATAGTGCACTACTTTCTCTTGTACACTAAGGACCACGGGAAGAGTTGACAACATAGTGCACTACTTTCTCTTGTACACTAAGGACCACGGTTAGAGTTGACAACATAGTGCACTACTTTCTCTTGTACACTAAGGACCACGGGAAGAGTTGACAACATGGTGCACTACTTTCTCTTGTACACTAAGGACCAGGGGAAGAGTTGACAACATAGTGCACTACTTTCTCTTGTACACTAAGGACCTGGGGAATAGTTGCAGGGGAGAGGAGCAGTGGCATTTATTACATTTACATTTTAGTCATTTAGCAGACGCTCTTATCCAGAGCGGCTTACAGTTAGTTTATTTTTCATACTGGCCCCCCTTGGGAATCGAACCCACAACCCTGGCGTTGCAAACGCCATGCTCTACCAACTGAGCTACATCCCTGCCGGCCAATCCCTTCCCTACATGTATGCCAAGGGAAGCCAGGCTTTCCCAAAAAACATACAATCATTTATCTTTCGTCCCTCTGTGTTTCCTTCACTTCGCAAGAGGCTGAATGTATCTCACCGGAGAAAGCATCCGAGCAAGCAAAACAGCGCCCCTCTATCTCTGTATGTGTAGGCCATCTATCTGATGCTGTCGGGTCCGAAAGAGTATGACATTGTTGCCGCCCATAGCATTGAATGCAAGTTAAACCAGCGAGCATTTGTCCTCTCTTGATTAAAAAAAAGTATAAAATAATAGCCAATCAGCGTTGAGCTAAACTGAGTGAGCTCAACTGTGAATGGTCCTGGCGCACCAATAAAAAGTGTCAAGGAAGCCAGTTTGAATTTGTCTTCACTCCAATCAAATCGCATCAAGAGAAATACGTCATTGACAGACAGATGTTCTGTTCTTGTTGCATCTCGTTGTGTTGTTGTCCTCCGGTGGTTAGCTAGCTAGCTAAAATTGGCCCTTTCCTAAATTAGCCATCGATGGAGATAGGGATTTGTGGTTTTACTTAATTCTCCGTACTGGCCAATGATTATAACGTCGAATCTGATCCAACAATTAATTTATACATTGTGCCCCTGGCCTGAGAGGATGAAAGTTCAATATGTAGCTAGATGTAGAAGGCTAATGTTAACTGGCTAATGTTGCCCATGAAAGGAAGTTAGTTTCTGAGGTGGAAGTTGGGAGAGTTATATATATATATATATATATATATATTTTTTTTTTGGTGAGGGAGGCCTGCTCTCTCCTTTCCCTGATGTTCAGTTCATTTCATCCCGATCTCCTCTGCATTATTGTAGCCATCTGTTGCAGCCTGTCAACTATGCCTCTGCCTATCCCTGTTCTCTCCTCTCCGCACAGGCTACACAAACGCCTCACACCGCGTGGCTGCTGCCTCTCTAACCTGGTGGTCCCTGCATGCACCACACACCTGGAGTTCCAGGTCTCAGGCAGCCTCTGGAACTGCCGTTCTGCCGCCAACAAGGCTGACTTCATCCCAGCCTATGCTACCCTCCAGTCCCTCGACTTCCTGGCACTGACGGAAACATGGATTACCACTGAAAACACTGCTACTCCTACTGCTCTCTCCTCGTCTGACCATGTGTTCTCGCATACCCCGAGAGCATCTGGTCAGAGGGGTGGTGGCACAGGAATCCTCATCTCTCCCAAGTGGTCATTGTCAATTTTTCCCCTAACCCATCTGTCTATCTCCTCATTTGAATTCCACGCTGTCACAGTCACTAGCCCATTTAAGCTTAATATCCTTGTCATCTATCGCCCTCCAGGTTCCCTTGGAGAGTTCATCAATGAGCTTGACGCCTTGATAAGTTCCTTTCCTGAGGATGGCTCACCCTTCACAGTTTTGGGGGATTTCAACCTCCCCACGTCTACATTTGACTCATTTCTCTCTGCCTCCTTCTTTCCACTCCTCTCCTCTTTTGACCTCACCCTCTCACCATCCCCCCCCACTCACAAGGCAGGCAATACGCTTGACTTCATCTTTACTAGATGTTGCTCTTCTACTAATCTCACTGCAACTCCCCTCCATGTCTCCGACCACTACTTTGTATCCTTTTCTCTCTCGCTCTCCTCCAACACTACTCACTCTGCCCCTACACAGATGGTAACGCGCCGCCGCAACCTTCGCTCTCTCTCTCCCACTACTCTCTCCTCTTCCATCCTATCATCTCTTCCCTCTGCTCAATCCTTCTCCCTCCAATCTCCTGATTCTGTCTCCTCAACCCTCCTCTCCTCCCTTTCTGCATCCTTTGACTCCCTGTGTCCCCTATCCTCCCGGCCGGCTCGGTCCTCCCCTCCAGCTCTGTGGCTTGATGACTCATTGCGAGCTCACAGAACAGAGCTCCGGGCAGCTGAGCGGAAATGGAAGAAAACTAAACTCCCTGCCGACCTGGCATCTTTTCACTCCCTCCTCTCTACATTTTCTTCATCTGTTTCTGCTGGTAAAGCCACTTTCTACCACTCTAAATTCCAAGCATCTGCCTCTAACCCTAGGAAGCTCTTTGCCACATTCTCCTCACTGCTGAATCCTCCTCCCCCCCCCCCCCCTCCTCCCTCTCTGTGGATGACTTTGTCAACCACTTTGAAAAGAAGGTTGACGACATCCGATCCTCGTTTGTTAAGTCTAATGACACTGCTGGTCCTGCTCACACTGCCCTACCCTATGCTTTGACTTCTTTCTCCCCTCTCTCTCCAGATAAAATCTTGCGACTAGTGACTGCAGGCCGCCCAACAACCTGCCCGCTTGACCCCATCCCCTCCTCTCTTCTCCAGACCATCTCCGGTGACCTTCTCCCCTACCTCACCTCGCTGATCAACTCATCCTTGACCGCTGGCCATGTCCCTTCCGTCTTCAAGAGAGCGAGAGTTGCACCCCTTCTCAAAAAACCAACACTCGATCCCACTGATGTCAACAACTACAGACCAGTATCCCTTCTTTCTTTTCTTTCCAAAACTATTGAGCGTGCCGTCTTTAGCCAACTCTCTTGCTATCTCTCTCAGAATGACCTTCTTGATCCAAACCAGTCAGGTTTCAGGACTGGTCATTCAACTGAGACTGCTCTTCTCTGTGTCACGGAGGCTCTCCGCACTGCTAAAGCTAACTCTCTCTCCTCTGCTCTTGTCCTTCTAGACCTGTCTGCTGCCTTTGATACTGTGAACCATCAGATCCTCCTCACCACCCTCTCCGAGCTGGGCATCTCCGGCGCGGCTCACTCCTGGATTGCGTCCTACCTGACCGGTCGCTCCTACCAAGTGGCGTGGCGAGAAGCTGTCTCCGCACCACGTGCTCTCACCACTGGTGTCCCCCAGGGCTCAGTTCTAGGCCCTCTCCTATTCTCGCTATACACCAAGTCACTTGGCTCTGTCATATCCTCACATGGCCTCTCCTATCATTGCTACGCTGACGATACACAACTAATCTTCTCCTTTCCCCCTTCTGATAACCAGGTGGCGAATCGCATCTCTGCATGTCTGGCCGACATATCAGTATGGATGACGGATCACCACCTCAAGCTGAACCCTGGCAAGACGGAGCTGCTCTTCCTCCCGGGGAAGGACTGCCCGTTCCATGATCTCGCCATCACGGTTGACAACTCCGTTGTGTCCTCCTCCCAGAGTGCGAAGAGCCTTGGCGTGACCCTGGACAACACCCTGTCGTTCTCCGCCAACATCAAGGCGGTGACCCGATCCTGCAGGTTCATGCTCTACAACATTCGGAGAGTACGACCCTGCCTTACACAGGAAGCGGCACAGGTCCTAATCCAGGCACTTGTCATCTCCCGTCTGGATTACTGCAAGTCGCTGTTGGCTGGGCTCCCTGCCTGTGCCATTAAACCCCTACAACTCATCCAGAATGCCGCAGCCCGTCTGGTGTTCAACCTTCCCAAGTTCTCTCACGTCACCCCCCTCCTCCGCACACTCCACTGGCTTCCAGTTGAAGCTCGCATCCGTTACAAGACCATGGTGCTTGCCTATGGAGCAGTGAGGGGAACGGCACCTCCGTACCTTCAGGCTCTGATCAGTCCCTACACCCAGGCGAGGGCATTGCGTTCATCCACCTCTGGCCTGCTGGCTCCCCTTCCTCTGCGGAAGCATAGTTCCCGCTCAGCCCAGTCAAAGCTGTTCGCTGCTCTGGCACCCCAATGGTGGAACAAGCTCCCTCACGACGCCAGGACAGCGGAGTCACTCACCACCTTTCGGAGACATTTGAAACCCCACCTCTTTAAGGAACACCTGGGATAGGATAGAGTAACCCCCCCCCAAAAAAAAAAGAAAAAAAAAAGAAAGTATAATTGTAAAGTGGTTATCCCACTGGCTATAGGGTGAATGCACCAATTTGTAGTCGCTCTGGATAAGAGCGTCTGCTAAATGACGTAAATGTGCCCTTGAGCAAGGCACTTAACCCTAATTGCTCCTGTGAGTCGCTCTGGATAAGAGCGTCTGCTAAATGACTAAAATGTAAATGTAAAAGTTAGGCTAGCGAGCAAGCATTTTAGCCAGGTAGCCTAGGACAACAAACAAATAAAAACATTATTCTATTAAAGAGTGCTAGACCATTTAGTCTACATGAAAGAGAGGAGGATGGCATTGGCGTTTCTCTACAAGTAGGGTGAGTCAACATGTTTTTTCTACTTGCACGAACGCATGCACACAGAAATCAGAAACATGGACAGCCACATGATATTTAGCTTACGTTGATTGGACTAAATAGTTTTTGGTTTCTTTTAGTTGTCACTGTTTTAGACTAAACATAGGTGATTTGATGATGTTGAAATGTTGAAGTTGAAATGGTGCTGGAATAGTGGAGGCAGCTCCTGTTTTCTTTGCGACTTGCGGTAACTCTCTGTCGTTCTAAATCAATAGTTGTTTAGTGGTACAAAAATGTCGGAAACGTTAACTTGCTTGACCATGCTGTAGGTCATGTAACTGTTTGTTACATGCAATATGCTTTGTGGACTTCACCAGACAGAGGTTGCGCTCCGGTTTTGTGATGAAACAAAGGTGTGGTTGAATTTATTCTGCCACTGTCTTCTTATTGTCTCTGCCTTTAGGCCTATATATATATATATATCACGGTCCCGAGGCATATGAACTAACAGGTTATAGAGCAAACAACACAATTATCACAACACATAGGTTGTAATATGGCTTTCCTCCCCCCCTGGTTCCCCCAGTGATTTTACCCACGCACCGCTCCTGGAGATTAGAAGAGAATAAAGAATGTGCCTAATTGAAAGCTAGAAGAAGAAAAAGAGTAGCTACCGACATGTTTCATTTTTTAAAGTAGCTCTCATGCTTGAAAAGGTTGGAGACCCCTGATCTAACGTGGAAACAAATTTACGGCGGTAAATTATTCAAGTGTAGAACTGCAGTAGAATGCCATTTTAATAGCACACATTAGTTCAACAACTGCAGTGTGTATATTGTGTGGTCCTCTGTAGCTCAGCTGGTAGAGCACGGCGCTTGTAACGCCAAGGTAGTGGGTTCGATCCCCGGGACCACCCATACACTAAAATGTATGCACGCATGACTGTAAGGCGCTTTGGATAAAAGCGTCTGCTAAATGGCATATTATTATTATTATTATTATAGTGTGCCCCTGTTTAAGATTGACCTCACTGGTGTTAATCAGATCTCCAGTCTCCTCTTCTTCTTCTTCTTCTTCTTCCAATGTGCCAGTAATCTCCCTCTCCTCCATTTCAAAAAGTTCTTCCTCTTCTTTCAATGCACCAGTCATCTCCTCCTCTTTCACTACAAACACAGTACCCTCCTCTTTCACTCCGAAAGCTTCTTCCTCTACCGTAACATCCTGTTCTTCTTCTTTCACTGTGATAGCTTCCTCCACTTCCTCTTCTTTCACAGTAAATTCTTCTTCTTTCACGTAAATGTTCAGCACGGGAGTTTCTTTCTCCGTCCAACAGACCTCATTTTCTTTAGCAGGGGGAGAGTAACTTAGTGAGCTCATAGTAGGGGACGTGAGTTAGCTAGCTAGTTAGCATTAGCGACTAACCTAGTGCTGGGCTAACTGAACAAGCCAGACAGCTGACAACGTAAATATGAAATTAAATGGATTAACTAGTACATACATATACAGTGTGTTTAAAACACTGAGGTTAATATACACAAAAATGGTCCAAATAGCTTCAATGTTTTGTTTTTATGTTTGCTAGCAAGTTACCGAGAAGGTGGTTGTTGTTGTTGAAAAAGAAGAGTCCCGTCCACTAGATTTTACGTCACGCAAGAATCATCACCTGAAAGACTCACATCGCCATCTGCTGACTGGAGTGGGAAACGCAGTTTAACAAACAAAAACAATTCTCGCAAACAATGTCAAAACAAATAATTGTAGAAAATAACCAGATATGTTTTCTCTTACTTCTTACAGATAATAATTTCCTCTACGCAGATGTAGAAGCTGAATAGTATGGTGGCTAGTGGTGCGCGGGTCAGCTGATTGTTCACCCGCAATTGCAAATAACCCATCTGCAACCTCAACAGCCCGATTATATGTGATAAAGTGGACATCTGAGGCACGTCCACGACCCTAACTCGCTAATATAGAAAATATGCTGTAGACTACAGTCAGAGACTGCGGAATAATTTATTTATTTTTTACAGGGGGTGCAGGATATATTTTTACCTGCTTTAGATGTTTCTGCTTATAATTCTCGACATTTTGGTAGGGTATTTGTTAGTCATCTTGTCTATAATTAGATACATGCAGCTTCTCTTCTGTCATTATGTTGCCCTAGAAGGCTAAATAAATCCTTGCTCACCAGAATAATGTCACACATCGATAGAATGAATGCTTCAATCTAGTTTGAATCGTTAACGTTTTCTCTGTCATCTCTGCTTCTTTCGCGGAGCAAAGACGTTTAGGGACTTGGGAGAAAATGCAATAAAACATTTAAAAACGGGAAAGATTTTATCTGCATCATTTCCAAATGCCATCAGTTTGACCGGTTGTAAGGACATAGAAAGCTGTGAAAACGAGCCAACCTGTTTCTGCTAAGATTGCAGTTCGGCTAGGATGCATATTTTATGTGCTTGAAATACTAATCAGCTTTTATGATGCTGATAAAGATAGTACCTCTACAGGTGATATCTCATTGTGCATTCGCATTCTCTCAAGATGTTGAAAGAAATAAATCATATTTCTCCACTCCTGTTCCCGAGTAAGAATTTAGCCTACATTTGGTGTACATTTCTGCAGGAAGTAATATTAAGGCTATGTGAGAGGTTATAGACCTACAATCAGTGTCCAGATTTCAGTTAACATTTGTGGTATCTAAGGAATTCATGACTTTGTTAACTTTGCAAATGGTAGTGTGGTATCTAAGGAATTTATGACTTTGTTAGTGTTTGCAAATGGTAGCTTAGAAAATGTTGATTTGGCCCAGGGAGACATCTGGAGAGCAGTTCTATAGGAGTACCCTAAAACAGAGGAAGTCTGTTGTGTGGAGTGATGGGATTGGTCTGTAGGGGAAACCACCCCTATCTTGGTAAAGATTATAAATACTTGGTGAGGACAAAGGAGGTCAGAACAACATATTCGTTTGGGTCCACTGTTCTCCAGATGCATGCAGGTATCTGTAAATCGACGCTGAAATCCTTTGTTATGAATAAACCTTTATAATCAAAGTACAGTGTCAGCGGATCTCCTTGTCCTCCACAGCATGATCAGCAACATGTTTTCAGACAAAACACATTTGGGTCAATATCACCATAAGGTGCCTTTGAGACTTCCCCATTTCCCCCCCAAAAAGCTGAGATTTTCCATTGAACTTCATATTCATTGTATTAAGTATATGTTATGCTGTTAGAAATGCATATTGGTCAAGCTCCCACACTTTTTATAAATTAACTGCAAGCAGACAATTTACATGCAAACAGCAAAATATGTCCACCCTGTCATGGACAATTTCAAAGCAGAATAAATACATTGTAATTACATAGTGATTGTATAAAACGTACATTTTCAGAAAACTATTTAGTCACTTTCTCAACAATATATTTTAGTTTATGGGAAAAGTATTTGGATAATAATGAAATTATGGCAAACTATTTGTTTCTCTATAAAATCAGCGAGAGTTGCACTTTCTTTTCTAAATAAAATCGAACAAAAAAGATATCTGGTCAAACTTTCAAACAATACTATTTGGCCCTCATTTGTTTATAAAGGAATCACACAAAAGATTTTGCTAACTTGTGAAAATAATTTGTTTATTTTCATAGAACATGAAAATAACAGTGTGGACAGTGACATGACAGGGTGGACCCTGGGCATGACAGGGTGGACACGTTGTGAAATGTCATTGAATGGCCTCATAAATGCAAGGAACAATGCAAGAAAATGATGTAAAAAATGCCTTTTCCCATGTAGGGGGAAATTACAAGTTGAACAGACTGTTTTTGATCCACTCTACCTGCATGCAGCCACTGAATAAAGATGCCCAAAATGAGACATTAATGTGGCCTTCTAGCGTTAAACTCTGTATATCATTCTGCACAGTGAAAGTCAAACATTCAACTGTAGAACAAGAAGGAAAATGTTTTTTAAGTGGAGAACAGTTGATTTGAAAAAACAGAATATTACAGAAAGATCACTTGGACGCATCTCCAAACAGTCTCTCCCTTTCTGCAGAGACATGGCTCAGTTCTGCAGTTGCTGTTCCACATACTTCCATGCAGACACTTCAATCTGTACAGAGCGCAACCTGGAAGGCCCTGGCTCATGCTGATTTTCAGGAGTTTCAGCAGGGGAGTTGGGTGGTGTCTCTGACTGTAGCAAAGCACTGGACCTGTTTCTGGCTCTGGCTTGACTTTTTGCCTCTCTCCATTTCTTTATTTTTGCCCTCTTCTCTCTCTCACTGAGCTCATTGACACCCTTCTTCTTTCCAGTCTCTCTGTCTTTTTTCCATTTGACCCTTTCTTTCTCATGGTACTTTCTTCTTCTGTCTGGGTCAGCATCACGACGTTCCCGATATCTCCTTGCTATCTCAGCTCCTTTTGATCTCATTCCTTGAAAAAGACGATTCAAAATGTTCCCTTACACACTTTAATTGGCAGTCCCGGTAAACTAGGCTTGCATTATCAAACTAGGTTTGCTGATACTGATATCGCCAAAAAATTGTCCATATTGTCCATTCTTACTATGTATAGCATGTACTGTTATAAAATGTGTGTAATAGCTGTTGTAATATGTGTAACATTATCAGTATGTGGCCTAAACTATGCACATGTCCTTCCTGTCATGAACCATGTCCACCCTGTCATGGAAGGCTTGCTGACAGGGTGGACAATGACAGGGTGGACATTTTTGTCTAATGTTAGCATTTAATGAGCACATGGTGGACCTTCACTTAGCAACATACTACAGTTAGCAAGCTGACTGTGTACTGTTTTACAAATATATTTCAAAGTTCTGATAGGTTTTTCTATCAATTGATATTTCCCTATGACAGAGTGGACATGTTAAGCTTGACAACATCCAACTACACACGTAATATGATGAAAATGATGAAACATAAGTGTAAATACTTACTCTGCAACTAGACACTGCTTCAGCCTTCATTGAAGAAAGACAAAATGCTCGTAGTGATGTCACTGAAAACATCAGTGGGTTTCTTAAAGGGGCAGTTACCCCATAATGACAGGGTGGACAGCAATTTCAGGGACACATGCAAAATGTTCAATATGATTATGAAAATACAATATGCATGATCAAAATTACTTGTTTTATCAAATAACTTATTGTGGACAGTAAAACCATGTAAAAAAAAATTGGATTTAGTATCATTTAACCACTTATTACACACACTGTAGTTAGCAGAGCAGTGTGTGGGACATGCCAAAATCACGTACATCCAATGAATTTTTTTTTATAAAATGAAGGAAACACTTTTTTAGAGACTTATCATTCTACTGATATGTGTGCAAATGTTTGGCCACTTATAATAAGACCTCAGACTTTCATTATTCTGCTCCATTTTCATGATGACTGAGTGAGTCTGATGAGGACACCAAAGGCACCTCATAGTGATATTGACTCTTCTGCTAAGATTGCAGTTCGGCTAGGATGCATATTTTATGTGCTTGAAATACTAATCAGCTTTTATGATGCTGATAAAGATAGTACCTCTACAGGTGGTATCTAATTGTGCATTCGCATTCTCTCAAGATGTTGAAATAAAGAAATCATATTTCTCCACTCCTGTTCCCGAGTAATAATTTAGCCTACATTTGGTGTATCATTTTACTGCAAGAAATGCTTAATTCTGCAGGAGTTATTATTAAGGCTATGTGAGAGGTTATAGACCTACAGTCAGTGTCCAGATTTCAGTTAACATTTAACACATCTGAACGGAAGGCTACAGTTCCCTTGATGTGCCATAGTCCCATTTAACGTCTCCATCTTGTGACTGTCGAATTTGTATAACACCTGACAATCATCACACTGCTATCATCCTCTTTTATCCCTTCACCCAGCCTGGTCTCATAGACTAAACGTAACATAGAAAATGTAAATCCGGGACACTCAAATTAGTATGATATGCTATGTATGGTATGGTTACTTAAGGCACAAACAAAAGTAGAATGATTGGTCTTATAACATGAATGTCTAGCAAACCAAAGGTTGCGAGTTCGAATCTCATCATGGACAACTTTAGCATTTTAGCTAATTAGAAGCTTTTCAACTACTTACTATTTTTTAGATACTTTGTAACTACTTAGCATGTTAGCTAACCCTTCCCCTCACCCTAACCTTAACCCTTTAACCTATCTCCTAAACGTATTATTACAAATGCCATATGGCTTCAGCTTATCATAGGAGTTAACGTGCCACAAAAAAAATCGGACCTGGGTTCCTGTAAAGACGTAGTCGAATGTGATTCCTGCGTCTCCGTTGCACTAAACGTCTGACTGTATTTTGGATCACTGCATATCCCACTTTGATGCATTTAAGATGTATTAGATTGTATCCATGATGCTTCACGTTGTCCCAGTTGATCAAGAAGGAATAACGCTATGTCAAGGAGGTCCGATATTTCTCCGCAATGTATGTCAACTATTGACAACACCATCCATATTGCTCAATTACATGAATATCTCTCAATGCCTCAAACCGATGAGAAAATAAAAGTTGATCAACTCAAACAAACCGGCCATAATGTCAACCTGTGCTTGAGAGGAAGCCAAGCTTGCCAGTAGCTAATGCGGACGTTTCAGCATAATGAAGGCTCTTTCTCATAATAAAGTGCAACTGGGTTATTTCGCAATAACGACATCTTTCTAATTATAACACGATCTTTCTCATAATAACGAGAACTTTTTCCTAGTAATGTTATCATTCATTTACTGAATTATTTCAGAATAACGTGATCTTATCTCATAATAATTATATATAAAAAATCTCAGTGGCAGCAATACGCCACCGTAAAACATCGTACCGGTTTGGTGGAATGACCCACATATTTCGTTATTTTGAAATGATTATTAAGTTGTTTGGGTCATTCCTAAGATGCGTCATTCAAAACGTGTGGTTCTTATGGGATGTTGAGTATTGAACAAAGCGCTACAGAAAGAGATGTCTGTCATTACGTGCAAGTTAAACAACTACAGCCTCCTCCTTGGATTTTCCATTTCCTCATCTCCTCTCGACTGCCTCAGGCTTGGCTGATCTGGCATTGCATTTCCTCTCTGCATTTTTTATATTCCAGGCCTTTTCTCTAATCTGGCCTTTCTTCCTCTCCCTGTAGAGACGCTGTTTTTCATAGTTAACGTTTTGCTGGCGGCCCCCAGTCTTTAACAACTCCTACAGTACAGACCAACATAACAACTCCTACAGTACAGACCAACATAACAACTCCTACAGTACAGACCAACATAACAACTCCTACAGTACAGACCAACATAACAACTCCTACAGTACAGACCAACATAACAACTCCTACAGTACAGACCAACATAACAACTCCTATAGTACAGACCAACATAACAACTCCTACAGTACAGACCAACATAACAACTCCTACAGTACAGACCAGTGGCGGCTCCTGAAAAAATTCTCAGGGGGGGCAATTTTTCTGATGATTTAGGTGACCTACACACATTTTTAAAAAGATATGTCCAGCAACAACATGAAGACAGGGGCAGCATATAAGTCAATACCAGAAGCATTTATTGACTGATCTCAAAAGTGTTGGCTTACAAAATCAAAATAAGTTATCACAGTAAAAATAATCAAGGGTGTTCTTTCACATTCCTCAACACTGCATAAACAATATGCATTTCCATAAACAAATGAAATATCAGCTGAAAATACAGCATCTTGGTATTTGTTCAGATTGCAGGATCAACAAGAGCTTTTACCACATTTTTTGCCTCATGGTTGAATTGGAAATATGTGCACCTGAGCATAATTCACAACAAGCAAGCAGGAGCTTTTGATAGAGGCTACTGAAAACATTGATGCAAGTTATTGGTAATAAGACATTTTTATAGACTTCCATATTCTGCCCTCTTGTATAGATTTGTGAAAATGAACAGTGATAGACATTTTGCCTGAAAACAGAATTTGAAAGTAATTTCTAGAAAAGGTAAACACAGCTATCTGTATGGCTTTGTAAAAATGAACAACCATATTCTGGCCAATTGTATAGATTTGTAAATATGAACAACCATATTCTGGCCAATTGTATAGATTTGTAAATATGAACAACCATATTCTGGCCAATTGTATAGATTTGTAAAAATGAACATGAACAGATTTTTTTGTTTGTTTTACTTTTTTTAAAAATGAAAAATAACTATTTTAAACAACATCAACTGTGAACTGATTTGGGCGTGTGTGTGTTAAAGAGACAGGGAGGGAGGGACAAAGAGAGAGAGAGGCTACATTACTTGTACTGAAACTGTTCTCTTCTCTGTTTCAATACAGCAAAGCGTTCAATGACTTTCTCATTGAAATCAGGCATGCTGAGGACTAGTTCCCTCTCCATGGAAAGCATGGCCAGTGCATTCAGACGTTCCTGGCCCATTGAATTTCGCAGGAATGTCTTAACTCGTGTCAAAGTTGAGAAACATCTCTCAGCTTCAGCTGTTGTCATGGGAGTAGTTATGAGGATGTTCAACAGAGTCACAGTCTCAGAGAACGTCTCCTGGAGGTTGTAGCTCATGAGAACCTGGTACAGTGCCAGTGCACCACAGCCTCCCTTGTATTCAGGATTCTCATAGATCAGAGATAGTTCTGTCTTGAGCTTTGCCTTGCTCAGCATGGGGTATGCATTCACAGTGGCATTCAGAGCCTCATCAGGAAATGAATGGCAGTACCTTTCAAACATGTCTGCTTGCAGTAAGGTAGCACTCACAAGGTGGCCAGAGAAAGAGAACCTTTCTTTGGTGTGATCCAGGATGGTGTTGCAGACCTCTTCAGACAGCCTCTGCTTCTCCTCTTCTCTCAAAGCTGTTCTGGGTCTTTTGGCTCCTGTTGCTTCTTGCAGCTGCTGTTGAGAGGAGTCCCTGAAGGCAAACAGACCAATGTGTTTGTTGGCTTTGTACAGTATTGTTGTCTATGTGATGCACAGGTATATGCAATGTATCCATGATGTATAGTACAAATACTTCAGTCCACTTAAAATGGGCAGGGATGCATAAAGTCTTTAGTGTTTAAGTTAGCCTTTGTGTCTCACATAGCCTGGATGTTCAGCACAGTATACAGTGGTGCTCATAAGCTTATGATCCCATGCTAAAGTTGACTAAAAAGAGGAATAAAAAAGAAAAGAAAATTGGTGTCCATAAAGGTTGGATTTTCCAACTTTTTTAATTAAGTCATTAAGATACATTTCCAAAAGAAGATTTTTTTATTCCTCTTTTTAGTCAACTTTAGAATGTGTTCATACACTTATGAGCACCACTGCACAGTACACATAGTATATAAAATAAAATAGATTACACCACTGGCCATAAGGCCATAAGAATAATGTAATTTCAAACACAAATGCAGTCTCCTTTCATGCATACATTTTCAAATAAAGCTCTGCTTTGAGAAAGATCGAATGATATTGTTTAATCTTACCTTATGGCCTGCACACTGCTTGTGAAGCTGTCGAGGGCACTTTTGATAAAGACAGCATCGATGTCCTTCTTCTGTAGCTTCTGGTACAGAATGTCGACGTGGGGCATGATTTTGTGAAAAAGCCGCAGGAAAAAAATAAAATCTTCATCATGCAGCATCCTCACGTAGCCAGATGCCTCTCTCACTGTGGCCTTGTCAAATGAACCCAATGAACCCGTCCGGATGGCTTCAAAACATTCTATGAGGTCGTCTCGATTCTCGTAGACAGTGTTCACGACTCTGCTGTTGAAGTTCCACCGTGTGGATGAAGGTCTGGGCAGTCTTCGTGCAACAGTCTGGTCAAGAATGCTGGTGCGTTTGGGTGACCGGGAAAAAAAAGTTGTAATCCCGCTCAGATCGGAAAAGAAAATGTTCACTTTTTTGATGCGAGAAGTAGCTTGCTGCATGATCAAATTCAGCTGATGTGCATAGCAATGCACGTAATGGGCATTCTTGAAATGCTCACGCACCTTTTTCTGCACACCAGCCTTCTCTCCCCTCATCACACTGGCTCCATCGTAAGCTTGCGCAATGAGTTTGACTTTCTCGTCATCGGCAAAAAGACCGTTCAGTCTCTCCAAAAGTACACTGGCGATTGAGACTGAGGTTGATTCCGAGATGGGAAGGAACTCAAAAAAGCGCTCCTGCACTTTGTGCTTGCTATCTATGTACCTCAGCACAAGCACCAACTGTGTCTGTGTAGAAACATCCGTGGTCTCGTCAGCTTGGATAGCTACGAAGTTCGCAGACTTCACCTCCTCCACAATATGTTCCCTCGTGACCGCTAGCATACACTCCAGTACCTCGTTTTGAATGGTCTTTGATGTGCCCTTGAAAACTTTAGCATTTTTAAGATAGTCATCAAACACCTCATCTAATTGTGCCACAAAGTTGACAAGTCCAAGAAAAATACCAGGGTTGGTGGAGCCCTCAGTTTCATCTTTGCCTCGCAAAGCTAACTCAAACACTCCGCAAAACTTCACAGACTGGATTAGCCGGCTGAGGATATGGCGGTTCTTGCTAACCTCATCGTTGTGGCGGCGGACAGCTAGCCTGTATCCCTCATCCAGTTGAGTGGCAATATTCACTCTCCCCAAAGCAGAAATTCTCAAACAGCTATCCATGTGGGTCTTTGACAGCTCATGTTTCTTAATCTTTTCTGAAAGATGGTGCATGTCGGTTACACCAGTCGCTGTCCAAGCGGTGCTGTCTGAAGTGCCGCCTTCAGGGTGAATGAGTAAGCAGGGGTAGCAGAAAACTGCATTAGCTACATCGCAGCCTGCTAGCCAGGTTTTTCGTTCATACCAATTTTTGGAAAATCCTCGGGTGTAGGACTTCCCCCCTTTAGTAGAAACCTGTTGAATTATTAAATTTGGTCTGGGAGGTCCTAATTGTTTCGTTGCCAATTTATCTTCATTTGTTCGCCGACAAAAAGGAACTTCTTTCAAAGACACAATCGAGTTGCACTGAAGCCTAGTCATGTTGATAGTAGTAGTGAATTGATTGAGGCTGCTACCCTCTCTTTTCTTAGTTACGTTCATGGTTACGTTACGTATGACGAAAGTGCGTAAGTGCAAGCCCTCAGACACCCTTGGAGATTCTGTTGAAAGCTCTGAAATTTGAAAAAAAAAGATTTTACATGGGAGTCTATGACAGACTTCTGGGCGATTTTCAACCTGACTGAAATCGCCCCAAAAGGGGGGGGAGCCATTTGAAGCACGACTTTAGCCTGATTGGACATTTAGTGGCAGTGTGGCACTGTGGCAGATAGATTACAACACTGATAACTACTGTTGCCGTGATATAATTGATTAGAAAAAAAATCCCTTCATTTTCCCGTTTGGCAGTGCGTCGCCCATATCGCCCTATTGAACACACCGCCCCTGGTACAGACCAACATAACAACTCCTACAGTACAGACCAACATAACAACTCCTACAGTACAGACCAACATAACAACTCCTACAGTACAGACCAACATAACAACTCCTACAGTACAGACCAACATAACAACTCCTACAGCACAGACCAACATAACAACTCCTACAGCACAGACCAACATAACAACTCCTACAGCACCATAACAACTCCTACAGTACAGACCAACATAACAACTCCTACAGTACAGACCAACATAACAACTCCTACAGTACAGACCAACATAACAACTCCTACAGTACAGACCAACATAACAACTCCTACAGTACAGACCAACATAACACCTCCTACAGTACAGACCAACATAACAACTCCTACAGTACAGACCAACATAACAACTCGCCCCTTTAAAAACACACATTAGTTCAACTACTGCATAGTTTGTGCCCCTGTTTTTAAGACAATACTCACCGGTGTTAATCTGATCTCCAGTCTCCTCCTCTTCATCCTCCTCCTCCCCTTTCACTGTGACAGTCATCTTCTCTTCATTCCCCTCCTCTTTCACTCTCAAAACTTCTTCCTCCTCCTCCTCTTTCACTTGAAAAAGGTCCTCGTCTTCCTTCACTAAAATATCCTCTTTAACCCTGAAAGCTTCTTCCTCTCCTTTCCCTGTGACAGTCATGTCCTCCTCTTTCACTCCAAAAACGGCATCCTCTTCTTTCACTGTAACATCCATCACCCCATTTACTCCAAAACCTTCTTCCTCTTCTTTCACTGTAACATCCATCACACCATTTACTCCAAAACCTTCTTCCTCTCCTTTCACTGTAACATCTTCTTCTTTCAATGTGATAGCTTTCTCCTCCTCTTCTTCTTTCATTCCGAAATCTTCTTTATCTTCTTCTTTGACTGTGACAGTCATCTCCTCCTCTTTCACTGTGATATCCTCCTCTTCCTCTTTCACGACAATGTTCAGTCCCAGAGCTTCTTTCTCCGTCCAGCGGACCTCTTCTTTAGTAGGAGGCGAGTAGCTTATTGAGCTCATGGTTGTGGATGTTAGCTAGCTACCTAGCTTGCTTGTTAATTAGCGATAGCCTAGCACTCGGCTAGACGCTATCTTAACCAGCTAGCTTGACTAACAACATATATAAGAAATGGAGTAAATACACAGTGCGTCTAAAACACTGAGGTTAATATTCACAAAATGGTTCCAAGATCCCCGATGTTTTGGTTTTATGTTTTCTAGCAAGATACCGAGGCAGCTAATGAGTCATGTTGTTGTTGAAAAAGCTTCCCGTCCCGTCCACGAGATTACACGTAGCTAAACAAGAAACATCACTTGAAAGAGTCACATCGTCATCTGCTGACTGGAGTGGGTAACGCAGTTTAGGAAAATATTCATATCATTCTGGCAAACAATATCATAAGCAATGATGTATATGAATCCTGGATTGCAGATGCTATGTATTGGCCATTGAGAGGCTTTCAAGCCACGGGTCGGCCATATGGCACTCGCCAGTAGGAGCAGTCCTCCACAGCATAGTAATGAATGAAATTACATGTATTCAAGTATTTTTTGATGTAGTGGGGACAGTTACATTAGAACTCTCAAAACAAATACTTTAAGGCATTTTTTTAAATAATGGTTTTCATTTTTTATTTGTATGATTAGCTCACAGAATATAATTTAAAAGTATGCATTAAGGTGTCTGTAATTGAATAAATGTGTCAAAAACGAATGTAGACATGAATAAATGCAATTATATCGCTTCCAAAATAGTTATTGACACAAACCAGTGCGCCTGGCACGTACTACCACACCCCGTTCAAAGGCACTTACAGTATCGGCCACAACTGTATATCATTCATTTGAAAATGGATGTAGCAATAGCAGATTGCCCCTTTAAAGACAAAATCTATTCCCTTAAAGTCACACTCTGTAAGATACAAATGTCAGCATGAGCCACCAACACAAATATAAACAATGGAGAAAACAGCAGATAGACACTTGATGATGTGTAGTGCTCGAGGAATGACACGCAGATAAACACACACACAGAAAGAAAACACAGAGTTTGAAAATGATAATTTAATCACAGAGTATTGTAGTATCTAAACAGTTTATGACTTTGCTGACGTTTGCAAATGGTGTGTTAGAGGAAGTTGACTCAGCTTGCGGAAGCATCTGGAAAGCATTACTATAGGGGCCCCCTAACACAGAGGAAGTCTGTTATGTGGAGGCCTGGGATTGGTCTGTGGGAAAACCACCCATATTATGTTACATATTATAAATACCATGGTTGAAACAAAGGACGGGGAGAATATAACATATTAGAGATTGGGTCAGTTGTTCTCCAGATGTCTGCAGGAGTCTGTAAATTGACGCTGAAATCTTTGATGTAATAAACCATTATAATCAAGGACAGTGTCAGCGGATTTCTTGTCATCACAGCATAATTAGCATCGTTATCTCGACACTACAGTATCTACATTCAAACTGACAAACTCTACTTTCTAACTGACATACTCCATATTCAGTTCAGGTGTTTAAATAAAAAAACATTAAAATGTCTTTTGGAATGCGCTTTATACATTTTGATTTCATGTGCCGTTAAACAAAAGCACAATTTCTCAGTCAAAAATATGAGACAAGTGTGGGAGCAGTATGTGTGTTTTCTCATGAACTTTAAGTCCATTTGACGTGTTATATTCCTTTCTACACTGGGAGCAGTGGTAAGGCCTCTTTCCTGTGTGTGTTATCTCATGGTCTTTCAGGTGCCCTAACTGGGTAAATATCTTTCCACACTGGGAGCATTCATAACGTTTCTCTCCGGTGTGGATTCTTCCATGCTCCTTCAGTTGCTGAAACCAGGTAAATTTCATTCCACAGTGGGAGCAGTGAAAAGGCTTCTCCCGTGTATGTCTTTTCTCATGCCTTTTCAGGTACTCTATATTCGTAAAACTCTTTTCACAATTTGAACAGTGGAAAGGCTTTTCTACAGAATGTGTTTGCTCATGGTTTTTCAGGGTCACTGATGTGGTAAAACACTTTCCACACTGGGAGCAGTGGTAAGGCTTCTCTCCTGTGTGTGTCCTCTCATGTGATTTCAGGCCCGATAACCGGGTAAAACTATTTTCGCACTGGGAGCAGTGGTAGGGCTTCTCTCCTGTATGTATTCTTACATGATCTTTCAGGGTCCCTGAAGTGGTAAACCTCTTTCCACATTGAGAGCAGTGGTAAGGATTTTCTCCTGTGTGTATTTTCTCATGCTTTTTCCGTTGCCCTGACCAGCGAAAACCCTTTCCACATTGGGAGCATTGGTAAGGCTTCTGTCCCGTGTGTATTCTCTCATGTGATTTCAGGGTCCCTGAGGAGGAAAAACTAGTTTGACACTGGGAGCACTGGTGTCGTCTTGCTGGTTTGGACGTCTCTTGGTCTGGTTCCCCTGAAGGACTCTTCCCTCTGTCAGAGTGAGAGTCTAGTCTCTCTCCTGCCAAAGACAGACAGTATTTAGTAAACAGAGAGACCTGGGCCCATATTCACAAAGCGTCTCATAGTAGGGATGTTGATCTAGGATCAGGTCCATACAATCTAATTCATTATTATATAAAAGTCAATACTGATGCTAGTACAGCACTCTTACTCTGAGACGCTGTGTGGATTCGAGCCCTGAATGAAACCTCCACATGATCAAACTGCCTTCTTTAATAGGTTTAATACAGACTAGATCCCTCAATAACCGGAGGTCATCAATTTTTTACAACATTTTTTAAATCCAGAATGATCAAATGAACAAAATGATCAGGCAGTGTCTTGATTCTGTCCTCTTCATCATTTGAAAATAAACTGAAAATGTCAACCAAAATGTCATGAAATCAGACATGAGTTGGTTGTAATTATAGGATATATGATGTGGTAGCAGAGTTCAATCAGCTCAGTCTGTCTTACCTTACAGCTAAAATATTAAGGACCTAATAACACCATTGAGATTTTAAAAACGAATGACGCAGAGCTTCAATCCTATTTGTAAGATTTCGAATAATATCAAAATCAACCCTTTTGTCTTGATCAATGACCAAGATATGGATGTCTCATGGTAGGGTGGGGTATGCAGAAAGGGTCAACTTTGAGGACCTCTATCTCCTGAATGTTTTGGCATGTCAAATATCCTTCCTTCCAATGAAGTTTCTATGTGAGAATTGCCCGTTTTTCTGTAAACACAATGTTCTGCAGATTGTACTTTTAAAGACGGTCCCTTAGCCAAAAGTGCAAACATTCCCCCATTGAAACCAATAGTCACTTTTTGAAAACTGAACGGAATGGCCAAAATGTAGGGTGTAGCTTAATCACTACTTTAATCTGATTCTAGACATATCACTCTCATCATCCTATGACCTTCATTGAAGAGGTATTGACGAGTGAACTCCCAAATATCAAACAAGTATCTGATGCAGGGGTTTCCAACAGCTCATAGCTCGCCAAACAATTCCGAAAGTAAATGCAATTTTTCATGTGTTCCATCGCAAACTGTCATAAACAAATCTCACAAGTATTCGACACCGCAAGCTCCCAGCTACTATCTAGTTTCCAGCTACAATAGCCATTTACAACATGATTGTCTACACCAGGGGTGTCAAACGTACGGCCCGCGGGCCGGATCAGGCCCGCAAACGGGTTTAATCAGGCCCGCGAGATGATAAAAAAAAAAAAAAAGTATAAAAATGCGCTGCAATTTTTCAATAAAATAAACTGCTGTTCCAATTGCGTCCACTGGATGGCGCAATAGCAATTGTGTTAAGCAAGCAAACTGTTTATACCGGGGCAGAGCAAGTAGGTCAAGCACGTGCAGCCAATGAGCTACTTTGTTTTGCCCGCGATATTTATTACGGCTTCTACTTTTAACATTATGTGCTTTGGCACCCTCATTGCCCCAATATGTCTCTGTCAAAAAAGAGAAAAGTGGATGCAGAGTGCAGAGTGTTCCAAGAAAAATGGTCATCCTATTTAATCACGGAATTGAATGGGAAAGCTGTATGTTTGGTGTGTTCAGAGCATGTTGCAGTGCTGAAAGAATATAACCTTCGTCGCCACTATGTGAGTCTTCATGCCGACAAATTTGACAACTTTCAAGGAAAGCGGAGATGAGAGAAGGTGAATGAACTGTTGGCGGGTCTGAAGAAACAGCAGTCTGTGTTTACTCACAGCCGAGACATCAGTGACGCTGCAGTGAAAGCTAGCAACCTCATTGCTAATGAAATCGCAGTGGCTTCAAAACCATTTAGTGAGGGTGAATTTGTAAAAACATGCATGATGAAGGCAGCGGAGATTGTGTGCCCTGAAAAGCGGCAGGCTTTTGCAAATATCAGCCTGACAAGAAACACAGTTGCAGACAGGATTTCCGATCTTTCAGTGGATTTGGACAGCCAGTTGAAGCAAAAAGTAAAGTCATTTATTGCGTTTTCGGTTGCAATTGATGAAAGTACGGACATTACAGATGTTGCACAACTGGCCATTTTTTCATCCGCGGAGTTGATGACACATTGACCGTCACCAAGGAGTTCGTGGAGTTGGTGCCGATGACAGATACAACGAAAGCAGCTGATATTTTTACCGCACTCGTCGGCGCGCTGGACAGGGTCGGAGTGGACTGGTCCCGCGCTGTCAGCCTGGCTACAGATGGTGCGCCCTCAATGATCGGGAAAAAAGCAGGCGTTGTGACAAAGTTCAGAGAGAAAGTGCAATCTACAAATGGAGGACGTGATTTTTTGACTTTTCACTGTATTTTGCACCAGGAGGCTTTGTGTTGCAAGTCATTAAAGATGGATAACGTCATGAAGGTGGTCATTCAAACTGTTAATTTCATCCGATCCAGAAGCCTGAATCACCGTCAGTTTGACAGCCTTCTCAGAGAGAAAGACCACATCTATGGCCTGCCATACCACACTGAGGTAAGATGGTTAAGCCGAGGTGCTGTGCTGAGGCGTTTCTTTGATTTACGAGAAGAAATTGAACAGTTCATGGAAGAAAAGGGCAAACCAGTGTTAGAATTTCATTCCGCAGAATGGATGCCGGACCTTGCATTTATGGTGGATGTTACAGAGCACCTGAATAACTTGAACAAACAGCTGCAAGGGCGCAACAAAGTTATCACGCAGTATTATGACAGCATACGTTCTTTCAAGTTGAAGCTGTCATTGTGGGAGACGCAACTTGCCGATGGTGATGCAGCTCACTTCCCCTGTCTGAAAAATGTGTGCGCGACCCAACATGTGGCAGACATGAAGCGGTTCAAAGATAAAATAACGGGACTGTTACGGGAGTTTGAGCAACGCTTTCAGATTTATGTTTATATGTTTTTATGTTGATGTGCTATTGTTTTTAATTGATTTTATTTGTATATTTAACCTATTCTTGACTCTGTGGTTCTTGCACTTGTTTGGGGAACAGGATTTCATTATTTGTATCTACATTTCTGCCTAAGAAATGACACCCTGATATAGTTCTGTGATATACTTCTGTGAATCACTGAGGCATTGTGTGTTTGTGTGTTCTTTTTCTTTAGAATTTTCAAATAAACTTGACGTGTTTTATGATTAATAGTGATGTTGTGCTTGTACTATTTTGGACACACTGTCCTCAGGCTCCAGCTTTATGTTGTATGTTGATCGTATTAAAACAAAGAAAACAATCTGAAGTTGTTGTTTTTAAGTTTATATATACCATGATTTTTCCGGTCCGGCCCACTTGGGAATAGATTTTCCTCCATGTGGCCCCTGAGCTAAAATGAGTTTGACACTCCTGGTCTACACTGTATTTCTGATCAATTTGATGTTATTTTAATGGACAAAAAAAAAGATTTTCTTTCGAAAACAAGGACATGTCTAAGTGACCCAAACTTTTGAACGGTAGTGTATATTGACAGAAAACATACTGCACTACTTTCTCTTGTACACTAAGGACCACGGGAAGAGTTGACAACATAGTGCACTACTTTCTCTTGTACACTAAGGACCAGAGGAAGAGTTGACAACATAGTGCACTACTTTCTCTTGTACACTAAGGACCAGAGGAAGAGTTGACAACATAGTGCACTACTTTCTCTTGTACACTAAGGACCACGGGAAGAGTTGACAACATAGTGCACTACTTTCTCTTGTACACTAAGGACCAGAGGAAGAGTTGACAACATAGTGCACTACTTTCTCTTGTACACTAAGGACCACAGGAAAAGTTGACAACATAGTGCACTACTTTCTCTTGTACACTAAGGACCAGGGGAAGAGTTGACAACATAGTGCACTACTTTCTCTTGTATACTAAGGACCACGGGAAGAGTTGACAACATAGTGCACTACTTTCTCTTGTACACTAAGGACCTGGGGAATAGTTGCAGGGGAGAGGAGCAGTGGCGTATATTCATGTATGCCAAGGGAAGCCAGGCTTTCCCAAAAAACATACAATCATTTATCTTTCGTCCCTCTGTGTTTCCTTCACTTTGCAAGAGGCTGAATGTATCTCACCGGAGAAAGCATCCGAGCAAGCGAAACAGCGCCCCTCTGTCTCTGTATGTGTAGGCCATCTATCTGATGCTGTCGGGTCCGAAAGAGTATGACATTGTTGCCGCCCATAGCATTGAATGCAAGTGAAACCAGCGAGCATTTGTCCTCCCTTGATTCATTTTTTTATAAAATAATAGCCAATCAGCATTGAGCTAAACTGAGTAAGCTCAACTGTGAATGGTCCTGGCGCACCAATAAAAAGTGTCAAGGAAGCCAGTTTGAATTTGGCTTCACTCCAATCAAATCGCATCAAGATAAATACGTAATTGAGAGACAGATGTTCTGTTGTTGCATCTCGTTGTGTTGTTGTCCTCCGGGTGGTTAGCTAGCTAGCTACAATTGGCCCTTTCCTAAATTAGCCATCGATGGAGATAGGGATTTGTGGTTTTACTTAATTCTCCGTACTGGCCAATGATTATAATGTCGATTCTGATCCAACAATTAATTTATACATTGTGCCCCTGGCCTGAGAGGATGAAATTTCAATATGTAGCTAGATGTAGAAGGCTAATGTTAACTGGCTAACGTTACCCATGAAAGGAAGTTAGGCTAGCGAGCAAGCATTTTAGCCAGGTAGCCTAGGACAACAAACAAATAAAAACATGTACTGTATTAAAGAGTGCTAGACCATTTAGTCTACATGAAAGAGAGGAGGATGGCATTGGCGTTTCTCTACAAGTAGGGTGAGTTTTTTACCTGATTTAGATGTTTCTGCTTATAATTCTCGATATTTTGGTAGGCTATTTGTTAGTCATCTTGTCTATTATTAGATACATGCAGCTTCTCTTCTGTCATTATGTTGTCCTAGAAGACTAAATAAACCCTTGCTCACCAGAATAATGTCACACATCGATAGAATGAATGCTTCAATCTAGTTTGAATCGGTAACGTTTTCTCTGTCATCTCTGCTTCTTTCGCGGAGCAAAGACGTTTAGGGACATGGGAGAAAATGCAATACCATTTTAAAAAACGGGAAAGATTTTCTCTGCATCATTTCCAAATGTCATCAGTTTGACCGGTTGTAAGGAAATAGAAAGCTGTGAAAACGAGCCAACATGTTTCTGCTAAGATTGCAGTTCGGCTAGGATGCATATTTTATGTGCTTGAAATACTAATCAGCTTTTATGATGCTGATAAAGATAGTACCTCTACAGGTGGTATCTAATTGTGCATTCGCATTCTCTCAAGATGTTGAAATAAAGAAATCATATTTCTCCACTCCTGTTCCCGAGTAATAATTTAGCCTACATTTGGTGTATCATTTTACTGCAAGAAATGCTTAATTCTGCAGGAGTTATTATTAAGGCTATGTGAGAGGTTATAGACCTACAGTCAGTGTCCAGATTTCAGTTAACATTGAACACATCTGAACAGAAGGCTACAGTTCCCTTGATGTGCCATAGTCCTATTTAACGTCCCCATCTTGTGACTGTCGGATTTGTATAACACCTGACAATCATCACACTGCTATCATCCTCTTTTATCCCTTCACCCAGCCTGGTCTCATAGACTAAACGTAACATAGTAAATGTAAATCCGGGACACTCAAATTAGTATGATATGCTATGTATGGCATGGTTACTTAAGGGACAAACAAAAGTAGAAAGATTGGTCGTATAACATGAATGTCTAGCAACCCAAAGGTTGCGAGTTCGAATCTCATCATGGACAACTTTAGCATTTTAGCTAATTAGCAACTTTTCAACTACTTACTACTTTTTAGCTACTTTGCAACTACTTAGCATGTTAGCTAACCCTTCCCCTCACCCTAACCTTAACCCTTTAACCTAACTCCTAAACGTATTAATACAAATGCCATATGGCTTCAGCTTATCGTAGGAGTTAACGTGCCACAAAAAAATCGGACCTGGGTTCCTGTAAAGACGTAGTCGAATGTGATTCCTGCGTCTCCGTTGCACTAAACGTCTGACTGTATTTTGGATCACCGCATATCTCACTTCGATGCATTTAAGATGTATTACATTGTATCCATGAAGCTTCACGTTGGCCCAGTTGATCAAGAAGGAATAACGCTATGTCAAGGAGGTCCGATAATTATGTATGTCAACTATTGACAACACCATCCATATTGCTCAATTACATGAATATCTCACAATGCCTCAAACCGATGAGAAAATAAAAGTTGATCAACTCAAACAAACCGGCCATAATGTCAACCTGTGCATGAGAGGAAGCCAAGCTTGCCAGTAGCCAATGCTAACGTTTCAGCATAATGAAGGCTCTTTCTCATAATAAAGTGCAACTGGATTATTTCGCAATAACGACATCTTTCTAATTATAACACGATCTTTCTCATAATAACGAGAACTTTTTCCTAGTAATGTTATCATTCATTTACTGAATTATTTCAGAATAACGTGATCTTATCTCATAATAATTATATATAAAAAATCTCAGTGGCAGCAATACGTCACCGTAAAACATCGTACCGGTTTGGTGGAATGACCCACATATTTCGTTATTTTGAAATGATTATTAAGTTGTTTGGGTCATTCCTAAGATGCGTCATTCAAAACGTGTGGTTCTTATGGGATGTTGAGTATTGAACAAAGCGCTACAGAAAGAGATGTCTGTCATTACGTGCAAGTTAAACAACTACAGCCTCCTCCTTGGATTTTCCATTTCCTCATCTCCTCTCGACTGCCTCAGGCTTGGCTGATCTGGCATTGCATTTCCTCTCTGCATTTTTTATATTCCAGGCCTTTTCTCTAATCTGGCCTTTCTTCCTCTCTCTATAGAGACGCTGTTTTTCATAGTTAACGTTTTGTTGGCGGCCCCCAGTCTTTAACAACTCCTACAGTACAGACCAACATAACAACTCCTACAGTACAGACCAACATAACAACTCCTACAGTACAGACCAACATAACAACTCCTACAGTACAGACCAACATAACAACTCCTACAGTACAGACCAACATAACAACTCCTACAGTACAGACCAACATAACAACTCCTACAGTACAGACCAACATAACAACTCCTACAGTACAGACCAACATAACAACTCCTACAGTACAGATCAAAATAACAACTCCTACAGTACAGACCAACATAACAACTCCTACAGTACAGACCAACATAACAACTCCTACAGTACAGACCAACATAACAACTCCTACAGTACAGACCAACATATTCAAGTGTAGAACTTCAGTAGAATGTCCCTTTAAAACTACACATTAGTTAAACAACTACATCGTTTGTGCCCCTGTTTTTAAGACAATACTCACTGGTGTTAATCTGATCTTCAGTCTCCTCCTCCTCTTCTTCAGCCTCCTCCTCCTCTTTCACTGTGACAGTCATCTTCTCTTCCTTCCCCTCCTCTTTCACTCTCAAAACTTCTTCCTCCTCTTTCACTTGAAAAAGGTCATCGTCTTCCTTCACTAAAACATCCTCTTTCACCCTGAAAGCTTCTTCCTCTCCTTTCCCTGTGACAGTCATGTCCTCCTCCTCCTCTTTCACTCCAAAAACGGCATCCTCTTCTTTCACTGTAACATCCATCACCCCATTTACTCCAAAACCTTCTTCCTCTCCTTTCACTGTAACATCATCATCTTCTTCTTTCAATGTGATAGCTTTCTCCTCTTCTTCTTTCATTCTGAAAGCTTCTTTATCTTCTTCTTTGACTGTGACAGTCATCTCCTCCTCTTCCTCTTTCACGACAATGTTCAGTCCCAGAGCTTCTTTCTCCGTCCAGCGGACCTCTTCTTTAGTAGGGGGCGAGTAGCTTATTGAGCTCATGGTTGTGGATGTTAGCTAGCTACCTAGCTTGCTTGTTAATTAGCGATAGCCTAGCACTCGGCTAGACGCTATCTTAACCAGCTAGCTTGACTAACAACATATATACGAAATGGAGTAAATACACAGTGCGTCTAAAACACTGAGGTTAATATTCACAAAATGGTTCAAAGATCCCCGATGTTTTGGTTTTATGTTTTCTAGCAAGATACCGAGGCGGCTAATGAGTAGTCATGTTGTTGTTGAAAAAGCTTCACGTCCCGTCCACTAGATTACACGTCAGGCAAGAAACATCACTTGAAAGAGTCACATCGGCATCTGCTGACTGGAGTGGGCAACACAGTTTTGGAAAATATTCATAACATTCTGGCAAACAATATCATAAGCAATGATGTATATAAATCCTGGATTGCAGATACTATGTACTGGCCATTGAGAGGCTTTCAAGCCACGGGTCGGCCATATTGGCACTCGCCAGTAGGAGCAGTCCTCCATAGCATAGTAATGAATGAAATTCTACAGAATGTTCGATTAAATGTTTAGAGGACATAATTACATGTATTCAAGTATTTTTTGTTGTAGTGGGGACAGTTACATTAGAACTCTCAAAACAAATACTTTAAGGCATTTTTTAAAATAATTGTTTTCATTTCATTTAATTCATTTCATTTATTTGATTAGCTCACAGAATATAATTTAAAAGTATGCATTAAGGTGTCTGTAATTGAATAAATGTGTCAAAAACGAATGTAGACATTAATTAATGCAATTCTATAGCTTCCAAAATATTTTTTCACAACGGAGGAGGCGTGCCAAGATGGCTGCGCGGGGTCTTCAATACAGCGCCCCCTGTCTTTAATCCAGGGTTTATTCACGTCATTGATCATAACAAGTCATTTCAAAATAACAAGATACACTATACAAAAGTACGTGGACACCCCTTCAAATCAGTGGATTCGGCTATTTCTGACATTTGTAGAAAATCGAGCACACAACCATACAATCTGCATAGACATACATTGGCAGTAGAATGGCCTCACTGAAGAGCTCAGTGACTTTCAACGTGGCACCTTCATAGGATGCCACCTTTCCAATGAGTCAGTTCGTCAGATTTCTGCCCTGCTAGAGCTGCCCCGGTCAACTGTAAGTGCTGTTATTGTGAAGTGGAAACGTCTAGGCGCAATGGCTCAGCCGAAAAAGTGGTAGGTCACACAAGCTCACAGAACGGGACCGCCGAGTGCTGAAGCGCGCAGCGCATAAAAATAGTCTGTCCTCCGTTGCAACACTCAATACCGAGTTCTAAACCGGGGGCTTCATGAAACGGGTCACCATGCGCCAAGCGTCGGCTGGAGTGGTGTAAAGTCACCACCATTGGACTCTGAAGCAGTCGAAACGAGTTCTCTGGAGTGATGAATCACGCTTCACCATCTGGCAGTCCTACGGACAAATCTGGGTTTGGCGGATGCCAGGAGAACACTACCTACCCGAATGCATAGTGCCAACTGTAAAGTTTGGTGGAGGAGGAATAATGGTCTGGGGCTGTTTTTCATGGTTCGGGCTAGGCCCCTTAGTTACAGTGAAGGGAAATCTTAATGCTACAGCATACAATTACATTCTAGACGATTCTGTGCTTCCAACTTTTTGGCAACAGTTTGGGGAAGGCCCTTTCCTGTTTCAACATGACAATGCCCCCGTGCACAAAGCGAGGTCCATACAGAAATGGTTTGTCGAGATCGGTGTGGAAGAACTTGACTGGCCAGCACAGAGCCCTGACCTCAACCCCATCGAACACCTTTGGGATGAATTAGAACGGCGACTGCGAGCCAGGCCTAATCGCCCAACATCAGTGCCCGACCTCACTAATGCTCTTGTGGCTGAATGGAAGCAAGTCCCCGCAGCAATGTTCCAACATCTAGTGGAAAGCCTTCCCAGAAGAGTGGAGGTTGTTATAGCAGCAAAGGGGGGGATCAACTCCATATTAATGGCAATGATTTTGAAATTAGATGTTTGATGAGCAGGTGTCCACATACTTTTGGTCTTGTAGTGTATCATGAGCAAAGGCATTGTAGCCTATCATTTCCCCAAGCTGTGAGAATCATGGCATCATGAGCCTACCAAAGGTTGTGCCGTGTCCATCACAATGTGGAAAAATGTGTCTCTAGTCCAAACCGTTCAATAGTTAGCCTATCCACATTACCAAACCGTTTAATAGTTAGCCTATCCACATTACCAAACCGTTCAATAGTTAGCCTATCCATATTACCAAACCGTTCAATAGTTAGCCTATCCACATTACCAAACCGTTCAATAGTTAGCCTATCCATATGACCAAACCGTTCAATAGTTAGCCTATCCATGTTATCAAACCGTTCAATAGTTAGCCTATCCATATTACCAAACCGTTCAATAGTTAGCCTATCCACATTACCAAACCGTTCAATAGTTAGCCTATCCATATTACCAAACCGTTCAAGTTAGCCTATCCATGTTACCAAACTATTCAATAGTTAGCCTATCCACATTACCAAACCGTTCAATAGTTAGCCTATCCATATTACCAAACCGTTCAATAGTTGGCCTATCCACATTACCAAACCGTTCAATAGTTAGCCTATCCACATTACCAAACCGTTCAATAGTTAGCCTATCCACGTTACCAAACCGTTCAATAGTTAGCCTATCCATGTTCCCAAACCGTTCAATAGTTAGCCTATCCATATTACCGGAGCTTCATATTCTTTCTATTTCTAAGGCGGATTTGACGCCGAAATGTTTATGGAAAATGCCAAAACTTTGGAGACAACAATAATTGTCAAAGTCAAAGATACTGGTTTCCCCTATCCATCTGGTTTCCCCTATCCATCTGGTTTCCCCTGTCCACCTGGTTCCCCCTATCCATCTGGTTTCCCCTGTCCATCTGGTTCCCCCTATCCATCTGGTTTCCCCTATCCATCTGGTTCCCCCTATCCATCTGGTTTCCCCTGTCCATCTGGTTCCCCCTATCCATCTGGTTTCCCCTATCCATCTGGTTTCCCCTATCCATCTGGTTCCCCCTGTCCATCTGGTTTCCCCTGTCCATCTGGTTTCTCCTATCCACCTGGTTCCCCCTATCCATCTGGTTTCTCCTATCCATCTGGTTTCCCCTGTCCACCTGGTTTCCCCTATCCATCTGGTTTCCCCTATCCATCTGTTTTCTCCTATCCATCTGGTTTTCCCTATCCATCTGGTTTCCCCTATCCATCTGGTTTCCCCTATCCATCTGTTTTCTCCTATCCATCTGTTTTCCCCTATCCATCTGGTTTCCCCTATCCATCTGGTTTCCCCTATCCATCTGTTTTCTCCTATCCATCTGGTTTTCCCTATCCATCTGGTTTTCCCTATCCATCTGTGGCGAAGTTTTCCCTAAATGCTTATGACAAATCCAGCTCCAGACGCAGCCATAGCCTAGCTGGCTAATCTTTTGAAAAAGGTGTAGCAACAACAGAGAACATTAGTTAGCTAGATAAGGTTAGCATGCTAGCTAGCCAAACTGACAGCTGTCACGTGGAAATCACCCACAACGGTCCCACCCCCAATTCGTGAATATGTATTAGCAGCCGGCATCATTCTTCGGAAGTGGGGGTGGCATTGCCCTCAGCTATTTTATGCGTATGTGACGCAGCTCACTTGCCAGCAATTCTGCGCCCTATAGGCAATATCAAAATGCGCAAAAATAACCTAAGAAAGGTTAAATTACCAGAGATTCTCATGTGGCCCATTATATTACGCCATCAGTATTACTATAAATAGTTTGAAGAGAGCAGAGTTGGAGAGACTTGCACTTTCTCTTGAGCTATTTTTATAGCCTACGTTTAGGATTGGGACGATTTTCAGATGGAGAAAAATATGGGTGATCAATATTTATTTCTAGGCAATGTAGTAAATTATAGCCTAATTTTATTTAGGAAGTACATTTCCTTGGAAAGATAACTGCCACGTGCACTCTATTTTTAATTGAGACTACACGCGCAATTGATCTCGCATGTATGCCTACTGAACACGAAGCAGTCAGAATGACGACAGCGCACGCTTGCACTTGGGTGATTAATATTTTAGCAAAAACAGTTTTTTAGAACATTTTACAAAGTTAAATAAATAAAAAATGAAATAATATTTACACGTTTACTTTGTTGAAGCACCTTTGGCAGCAATTACAGCCTCAAGTCTTCTTGGGTATGACACTACAAGCTTGGCACACCTGTATTTGGGGAGTTTCTCCCATTCTTCTCTGAAGATCCTCTCAAGCTCTGTCAGGTTGGATGGGGAGAGTTGCTGAAGAGCTATTTTCAGGTCTCTCCAGAGATGTTCGATTGGGTTCAAGTCCGGGCTCTGGCTGGGCCACTCAAGGACATTCAGAGACTTGTCCCGAAGCCACTCCTCTGTTGTCTTGGCTGTGTGCTTATGGTCATTGTCTTGTTGGAAGGTGAACCTTCGCCCCAGTCTGAGGTCCTGAGCGCTCTGGCGCAGGTTTTCATCAAGGATCTCGCTGTACTTTGTTCCGTTCATCATTCCCTAGATCCTGACTAGTCTCTCAGTCCCTGCCATTGAACAACATCCCCACAGCATGATGCTGCCACCACCATGCTTCACCGTAGGAATGGTGCCAGGTTTCCTCCAGACGTGAAGCTTGGCCTTCAGGCCAAATAATTCAATCTTGGTTTCATCAAATCAAATCAAAATGTATTTGCCACATGCGCCGAATACAACAGGTGTAGACCTTACAGTGAAATGCTTACTTACAAGCCCTTAACCAACAATGCAGTTAAGAAAAGTGTGAATTAAAAAAGATAAGTAAAAAATAGTAAATAAAGTAAATAACGGTACAGAGTAATTGAGGTAATATGTACATGTGGTTAGATTTAAAGAATCTTGTTTCTCATGGTCTGAGAGTCTTTTGTTGCCTTTTGGCAAACTCCAAGTGGGCTGTCATGTGCCTTTTACTGAGGAGTGGCTTCCGTCTGGCCACTATACCATAAAGGCCTGATTGGTGGAGTGCTGCAGAGATGGTTGTCCTTCTGGAAGGTTCTCACATCTCTACAGAGGAATTCTGGAGCCCTGTCAGAGTGACCATCGGGTTCTTGGTCACCTCCTTGACCAAGGCCCTTCTCCCCCGATTGCTCAGTTTGGCCGGGCAGCCAGCTCTAAGAAGAGTCTTGGTGGTTCCAAACTTCTTCAATTTTAGAATGATGGAGGCCACTGTGTTCTTGGGGACCTTCAATGCTGCATTTATTTATTTTTTGGTACCCTTCCCCAGATCTGTGCCTCGACACAATCCTGTACCGGCAGTTCTACTGACAATTCCTTTGACCTCATGGCTTGGTTTTTGCTCTGACTTTCACTGCCAACTGTGGGACCTTCACTTTCTGAATGCACTGTATACTAGGTGAACTTGAACTTGCATGCAAAGCTAGGAGCGGTAGGCTACTGAAGTTGAATTCTGAGATTGAATAATGCCACCAACAATACAGTGGGGAAAAAATATTTAGTCAGCCACCAATTGTGCAAGTTCTCCCACTTAAAAAGATGAGAGAGGCCTGTAATTTTCATCATAGGTACACATCAACTATGACAGACAAATTGAGAAAAAAATTCCAGAAAATCACATTGTAGGATTTTTTAGTAATTTATTTGCAAATTATGGTGGAAAATAAGTATTTGGTCACCTACAAACAAGCAAGAGTTCTGGCTCTCACAGACCTGTAACTTCTTCTTTAAGAGGCTCCTCTGTCCTCCACTCGTTACCTGTATTAATGGCACCTGTTTGAACTTGTTATCAGTATAAAAGACACCTGTCCACAACCTCAAACAGTCACACTCCAAGCTCCACTATGGCCAAGACCAAAGAGCTGTCAAAGGACACCAGAAACAAAATTGTAGACCTGCACCAGGCTGGGAAGACTGAATCTGCAATAGGTAAGCAGCTTGGTTTGAAGAAATCAACTGTGGGAGCAATTATTAGGAAATGGAAGACATACAAGACCACTGATAATCTCCCTCGATCTGGGGCTCCACGCAAGATCTCACCCCGTGGGGTCAAAATGATCACAAGAACGGTGAGCAAAAATCCCAGAACCACACAGGGGGACCTAGTGAATGACCTGCAGAGAGCTGGGACCAAAGTAACAAAGCCTGCCATCAGTAACACACTACGCCGCCAGGGACTCAAATCCTGCAGTGCCAGACGTGTCTCCCTGCTTAAGCCAGTACATGTCCAGGCCCGTCTGAAGATTGCTAGAGTGCATTTGGATGATCCAGAAGAGGATTGGGAGAATGTCATATGGTCAGATGAAACCAAAATAGAACTTTTTGGTAAAGACTCAACTCGTCGTGTTTGGAGGACAAAGAATACTGAGTTGCATCCAAAGAACACCATACCTACTGTGAAGCATGGGGGTGGAAACATCATGCTTTGGCGCTGTTTTTCTGCAAAGGGACCAGGACGACTGATCCGTGTAAAGGAAAGAATGAATGGGGCCATGTATCGTGAGATTTTGAGTGAAAACCTCCTTCCATCAGCAAGGGCATTGAAGATGAAACGTGGCTGGGTCTTTCAGCATGACAATGATCCCAAACACACCGCCCGGGCAACGAAGGAGTGGCTTCTTAAGAAGCATTTCAAGGTCCTGGAGTGGCCTAGCCAGTCTCCAGATCTCAACCCCATAGAAAATCTTTGGAGGGAGTTGAAAGTCCGTGTTGCCCAGCGACAGCCCCAAAACATCACTGCTCTAGAGGAGATCTGCATGGAGTAATGGGCCAAAATACCAGCAACAATGTGTGAAAACCTTGTGAAGACTTACAGAAAACGTTTGACCTGTGTCATTGCCAACAAAGGGTATATAACAAAGTATTGAGTAACTTTTGTTATTGACCAAATACTTATTTTCCACCATAATTTGCAAATAAATTCATAAAAAATCCTACAATGTGATTTTCTAGATTTTTTTCTTCTCATTTTGTCTGTCATAGTTGACGTGTACCTATGATGAAAATTACAGGCCTCTCTCATCTTTTTAAGTGGGAGAACTTGCACAATTGGTGGCTGAATAAATACTTTTTCCCCCACTGTATGTGCTTTTAATACGATAGGCCTAGGATAACACATACAAAGAAGAAAGACGACCGTTTCCAAATAATCTGCGGGACAACAAAAAATATTAGAATCCTAAAGTCTTCTGTCTGAATGCCCGCTGCCACCCACAGGATTAATAATGCCGACCGCTCTGCAATGATCTCTTCCCGGGACATTTCATTCTGGGGAAGTGGAGTTAGCCCTGAGTTAGCCTGCCCCAGAGCAGGTTAGTCCTGAAGAATTCGTTGCCATTGCCATACTTTGGTCTGACAGGTTATCCCGAGTTGAACTCAGTGGTGTTAATCAGATCTCCTGTCTTCTTCTTCCTCCTCCTCTAATGTGAGAGTCATCTCTCTCCTCCTTCACTCCAAAAATCTGCATCCTCCTCTTTCTCCTCCAATTCTTTCACAGTAACATCCTCCTCCTCTTTCACTAGTTAGAGACTAGCCAAGCCAGCTCGCTGACTAACAACGTAAAATTAAACTGGACAACTATCTAAATGACAGAAGTTTGTTTAAAAACACAGTGGCAGATATACACCGCCATCTGTTGACTGGAGAAGGTAAAACGCAGTTGAGAGAAACTTTCATTTTATTTCCAGACAAGAAAAGTAGTGAGAATTTAAAACATACTATACCACTGCACATCAGAATTGAGGAAATCAGTCAAACAAACAGATATGACAATAAGCAGCTAGGTCTATACTGCTCCTACATGGTGTAACAATACATCATGTAGATGTATATAATGAACAGACTAGGTCTATACTGCTCCTACATGGTGTAACAATACATCATGTAGATGTATATAATGAACAGACTAGGTCTATACTGCTCCTACATGGTGTAACAATACATCATGTAGATGTACAGTGGGGGAAAAAAGTATTTAGTCAGCCACCAACTGTGCAAGTTCTCCCACTTAAAAAAATGAGAGAGGCCTGTAATTTTCATCATAGGTACACGTCAACTATGACAGACAAATTGATAATTTTTTTCTCCAGAAAAATCACATTGTAGGATTTCTAATGAATTTATTTGCAAATTATGGTGGAAAATAAGTATTTGGTCACCTACAAACAAGCAAGATTTCTGGCTCTCACAGACCTGTAACTTCTTCTTTAAGAGGCTCCTCTGTCCTCCACTCGTTACCTGTATTAATGGCACCGGTTTGAACTTGTTATCAGTATAAAAGACACCTGTCCACAACCTCAAACAGTCACACTCCAAACTCCACTATGGCCAAGACCAAAGAGCTGTCAAAGGACACCAGAAACAAAATTGTAGACCTGCCTCAGGCTGGGAAGACTGAATCTGCAATAGGTAAGCAGCTTGGTTTGAAGAAATCAACTGTGGGAGCAATTATTAGGAAATGGAAGACATACAAGACCACTGATAATCTCCCTCGATCTGGGGCTCCACGCAAGATCTCACCCCGTGGGGTCAAAATGATCACAAGAACGGTGAGCAAAAATCCCAGAACCACACGGGGGGACCTAGTGAATGACCTGCAGAGAGCTGGGACCAAAGTAACAAAGCCTACCATCAGTAACACACTACGCCGCCAGGGACTCAAATCCTGCAGTGCCAGACGTGTCCCCCTGCTTAAGCCAGTACATGTCCAGGCCCGTCTGAAGTTTGCTAGAGTGCATTTGGATGATCCAGAAGAGGATTGGGAGAATGTCATATGGTCAGATGAAACCAAAATATAACTTTTAGGTAAAAACTCAACTCGTCGTGTTTGGAGGACAAAGAATGCTGAGTTGCATCCAAAGAACACCATACCTACTGTGAAGCATGGGGGTGGAAACATCATGCTTTGGGGCAGTTTTTCTGCAAAGGGACCAGGACGACTGATCCGTGTAAAGGAAAGAATGAATGGGGCCATGTATCGTGAGATTTTGAGTGAAAACCTCCTTCCATCAGCAAGGGCATTGAAGATGAAACGTGGCTGGGTCTTTCAGCATGACAATGGTCCCAAACACACCGCCCGGGTAACGAAGGAGTGGCTTCGTAATAAGCATTTCAAGGTGCTGGAGTGGCCTAGCCAGTCTCCAGATCTCAACCCCATAGAAAATCTTTGGAGGGAGTTGAAAGTCCGTGTTACCCAGCGACAACCCCAAAACACCACTGCTCTAGAGGAGATCTGCATGGAGGAATGGGCCAAAATACCAGCAACAGTGTGTGAAAACCTTGTGAAGACTTACAGAAAACGTTTGACCTGTGTCATTGCCAACAAAGGGTATATAACAAAGTATTGAGAAACTTTTGTTATTGACCAAATACTTATTTTCCACCAAAATTTGCAAATAAATTCATTAAAAATCCTACAATGTGATTTTCTGGAAAATAATTCTCATTTTGTCTGTCATAGTTGACGTGTACCTATGATGAAAATTACAGGCCTCTCTCATCTTTTTAAGTGGGAGAACTTGCACAATTGGTGGCTGACTAAATACTTTTTTCCCCCACTGTATATAATGAACAGACTAGGTCTATACTGCTCCTACATGGTGTAACAATACATCATGTAGATGTATATAATGAACAGACTAGCTCTATACTGCTCCTACATGGTGTAACAATACATCATGTAGATGTATATAATGAACAGACTAGCTCTATACTGCTCCTACATGGTGTAACAATACATCATGTAGATGTATATAATTAATTATTGGTTTTCCACATTTTATTTTTTTCAGACAAAATATTTTGCATTAATCAAATTATTTTGACAAATCAGCAGCTGTGTTTCCTCTGACATGGAATAATAATGATGGGAATATTGAATATTTTTCATGTCAACATCTTATCAAGGCTATCAGAACAACGTCATCACATTTTCATGCACCTTTAGCTTGATGAATAGTACAAAAATGTATGCAATGAAACACAACTAAATTCAAGAGATTAAGGTTAAAACAAAGAAACGCAAATTCCAATAATCTATTTAATAATATACATTTTGAAATATCCAAATCATAAAATGAATATCTAAGGGTTGGATACTATTTAATCAATCAAAGTTCCTAATCAAAACAAAATGTTAAAATCAGATTTTATGTATGATCATGTCTCGAGATAAAAAATAAAGAAGTAGGCCAATTTTGTTTTTGAAAGCTTTCATACAATTTGGTTTTGTGTGGCATACACAAAAACACATTCTCAATCAAAAACATAAGTCAGAACACAGCGCCTCTATTCTCTCATGTGATTTCAGGTCCTCTGACTGAGAAAATGTCTTTCCACATTGAGAGCAGTGGTATGTCTTCTCCTCCTGTGTATGTATTCTTTCATGCTTATTCAGATACCTTAACCGGGTAAAACTCATTTCACACTGGGAGCAGCGGTATGTCTTATCCCCTTCTGTGTGTGTCCTCTCATGTTGGTTCAGGTTTCCTAACTGGGTAAAACTCTTTTCACACAAGGAGCACTGGTAGGGCTTTTCACGTGTGTGTATCCACTCATGCTTTTTCAGGCTCCCCCACCGGGGAAAACTATTTTCACAATGGGAACAGTGGTAAGGCTTCTCTCCTGTGTGTGCCCTCTCATGAGTTCTCAGCTGCCCTAACTGGGTGAAACTCTTTCCACAGTCGGAACAGTGATGAAGCTTCTCTCGTGTGTGTGTTCTCCCATGCTCTTTCAGCGTCCATAACTGCTTAAAACTCTTTCCACAACGGGAGGTGTCGTGTCGTCTCACTGGTTTGGGCGTCTCTGGGTCGGATTCCCCTGAAGGACTCTTCCCGCTGTTAGAGTGAGAGTCTGGTCTCTCTCCTGCCAAATACAAACAGAGTATTTGGTTAAACAGACCTAAATGAAACCTCCACATAATCATGGACTCTACAAGGTCCTGATTGCTTAGTCACTTTTACCCCTACGCACATTGACCCGGTACCGCTACCCCTTGTGTATAGCCTCATTACTACCTGGTACCCCCGCACATTGACTCAGTACTGCTACTCCTTGTGTATAGCCTCGTTACTACCTGGTACCCCCGCACATTGACTCAGTACTGCTACTCCTTGTGTATAGCCTCGTTACTACCTGGTACCCCCGCACATTGACTCAGTACTGCTACTCCTTGTGTATAGCGCCTCGTTACTACCTGGTACCCCCGCACATTGACTCAGTACTGCTACTCCTTGTGTATAGCCTCGTTACTACCTGGTACCCCCACGCAATGACTCAGTACTGCTACTCCTTGTGTATAGCCTCGTTACTACCTGGTACCCCCACACATTGACTCAGTACTGCTACTCCTTGTGTATAGCCTCGTTACTGTTTTTGTGTTACTATTTTTTAGCAAATATCTGTCTTACTTTTTAACTCTGCATTGTTGGTTAAGTGCTCGTCAGGAAGCATTTCACTGTAAAGTCTACACCTGTTGTATTTGGCGCATGTGACCAATAACATTTGATTTGGCTAGAAACTATGCCAATAGAACGGATAACCAGTGCGTTCGGCTTTCAACCTCAGACATATAACTATTGTCCAATACTGTTTATTCTGCCTTTGTGCTTGAGGATCTCATTAAACAAAAAAAATATATATATATAGAGTGGGGAGAACAAGTATTTGATACACTGCTGATTTTGCAGGTTTTCCTACTTACAAAGCATGTAGAGGTCTGTAATTTTTATCATAGGTACACTTCAACTGTGAGAGACGGAATCTAAAACAAAAATCCAGAAAATCACATTGTATGATTTTAAAGTAATTGATTTGCATTTTATTGCATGACATAAGTATTTGATCACCTACCAACCAGTAAGAATTCCGGCTCTCACAGACCTGTTAGTTTTTCTTTAAGAAGCCCTCCTGTTCTCCACTCATTACCTGTATTAACTGCTCCTGTTTGAACTCGTTACCTGTATAAAAGACACCTGTCCACACACTCAATCAAACAGACTCCAACCTCTCCACAATGGCCAAGACCAGAGAGCTGTGTAAGGACATCAGGGATCAAATTGTAGACCTGCACAAGGCTGGGATGGGCTACAGGACGATAGGCAAACAGCTTGGTGAGAAGGCAACAACTGTTGGCGCAATTATTAGAAAATGGAAGAAGTTCAAGATTACGGTCAATCATCCTCGGTCTGGGGCTCCATGCAAGATCTCACCTCGTGGGGCATCAATGATCATAAGGAAGGTGAGGGATCAGCCCAGAACTACACGGCAGGACCTGGTCAATGACCTGAAGAGAGCTGGGTCCGTATTGCCCAGCGACAGCCCCGAAACCTGAAGGATCTGGAGAAGGTCTGTATGGAGGAGTGGGCCAAAATCCCTGCTGCAGTGTGTGCAAACCTGGTCAAGACCTAACATATGATCTTTGCAATTGCAAACAAAGGTTTTTGTACCAAATATTAAGTTCTGCTTTTCTGATGTATCAAATACTTATGTCATGCAATAAAATGCAAATTAATTACTTTAAAATCATACAATGTGATTTTCTGGATTTTTGTTTTAAGATTTCGTCTCTCACAGTTGAAGTGTACCTATGATAAAAATGACAGACCTCTACATGCTTTGTAAGTAGGAAAACCTGCAAAATCGGCAGTGTATCAAATACTTGTTCTCCCCACTGTATATATAGATATTTTGGTTTATTTGTTATTGAATAGAAATGTATTAAGTATATAGAAGGAGCAAGGTCAAACTGCTCCTGTTAGTCACTCTAGATAAGAGCGTCTGCTAAATGGACCAACATGTAAACTGCTCCTGTTAGTCACTCTGGATAAGAGCGTCTGCTAAATGGACCAACATGTAAACTGCTCCTGTTAGTCACTCTGGATAAGAGCGTCTGCTAAATGGACCAACATGTAAACTGCTCCTGTTAGTCACTCTAGATAAGAGCGTCTGCTAAATGGACAAACATGTAAACTGCTCCTGTTAGTCACTCTGGATAAGAGCGTCTGCTAAATGGACCAACATGTAAACTGCTCCTGTTAGTCACTCTGGATAAGAGCGTCTGCTAAATGGACCAACATGTAAACTGCTCCTGTTAGTCACTCTGGATAAGAGCGTCTGCTAAATGGACCAACATGTAAACTGCTCCTGTTAGTCACTCTGGATAAGAGCGTCTGCTAAATGGACCAACATGTAAACTGCTCCTGTTAGTCACTCTGGATAAGAGCGTCTGCTAAATGGACCAACATGTAAACTGCTCCTGTTAGTCACTCTGGATAAGAGCGTCTGCTAAATGGACCAACATGTAAACTGCTCCTGTTAGTCACTCTGGATAAGAGCGTCTGTTAAATGGACCAACATGTAAACTGCTCCTGTTAGTCACTCTGGATAAGAGCGTCTGCTAAATGGACCAACATGTAAACTGCTCCTGTTAGTCACTCTGGATAAGAGCGTCTGCTAAATGGACCAACATGTAAATGTAGTGAGCCATCATCTATACCGCTTATAGATCAATCTGTGCTGTGATTTGTTGAATCAACTCCACTGACATTACAAAAAATTACATTCCATTGCATGAGCCACATCAGTTAGCATCATTTAAATGAACATTCTACAGGGTGATGTTGGGAGGTAGGTCTGATGTCCATCGGGGTGATGTTGGGAGGTAGGTCTGGTGTCCACCGGGGCGATGTTGGGAGGTAGGTCTGGTGTCCACCGGGGTGATGTTGGGAGGTAGGTCTGGTGTCCACCGGGGTGATGTTGGGAGGTAGGTCTGGTGTCCACCGGGGTGATGTTGGGAGGTGGGTCTGGTGTCCACCGGGGTGATGTTGGGAGGTAGGTCTGGTGTCCACCGGGTGATGTTGGGAGGTAGGTCTGGTGTCCATCGGGGTGATGTTGGGAGGTAGGTCTGGTGTCCACCGGGGTGATGTTGGGAGGTAGGTCTGGTGTCCAGCAGGGTGATGTTGGGAGGTAGGTCTGGTGTCCACTGGGGTGATGTTGGGAGGTAGGTCTGGTGGGTCAACTTTGAAGTCTGGGTCTTTGTATATGATCTGTTTATCTTCCCGCCACTTGACTCCCGCCTGCTGGACCAATGGGGTTCTAAAATTGAATGACAGCCTTCTGGACCAAATTGGGTTCTAGACAGCCTGCTGGACCAATGGGGTTCTAAAGTTGAATGACAGCCTGCTGGACCAAATTGGGTTCTAGACAGCCTGCTGGACCAATCGGATTCTAAAGTGGATTATAAAACGTGTTGTTTGGATCTTGGATGCTGATTGGTCGATATGCGGGAGTTGTGGAACAACAACTCCTGCAAAATACCATGATGTGTTAATCTCATAATTCCACTGTCCCGCAGCCCAAGCAGGAAATGCATAAACTTCATCTCCCTCAGGAAAAAAGCATCTACACAATTTTTCCATGCTACTATTTGGTTTGCAACAGTTGGGGGTTGTATAAACATACGTCTGCCTCTACGACCTGTGCAACAATATATCATTTTACAAATGCAATCTCTCCCGTGCCAGCAAAGAAGAGACTGTCACCAACCAGCGCCAGGACCATGGACAGTTCTTCCACTCGTGTGCCATCAATGGATACGTCACTATTAACATCACCAACTAGCTTGGTTAGCTCAGACTCGTCTCTCATCATCATTGAATCTCTTGCTAGCTAGCGACATGCCAATGATTTGTTTAGCATAGCAACGTCAAATGAATATAATTATTCTAATTAACGACTGGGTCAAAACATGAGAAAATAACTAACGACTAGCCCGTTTGGGTTGCAACTTCAGAATGCAAAAACAAATGTACCCGTTAAAATATAATTTTTTATGCTACCGATTTATAAAAGCAATAATGACCTTGAACCAGGGAATTTGACCTTGAAACACATATTTGATTGGGCGCCTATTTGATCGGAGAAACCTGAATGACGTAAAAAGGTTTCCATCTCATGACATTGTCATCTTCAGCCTGGAGGCTACAGAAAAGGCCACATACTCTTTTTACCATATCCTGTATCTGCTACATGACGGAACGTTGGTGGAGCGCAGCAGCGATGCGTCTCTCCAACAGCACACTGGAGAGGCACGCTGGGAATGGACAAGATAAATATTTTGCATCCCCTGCCTTTGACAAAGTGGGCACTACTTCGCAAAGGGCGGCATCAGAGCTCCCCTAAAAAGCCCATATCAAATCACATTTGATTTGTCACGCGCCGAATACAACAGGTGTAGTAGACCTTATGTGAAATACTTACTTACAAGCCCTTACCCAACAACGCAGTTCAAGAAAGAGTTAAGATATTTACAAAATAAACTAAAGTAAAAAATGACTGGCCTTTGTCCGGTGCCCTGTGGATCAGCATAATCAAATCCGCTAATTGCTTCAAGCCACACCCCGGCACACCCACCAAACATACATCAAAGTCTGCTCAAGAACATACAAAAACGTTTTGGGGAAACGTGTCGTTCAGAACAAACCATTCCCCAACGTAACCATGGGCGGCGCACAATCGGTCCAGCGTCGTCCAAGGTAGGGGATGGTTTGGCCGGCAGGGATGTGGGTTCGTTTCCCACATGGGGGGGCCAGTATAAAAAAAAGAGGAAAAAAAAGAAAGAAAAACGTGTATGCATTCACTAACTGTAAGTCGCTCTTGATAACAGCGTCTGCTAAATTACTAAAATGTAAATGTAAATGTAACAAACGTTAAAGCGAACTGAACGCACCCCTTGTCTAGTCGATGTGGGAGGTGTAACTGCTGTAGAACAAGGTGGCTTTTATCAATATATTCGCTAGTATTTACAACCCCAAAATGAAATGCTAATTAGCTGCTAATGTGGCTATCATTAAGAACTACAAATTACACGATGATCTGAAGGAGACTGCCGAATGGAGACAAAAGTAAAAATCTCTGGATTAACTAGGTAATGTTAGCTAAATTTAGCAATGAATAAACTGACTAAATGTCTAAATTGACTATTCTGTGAACTGTCACGTGCAAGTTTTAAATTGACACAATACCTGTTAGCAAAGGTGCCAGCAATAGACGACCCTCACAAAAAAAGATTGCAATTTTGAAACTGCAATAAAAGTGCAGTTATTCTGTACTGTACCTGCAGTTACACTGCAAAAATTACTGCATTAAAAAAAACGTATTTTGGACAGTATTTGCAGCATACTGCAGTTATACTGCACTCTGACTGCAAACTTTCTTCGTAAATGGACGTGCAGAAGCTTGCAGGGACTTGTAGTCTTGCATGATGTCAATTAGTATTTTTGAATCTGAGAGTAAATAGAGCTGAATATATTGATAAAAGTCACCTTGTCCAAGAGAGAAATACACGGTTATCAAAACGTCACGCCAGGGTAAGCCTACACAACACACAGCCCTTATTTGAAGTGTTTCTGTTTCTAAAATTCCCCATGGGAAAAATGTATGGTGGAAAAACGATTGGAACCATTTCCGTGTTTGACCGCTAGGTTTTATGGGTATTATCCTCTTAAGGCCCAAGCTGTTTTTTTACATGCATTTTTTATTTCTCTTTGCTATTTGGGCTTATTGGAACCTAATTAGAATAAAAACTAAGTATCATCTTTTGATATGATGTACTTTTAGAGAAAAATTATGTCCACATATGTGGATTCATGGTCCGAATTTCCATAAAACACAATAAAGTCACCTTTGTGTAATAGAATGAAAAACTCTTTCTGCCTTGAACACAGCAGTTTTTTTCCTGACTGTTTTTTAATGTATTAATAACACATACACATATTTTTTGAACATGTTTTGACTATCGGAGAGTAAAAATTATATGGAAACATTGCATTTTTGCCCATTTTGGACAGTTAAAAATAGTGTTTGGAACATTTGATATGCTGCAAAATAGTTGCAGGATGACATTGTATGTCTGTAACAAAATATAAAACATTCAAAGCATTTTAAATAGTCACTCTTGCATTAGGCTACTAATGTGTTTTGAACATCATAGTGAAAAAAAGAAAAAATAGTAGGTGAGTAGCTCATGTGACATTTTGCATTGGTAATGTAAAAAAGGGAACATGTTAAAGGCTGCGATAACTGAGCACTGAAGGACCAGGCCTGCTTTCAGAGGCCCAGAGGTCACCTGATTGATTGACCTTCACGGAGTCGGAGAACATGGAGGAACCAAGGAACATGTACACACCTTGAGAATCACTGCCATCACTTATGTGTGAAAGGCTGAGTAACAGTTGCGCTCGGTTTGCAAGCACAAGAACACTTTGCAGGTCATACAACGCACTCGGGTTCTTCCAGTGCAGCCTAGTTGTCTGCAGCGCATTGCATTCTTCAGGCCGATCATCTCTGGGAGGTGGGCATTAGCCCTCCTACGGACCGAGACATGGGGCAACTCTGTCACGTGACGTTTCACTCCCTGGTTTGAATCTTCTTCTTCCTCTGACTGTGTCGAAAGGTCTGCATCTGCACCGTGATGCTGGGCCAAGAGGATCTTAGCCACTTCCACGCGGAACTGAAGGAACTGGATGGGTCTTGTCTTTGGTCCAGCACATATTGCATGGTCTTTTCGGTAGAGTAGCCAGCTGTTGGCTAAAGCCAGATCCGTGAAGTGCATTACCATCCGCATTGTCCACTTCTTAGTACGGGTGCTCATGCGATAGTAACTTATCATTCTATCCATCAAATCAACTCCACCCATCTTGATGTTGTACTCACGGACAATGCTTGGTCGCGAGACAGTGACATATTTTTTCACTTTCTTGTCCCAGCGCTGGCAGGTGTCTTCAGGCTGTGTACCATGAACAACAGACATCAGCAATACTGGTTTGTTGTCGTACCACTTCACTACACACAACTTTCCATCTTCAGCGGAAACTTCTGATGAGGTACCTCTTCCTGCGTTTTTCATGGCTTTGTCACTGGGTAACTTATGCTTCGCTTCAGCGAGTCGGTCCTTCATTATTGTACCAGTCATGTACAGCTCTTTCTCCATCATTCGTTGCGCATCTTTGATGGTGGTGAAGAACCGGTCACAATACACCTTTGTGCCACGATGCAGAGTTTGGCACAGACGCTCGATGACTAAGCTTCCCAAACTCAGGCCCTCTGGTTCTTCGACCTTCTCAATCAGTGAACCTGTGCCTTGATACAGCTCAAAGTCAAGCACAATGCCATCTGCTGTAGCACAAACAAAGTTCTTTATGCCAACTGGGTTTGGCTTCATTGGCAGATATTGTCTGCACGGACAGGCTCCTGTTAAAGGAATCATCTGCTCATCAATAGATGCGCAATCAGGTCGATTCAGAGACAAGCAGACTTGCAGAATCCGATCCAGAAAAGGCCTCACCTTCCAGAATTTGTCCAACATTCTCAGGTCTTCTGGCACATCATGATCAATAACCACTTTTATTGCTCCCCTCAGTTTGAAGAATCTGGCACGTGTGAATTTGTCAGTGATGGCAGTGATTTTCAAGGCTTTGGACCAGTACATCCTAATGGTTGGGTATCGGATGCAGGACATCAAAATACAGGCACCAAAAAAGTGGTAAACCTCATCTACTGTCATGTTAAGTGGCTCCCCACTCTTATACAGTGACATAATATTAGAGCATTCTGCAATCGTCATCATCAAATCTCTATCTATGTACTGTTCAAAATAGTCTAGTGGGGTCCAGCCATGTCTGTCTAGATCAGTTTGGTCCTGATGCTGATACTCTGCCAGGTTTGGCGTCAATGGAGTAGCCTTCCAGCGTAGTCCACGTCCTGCACAACCAGAATCAGAATAAAAATAGTATTTATTGTAGGAAGTTACATTTTTACCCATGTAAGCAATTGAGGTATATTGGTGCATAAAATACTTGAATCTGTGTGGAAGTTTATATGAAATTTGAAGATTTACCATCAAGTTGTGAAGGCCAAAACTAATAACAATTACCTTGTTCAGAGTCTCCCTTTTTCTTTTTTTTTGTTTGGCTTGGTCTTGGTGTTGGCTCTTCCAAGTCATCTTCTGAGCTATCAGCCTCAATCTCTTGACTTTGACGGCGACGTCTGAGAGTGCGGGATGAACCTGTACCTGTGCCTGTACCTGTCTCTGTCCCTGTCCATGAACCTGTCAACAAGTTTTGTAAATAAGCATTTTGCTTCCAATCCTTCACATAGCCCTAAGGCCCTAACTGCATAAAATAAACAAATATCTACTGGGTCTTGGCTAACCATTATCTGCACTGTGGTCAGTGGGCTCAAGAATGGGGTCCTCATCATCACTACTGTGCTCACTGCTGCTTTCCTCCTGTGGTGATGGTTGGTAATTGCCATCCAGGATAGGATCATCGTTGTCAGACACGTCCAAATCTGAGTTGTTTCCATCAATTAACCCAAGTAGCTCCAATGCTCTTTGCAGAGAAAAACGCTCTGGAAATAAAAACATGATAAAATCAAATACAAATTAATTTCATTTATGTATGTAGGTTTGCATTATTAATTTGTTATTTATTCCAATGGGATAATATGCAAGCTAATTTACATGTGCACATTTTTACTAGCATATTACATTTTTACTAACATTTTCAACACAACTAATTTAAGTATGTATGTATTTAGTGATTTAATTGTTATTTATTTCATTGGGACCATGTACAGCTTTTTAGCTGCATCAGAGCTAGCTTTTTTCCCATTTTACGTGTGTGCATGTTTACAAGCATATTAGCTGTTTCGAGGAGCCTCAGTCCATAAGTACACTTACGTGTACTTCATGTTTAGCGACCTACAAAGTTGCTAGTTTTACACTTTTTTTAAAAAATTTGCATGTCATGACAAATATACAAGGCTTTTATAAATATCTAAATCAGAATAAGCCATGAAATATGACAGAACTTCTTACCTGGTCGACGTTTGTGTATGGAGCTACCACTTGAATCTTCCCTTGTGTGCGCCGCCATTTTGAATTTTGACCGTAGTGTGTTATAAACTTCTGACACCACCAGATGGCAGTGTAAGTACCCCCATACGTGTCCGTAACACCACCAATTCAGCAGTGAACACAATTGTGGACATAAGAGCTAAAAAGTGCTGTCCACGTATGTGACCACTAAGCCCTAGGAGGTTAAGACACCTCCACTGTGGAGCTTGTCGTAGTAAATATAAAATGTTATAGATTGATCTGAGTAAAATGTTGTGCAAGAGGTTGTGCAAGACAAATTGTGTTAGGAGCTTGTTTTCAATAAATGTTCTGTGTCATGTGTCTGATACTAACAGTGTGTTAGTTGTCTGTGCATAACATTTTAGTAGCGAACAAAGAACAGAGCACCAGATGGCCTAATCTTACAGGAGTACGATAACTGGACAACACCCACGCCCAAGGCCACAATCACATTTTTACATTTACATTTTAGTCATTTAGCAGACGCTCTTAACCAGAGCGACTTACAGGAGCAATTAGGGTTAAGTGCCTTGCTCAAGGGCACATTAACGTCATTTAGCAGACGCTCTTAGCCAGAGCGACTCACAAATTGGTGCGTTCACCCTATAGCCAGTGGGATAACCACTTTACAATTTGGGGGGGGGGGGGGGGGTTAGAAGGAATACTTTATCCTATCCCAGGTATTCCTTAAAGAGGTGGGGTTTCAAATGTCTCCGGAAGGTGGTGAGTGACTCCGCTGTCCTGGCGTCGTGAGGGAGCTTGTTCCACCATTGGGGTGCCAGAGCAGCGAACAGTTTTGACTGGGCTGAGCGGGAGCTGTGCTTCCGCAGAGGAAGGGGAGCCAGCAGGCCAGAGGTGGATGAACGCAATGTCCTCGTTTGGGTGTAGGGACTGATCAGAGCCTGAAGGTACAGAGGTGCCGTTCCCCTCACTGCTCCATAGGCAAGCACCATGGTCTTGTAGCGGATGCGAGCTTCAACTGGAAGCCAGTGGAGTGTGCGGAGGAGGGGGGTGACGTGAGAGAACTTGGGAAGGTTGAACACCAGACGGGCTGCGGCATTCTGGATGAGTTGTAGGGGTTTAATGGCACAGGCAGGGAGCCCAGCCAACAGCGAGTTGCAGTAGTCCAGACGGGAGATGACAAGTGCCTGGACCAGGACCTGCGCCGCTTCCTGTGTAAGGCAGGGTCGCACTCTCCGAATGTTGTAGAGCATGAACCTGCAGGAGCGGGTCACCGCCTTGATGTTGGCGGAGAACGACAGGGTGTTGTCCAGGGTCACGCCTAGGCTCTTCGCACTCTGGGAGGAGGACACAGCGGAGTTGTCAACCGTGATGGCGAGATCATGGAACGGGCAGTCCTTCCCCGGGAGGAAGAGCAGCTCCGTCTTGCCAGGGTTCAGCTTGAGGTGGTGATCCGTCATCCATACTGATATGTCTGCCAGACATGCAGAGATGCGATTCGCCACCTGGTTATCAGAAGGGGGAAAGGAGAAGATTAGTTGTGTATCGTCAGCGTAGCAATGATAGGAGAGACCATGTGAGGATATGACAGAGCCAAGTGACTTGGTGTATAGGGAGAAAAGGAGAGGGCCCAGAACCGATCCCTGGGGGACACCAGTGGTGAGAGCACGTGGTGCGGAGACAGCTTCCCGCCACGCCACTTGGTAGGAGCGACCGGTCAGGTAGGACGCAATCCAGGAGTGAGCCGCGCCGGAGATGCCCATCTCGGAGAGGGTGGAGAGGAGGATCTGATGGTTCACAGTATCAAAGGCAGCAGACAGGTCTAGAAGGACAAGAGCAGAGGAGAGAGAGTTAGCTTTAGCAGTGCGGAGAGTCTCCGTGACACAGAGAAGAGCAGTCTCAGTTGAATGACCAGTCCTGAAACCTGATTGGTTTGGATCAAGAAGGTCATTCTGAGAGAGATAGCAAGAGAGTTGGCTAAAGACGGCACGCTCAATAGTTTTGGAAAGAAAAGAAAGAAGGGATACTGGTCTGTAGTTGTTGACATCAGTGGGGTCGAGTGTTGGTTTTTTGAGGAGGGGAGCAACTCTCGCTCTCTTGAAGACGGAAGGGACATGGCCAGCGGTCAAGGATGAGTTGATCAGCGAGGTGAGGTAGGGGAGAAGGTCACCGGAGATGGTCTGGAGAAGGGAGGAGGGGATGGGGTCAAGCGGGCAGGTTGTTGGGCGGCCTGCAGTCACAAGTCGCAGGATTTTATCTGGAGAGAGAGGGGAGAAAGAAGTCAAAGCATAGGGTAGGGCAGTGTGAGCAGGACCAGCAGTGTTATTAGACTTAACAAACGAGGATCGGATGTCGTCAACCTTCTTTTCAAAGTGGTTGACGAAGTCATCCACAGAGAGAGAGGAGGTGGGGGGGGGGGGGGGGAGGATTCAGGAGGGAGGAAAATGTGGCAAAGAGCTTCCTAGGGTTAGAGGCAGATGCTTGGAATTTAGAGTGGTAGAAGGTGGCCTTAGCAGCAGAAACAGATGAAGAAAATGTAGAGAGGAGGGAGTGAAAAGATGCCAGGTCGGTAGGGAGTTTAGTTTTCTTCCATTTCCGCTCCGCTGCCCGGAGCTCTGTTCTGTGAGCTCGCAGTGAGTCATCAAGCCACGGAGCTGGGGGGGAGGACCGAGCCGGCCGGGAGGATAGGGGACACAGAGAGTCAAAGGATGCAGAAAGGGAGGAGAGGAGGGTTGAGGAGGCAGAATCAGGAGATTGGAGGGAGAAGGATTGAGCAGAGGGAAGAGATGATAGGATGGAAGAGGAGAGAGTAGTGGGAGAGAGAGAGCGAAGGTTGCGGCGGCGCATTACCATCTGTGTAGGGGCAGAGTGAGTAGTGTGGGAGGAGAGCGAGAGAGAAAAGGAAACAAAGTAGTGGTCGGAGACTTGGAGGGGAGTTGCAGTGAGATTAGTAGAGGAGCAGCATCTAGTGAAGATGAGGTCAAGCGTATTGCCTGCCTTGTGAGTAGGGGGGGACGGTGAGAGGGTGAGGTCAAAAGAGGAGAGGAGTGGAAAGAAGGAGGCAGAGAGAAATGAGTCAAACGTGGACATAGGGAGGTTGAAATCCCCCAAAACTGTGAGGGGTGAGCCATCCTCAGGAAAGGAACTTATCAAGGCGTCAAGCTCGTTGATGAACTCTCCAAGGGAACCTGGAGGGCGATAGATGACAAGGATATTAAGCTTAAATGGGTTAGTGACTGTGACAGCATGGAATTCAAATGAGGAGATAGACAGATGGGTTAGGGGAAAAATTGAGAATGTCCACTTGGGAGAGATGAGGATTCCTGTACCACCACCCCTCTGACCAGATGCTCTCGGGGTATGCGAGAACACATGGTCAGACGAGGAGAGGGCAGTAGGAGTAGCCGTGTTTTCAGTGGTGATCCATGTTTCCGTCAGCGCCAGGAAGTCGAGGGACTGGAGGTTGGCATAGGCTGGGATGAAGTCAGCTTTGTTGGCAGCAGAACGGCAGTTCCAGAGGCTGCCTGCGACCTGGAACTCCAGGTGAGGGGTGCGAGCAGGGACCACCAGGTTGGAGAGGCAGCAGCCGCGCGATGTTGTGCGTTGTTTGTGTAGCCTGTGCAGAGACGAGAGAACAGGGATAGGCAGAGGCATAGTTGACAGGCTGTAGCAAATGGCTACAAAAATGCAGAGGAGATCGGAATGAAATGAGCTAAGCATCTGGGAGAGGAGAGAGGGGGGCCTCCCTCACCAAAAACTTCTACCTCAGAAACTAAAATTGTTTCACTGAACAGTTGTTCAATGTTTAAAGGAATAAACTCAAACCCACTTTATTCAGCTAGCCAACTATGACACCATAGCTGACTAGCATGCTAGCATCCAATAACACACAGTTTAACACACAGTTAAGCACAAATACTCACAACAAACCACCAATAGTGTGTTAACTAGCTAACCAGCATGCCAGCATCCAGTAACACACAGCCAAGCACAAACACTTGGTCACAGCAAACCACCAATAGTGTGATAACACACTAAACAGATCATTCGTGTCTGTGTCAAGTTCCTTTCATGACGCAGCAATGATTCAACATTGGCTAGCTAGGACAAGTATATTGTAATTAGCTGCTACCGTACCGTTCGCTGGTCGTGCTGGGTAGCTAGGTCGTGCTGGGTAGCTAGCAATGGCCACTGTGTTGGCTTTGTTTTAAGAACGGCTAGCTAGCTAGCTTCGTGCTACACCCGGCACACAATGGCTACTGTGTTGACTCTGACTCTGTTCGAAAAAACGGCTAATTAGCTCGCTTCGTGCTACAGCCGGCACGGCGGAAGACACTGCCAAGACACAGTAGCTACCCACGATACCTAGCTATGACGCCGTAGCTGACTAGCAAGCTAGCATCCATTAACACACAATTAGCACCAATACTTGGTTACAACAAACTGCCAAGAGTGTGTTAGCACACTAAACAGATGATTCATGTCCGTGTCTAGTTCCTTACATAACGCAGAACGCAGCAAAAATTAAACGTTGGCTAGAAGCACATTTAACAGTGGGACAGCTAATCGTTACCAGTAGCTACCCGCTAGCTAGCTAGCCTCGTGCTTCGATACTAACCTACAATAACCTACGGAAACCTACAACAACAACAATACTAACCTATAATAAATACAATACCTAACTACAACTAACTACCAACCTACGATCTAATGCATGGTTAAGCTATACTCAACACCAAATGAGAAGTTTGCTTACCTCCAGCTAGAGAGCTAGAGAGCTAGAGAAAAACACGTCCTCTCCCGACTGCTGCTCCACAATAGAATAGAATCACCAGATCCTCCTCACCAGTTCCCTGGACACACACAAACATTTCATTTGCACGCACACTCATTCTCAAAACCCCCCCTTCTACTGGTCGGGTGCCAAGGGCAGAGGACTCTGCCGTGCACCAATGGGGCATCTGCTCTGGACAGAGCAGACCCGCCTCCTACGCCTCGGGAACCAATCAAGGGACTAGAAGAAGGACCCCTTCCTTTATGTTACATTGTATAAAGTAATGCTGTAAACTCTTTTTAATCATCCTTCTCAACTGTCTCCATAAGAGGCAATTGGTTGGGTCCATGCATGTAGCTTGAACAGTACAAGATATCTCTGTGTTTAATAAACTGCCTTTTTGCTTAAGCAAATTCCTCTCTGTCTAGCGTCGATGGTTTGTACTCCCTCTCCTTATTATGTGTTCACCAACAAGCTCTATACATATTGTGGACATTGCCATTGGATGCACTGAGTCTCCTTAGTAGAAATTCCATTCAGCCATGTTATTGAAAACTGAAATGTGTGTTGTAATTTACACGTCGATTTGGCTGATATCTTGTTTAATGATTTTTTGTAAACAAACACTGTATAGTTTGAAAACCTGCTTAAAACTATTATTTTTTATCTTGTGGATGGTCAGTCCTTGTATTCATAGATATTTAATGGAATTTGACAGTGGTTACATACCGGTGTCTACAGCACACAACCTTTAGCTGTTTACCAAAACGAATGTCATGGCGGCCATTTTGTTGTTGTTCGAATTCACTTTGAAACCACTAATCAGTTCAACAACTGGCAGTTTGTGCACCTGTTTTTAAGATAGTACTCACTGGTGTTAATCAGCTCTCCAGTCTCATCCTCTTCATCCTCGTCCTCCTCTTTCAATGTGACAGTAATATCTTCCTCATCCTCCTCTTTCAATGTGACAGTAATCTCTTCCTCATCCTCCTCTTTCACTCTGAAAGCTTCTTCATCGCCTTTCACTGTGACATCCTCCTCTTCCTCCTCTTCTTTCACGACAACATTAAGCCACAGACCCTGTTTCTCAGTCCAGCAGACCTCCTCTTCTTTAGCAGGGGGAGAGTAGTTTAGTGAACTCATGGTCCTGGATGTTATTAAGCTAGCTAGATAGTTAGCATAAGCGAATAGCCTGGTGCTAATTTAACCAGTCAGCTGACTGACAACGTAAATATGAAGGGATGGGGAAATGGGTAACTAGTAGATACGAAAGACGTGTGTTTAAAACACAGTGCTTAATATACCCCGAAAACGTCTAAAAAAAGCTCAAATGTTTCGGCTATGTTGGATAGCAAGCTACCTAGGTGGCTGATTAGCTGTTGTTGTAGAAGAAGTGTCCCGTCCACTAGTTTATACGTCACGTCACACTCTGGCAGCATCGCCTGTAAAACTCATATCGCCATCTGCTGACTGGAGTGGGTAATGCTGTTTAAGGAAATATGTATTTTATTTTCAGGAAAACGTTTATTTGTCATTTATTTCATTTTCGTTTACACAGGCAGCCCAATTCTGCAAATTTTTCCACTAATTGGTCTTTTGACCAATTACAACAGATCTTTTCAAATCAGATCTGATTAGTCAAAAGACCAATTAGTGAAAAAAACGTCTAAACGCAGCCTTCTGCTCCTACATGGTGTAACAATACGTCATGTAGATGTATATAATGAACAGACTAGCTCTATACTGCTCCTACATGGTGTAACAATACATAATATAGACGTATATAATGAACTTCCACTAACCGCGTTCCACATTCTATTCAGATAAAAATGTATTCCAATAATCAAATATATTTTTAACAAATCAGCACACGTTGTTGTTGACATGGTGAAATGATACTGATGGAAACATTCATGAGGTAGTGAATGTTTTTAATGTCAACAACTTATCAATGATGTTTTGAGAACAACTTCATCACATTTCACCTCTAGCTTGATGACTAGTACACAAATTAACTCAATTAAACAATACAACTACATTCAAGAGGTTTTCAAGGTTAGAATTTAGAAATGCACATTCTATTCATCCTTTTAATAATTTACATTTTGAAATATCTTGTATTCAATCAATAAAAATCTATAATCAAAATAAAATACACAGTTTAAAGAGGGCTGAACTTAGTGATTTGGCCTTGTTTTCAATCTTGCTCATTAAGAAATGCAGCGGCCATGACTGAATTCAAACTTGAGTTGGTCTCGTGTGTTTGCAGGTGAAAAGGTGTTTGCCATTTTTTTCTCATTAAATGCTTTCAATATTTGTATATTAATTTCTACTATTTATAGTTAGTTTGAGGTTTTGAGTTTTTTTGTTTGTCCAGACGAAACCAGTCTGTCAAAAGCATTCCTACACCTCAGAAACATTCCTAATAGGATCAAACACTTTCTTTACTTTATTTCACAGCATGATGCCTTACAACTTATCCATGCGTGTGTAGCATAAAGTTAAAGCTTACCATGTGTCCCAGGTCATTTCCATGTGAAAGGACCCATGAGCACCAACATGTGAAGTTCATAGGAGCATGTCAAATTGGGTGTCAAATGAAAGTTAAGAGTCTATATCTTTGGGAAATGAAAAAATAGATAGATTTGTCAACCATATTCCATCTTAAAAAGTAATGGCTTTGATTTCTGGTCAAACAGATGGAAAAGGTGTCTTAGAAACCATCTACCTGAAAAAGTCAAAGGGTATTAGAAATACATCAAAATACAATAATGTTGAAGTAAAGACCCTTGCCAACAGGGCCTAACTTTTTTGGTCCACCAGCCACTGTGGCAGATAGATTAAAAAATCTACCAGCCACTCAGATTTTTTACCAGCCAAAAATTACACCAAATTAGCTAAAATTACACCAACAAAACACAAAAAACGGATGAGCATGTCATGTTTCTAAAACAATAAATTGATTACTAGTAAGAAGTAATGTGGTATATTTAAGCAATAAGGCACGAGGTGGTGTGGCATACGGCCAATACACCACGGCCAAGGGCTGTTCTTATGACGCAACGCAGCGTGCCTGGATACCACAAATCCCCGAGGTGCCTTATTGCTATTCGGAATGTATTCAGACCCCTTCACTTTTTCCACATTTTGTTACGTTACAGCCTTATTATAAAATTGAAATTGTTTTTTCCCCTCATCAATCTACACACAATACCCCATAATGACAAAGCAAAAACTGGTTTTTAGAAATATGTGCAAATTTATTTACATAAGTATTCAGACCCTTGAAATTGAGCTCAGGTGCATCCTGTTTCTGTTGATCATCCTTGATGTGTTTCTACAACTTGATTGGAGTCCACCTGTGGTAAATTCAATTGATTGGACATGATTTGGAAAGGCACACACCTGTATATATAAGGTCCCACAGTTGACAGTGCATGTCAGAGCAAGAGCCAAGCCATGAGGTCGAAGGAATTGTCCGTAGAGCTCAGAGACAGGATTGTGTCGTGGCACAGATCTGGAGAAGGGTACCAAAAATATTCTGCAGCATTGAAGGTCCCCAAGAACACAGTGGCCTCCATAATTCTTAAATGGAAGAAGTTTGGAACCACCAAGACTCTTCCTAGAGCTGGCCGCCTGGCAAAACTGAGCAATCGGGGGAGATGGGCCTTGGTCAGGGAGATGACCAAGAACCCGATGGTCACTCTGACAGAGCTCCAGAGTACCTCTGTGGAGATGGGAGAAGCTTCCAGAAGGACAACCATCTCTGCAGCACTACCAGTCAGGCCTTTATGGTAGAGTGGCCAGCCGGAAGCCACTCCTCAGTAAAAGGCATATGACAGCCCGCTTGGAGTTTGCCAAAAGGCACCTAAAGGACTCTCAGACCATGAGAAACAAGATTATCTGGTCTGATGAAACCAAGATTGAACTCTTTGGCCTGAATGCCAAGCTTCACGTCTGGAGGAAACCTGGCACCATCGCTATGGTGAAGCATGGTGGTGGCAGCAGTGGGGATGTTTTTCAGCGCCAGGGACTAGGAGACGAGTCAGGATGGAGGGAAAGATGAACGGAGCAAAGTACAGAGAGAACCTTAATGAAAACCTGCTCCAGAGCGCTCAGGACCTCAGACTCGGGCGAAGGTTCGCCTTCCAACAGGACAATGACCCTAAGCACACAGCCAAGACAACGCAGGAGTGGCTTCGGTCTCTGAATGTCCTTGCGTGGCCCAGCCAGAGACTGAACTTGAACTGGATAGAACATCTCCTGAAAATAGCTGTGCAGTGACACTCCCCAACCAAACTGACAGAGTTTGAGAGGATCTGCAGAGAAGAATGGGAGAAACTTCCTAAATACAGGTGTGCCAAGCTTGTAGAATCATACCCAAGAAGACTCACAGCTGTAATTACTGCCAAAGGTTCTTCAACAAAGTACTTAGTAAAGGGTCTGAATACTTATGTAAATGTGATATTTCAGTTTTGAAATATATCCACTACTATCCCCATCTAACCCTATATACACTACTATCCCCATCTAACCCTATATACACTACTATCCCCATCTAACCCTATATCCACTACTATCCCCATCCAACCCTATATCCACTACTATCCCCATCTAACCCTATATCCACTACTATCCCCATCTAACCCTATATACACTACTATCCCCATCTAACCCTATATCCACTACTATCCCCATCTAACCCTATATCCACTACTATCCCCATCTAACCCTATATCCACTACTATCCCCATCTAACCCTATATACACTACTATCCCCATCTAACCCTATATCCACTACTATCCCCATCTAACCCTATATACACTACTATCACCATCTAACCCTATATCCACTACTATCCCCATCTAACCCTATATCCACTACTATCCCCATCTAACTCTATATCCACTACTATCCCCATCAGATCCTACAGCAGGCTGTTGGCCTGGGAGGCTGGAACCCCTTCTCTCAAAACCCCCTGTAGTTCTTCTGCACTAAAATCTCTGATATCAATAACTTCTCTGCTGTAGCTACTACCAATTCAATCTTCTGGGATTTATTTTCAATCTGCACGATACAAATAATGACCACAGCAATAAACTGCCAAGAAGCCGACCTTACTAAAGCACAGACCGTTCCAGTCCCTCTGTACTGGCCTGCTACTCACAGGGATCCCCTCAGTCTCCCTCACGCTTTTCCCATCACCCTCTACTTCCCTCACTGCCTCAGCGTATGACACTTTCTGCACTGCTCTCACCCTGGAAACTTTCATCTGTCTCACTTGCACAGGCCATTTCTGATCTCCAGCAACATGGCCGCCCCCACGATTGTAACACCACTTTTTCCCACCGAAACGACACACTCTTTTGTCCCATGCCCTCCTGCACACTTCGCACACCTCGGAATCTCCCTCCTGCATACTGCTGCAACATGACCATAAACTTGGCACCTGGAACACCGTAGTGGGTTCGGGAAACAAAAGCTCTCACGGGATAACTTATATACTCTAGCATGACTTTATCCGGTAAACACTCTGCATCAAAACTCAAAAGGACAGACAGGGTCTCCTCCGTCTCGCGCTCGCCACCGGATCTGCGTAGCACCAAACAACGGGCAACTTCAACTTCAGTTGATCCACCTTAAACCTTAACCCCACCACCAGCAAAGAAATGTTGACTGTTTGGTTTCACGGCACAACCAAGCACAGCTGCATGTACTCCAAACAACAAAGACTGGTGCTTGCCTACGGAGCTGCCTACGGAGCTGTGAGGGGAACGGCACCTCCGTACCTTCAGGCTCTGATCAGTCCCTACACCCAAACGAGGGCATTGCGTTCATCCACCTCTGGCCTGCTGGCTCCCCTACCTCTGCGGAAGCATAATTCCCGCTCAGCCCAGTCAAAACTGTTCGCTGCTCTGGCACCCCAATGGTGGAACAAGCTCCCTCACGACGCCAGGACAGCGGAGTCACTCACCACCTTCCGGAGACATTTGAAACCCCACCTCTTTAAGGAATACCTGGGATAGGATAAAGTAATCCTTCTACCCCCCCCCTTACCCCCCCCCCCCCCCCTCCCCAAAAATAATAATAAAAAAAACATTAAAAAAAAAACATTGTAAAGTGGTTATCCCACTGGCTATAAGGTGAATGCACCAATTTGTAAGTCGCTCTGGATAAGAGCGTCTGCTAAATGATGTAAATGTAAATGTAAATGTAAAGACATTGAGGAGGGCATCATCACCCCATATCTTCCATCTACTACTGATCCTCTGAAATCCTGGAATACACACAGTCACACATACCAACACTGAGCTGAGTTGCTGCTGAGTACCTACATGTCCCAGCATCCCCCACTGCTTACTCCATGTCCCAGCATCCCCCACTGCTTACTCCATGTCCCAGCATCCCCCACTGCTTACTCCATGTCCCAGCATCCCCCACTGCTTACCTACATGTCCCAGCATCCCCCACTGCTTACTCCATGTCCCAGCATCCCCCACTGCTTACTCCATGTACCAGCATTTGAAACCCCAAAGTAAGCATGCTGGGACATGCTTACTCCATGTCCCAGCATCCCCCACTGCTTACCTATATGTCCCAGCATCCCCCACTGCTTACTCCATGTCCCAGCATCCCCCACTGCTTACTCCATGTCCCAGCATCCCCCACTGCTTACTCCATGTCCCAGCATCCCCCACTGCTTCCCTACATGTCCCAGCATCCCCAACCGCTGTGGAGTGGCTTCTCTGTATCTTCAGACCAGATCGCTGCTCAATGACTGACAAGCTTTTTGACACCCTGATGTTTTCTAAATGTAACATGGCATCTTGTCCTCTTTCATGAAACACCAATGTAAAGTATGGGCTGCATATTGTGATTACAGAGTGAAATAAGACCTGTACATGTTAAGTTGTTTATTACTTAAAATGAAACTACTAAGTACATTCACAACTATTTTCAAATACATCCAAATAATTCAAATATTTATTTGAAAATACTGTATTTCAGATACTTAAAACGATATGTATTTGAAGTAATTGTAAATACATGCCAATACTTTCCAAATGGTATTTTCAAATGCATTCCAATTTTCAACTACTTGTTTTTTTCAAATAAAGGTAATCTAAATACTTGTTTAGAAATTTATTGAAAAGTAATTGAAATACCTGAACTAGTATTTGAACCCAGGTCTGTTAGATATGATCATGTATCGAGATAAAAAAATCAAAACAAATGTAGGCCTATTTTCGAGTATGATTTCATTTGTACAATTAGATTTAATGGTGCATAAACAGTCAAAACCAGGGTTGGGGTCAATTCCATTTCAATTCAGAAAGTAATTCCAATTCCAAAAACGATATACTTTATTGTCCATTTACATAGAAATTCATTTTGTGAAGTCAAACACAATACACTATAAAACATGCTGTACGGAAAACACTGGAAAATCAGTACATCTGTCCTATGTCCCACTGTTCAGCAGCCTTCATCTGTCCTATGTCCCACTGTTCAGCCTTCATCTGTCCTATGTCCCACTGTTCAGCCTACATCTGTCCTGCCGGAATGAAGCTTTCCCTGCTCCTATGGTATGTCTCCTGCTCCTTAAGATCTGTATGTATTCTCTCTCGTGGTCTTTCAGGCCACTTAACTGAACAAAACCCTTTCCACACTGGGAGCAGATGTGAGGCTACTCTCCTGTGTGTGTCCTTAGATGTTTTTTTAGGTGCACTAACTGAACAAAACCCTTTCCACACTGGGAGCAGAGGTGAGGCTTCTCTCCTTTGTGTGTCTTCTCATGCATTTTCAGGTTCCATAAATGGCTAAAACTTTTTCCACACAGGGAGCAGTGGAAAGGCTTCTCTCCTGTGTGTGTCATCTCATGAGTTTTTAAGTTCCCTAACCGGGTAAAACTTTTTCCACACTGTGAGCACTGAAAAGGCTTCTCTCCGGTGTGTTTCATCTCATGTGCTTTCAGGCTCCCTACCCAGGTAAAACCCTTTCCACACTGAGAGCATTGGAACGGTTTTTCTCCTGTGTGTATTCTCTGATGATCTTTCAGATGCGATGACTGAATAAATCTCTTTCCACACTGAGAGCATTCGAAAGGCCTCTCTACAGAATGTGTTCTCTCATGTGATTTCAGGTTCCCTGATGAGAAAAATGTATTTTCACACTGGGAGCATTGATACGGCTTCTCTCCAGTGTGTTTTCTTTTATGCACTTTTAGATACCCTGACTGTCCAAAACCCTTTCCACACTGGGAGCAGTGATAAGGCTTTTCCCCTGTGTGTGTTCTCTTATGTTCTTTCAGATGCCCTATGCGGATAAATCTCTTTCCACACTGGGAGCATTGGTGTGGTCTTGCTGGTTTGGATGTCTCTGGGTCTGGTTCCTCTGAAGGACTCTTCCCACTGTCAGAGTGAGAGTCTGGTCTCTCTCCTGTCAAAGACAGAGTATTTGGTTAAACAGAGAGACCTGAATAAAATCTTCACATGATAAAACTGTCTATGAGGTTTAATCCAGACTAGATCCCTAAATATAAAATGGTTAGTTTGGATCCTGGATGCTGATTGGTTGATAGCTGTTAGTTATGCACAATAATCCACTGGTCATACCTGTTAACAGTTCCATTTGAATTATCCCTACACATCCACTGCCCCACAGCCCAGCCAGGCAATTTATAAACAAATCTCCAATGAAAAAAAATCATATGGATATTTTTATCCCATGCTTCCAGTCTAACATTTAGTTTGTAACAGAGGGGATATATATCAACCTTGTTACAGTATCTGCCTCTCCAACCTCTTCAACAATGTTGCAATTTAGAAAGAATATAATAATAACCTTTAAAAAATGCAACAAGTCACTCAACCCTGTGGATTACTATGAATAACACACTCTTAAAGGTTTCCTGGCACTCCTCTCTCCACGTCATGCTTAACCCCTTACACATGTGGGAATTGGTCTTTATGGATAGGGATAAATTGAAAAGTTTCTTAAGAAGAAATATGGAAGGCATAACATTTTTACATTTTACATTTTTAGTCATTTAGCAGACGCTCTTATCCAGAGCGACTTACAGTTAGTGAATACATATTTTTTTATACTGGCCCCCCGTGGGAATCGAACCCACAACCCTGGCGTTGCAAACGCCATGCTCTATCAACTGAGCTACATCCCTGCCGGCCATTCCCTCCCCTACCCTGGACGACGCTGGGCCAATTGTGCGCTGCCCATGAGTCTCCCGGTCGCGGCCGGCTGCGACAGAGCCTGGATTCGAACCAGGATCTCTAGTGGCACAGTTAGCACTGCGATGCAGTGCCTTAGACCACTGCGCCACTCAGGAGTTCATAACCATGGTAGCGATTAAAAGGGAACAGTTATTAGACTAAAGGTGAGGACAACATTTCACCTGACACACGTGGAGTTCCAGGTCTCCGGCAGCCTCTGGAACTGCCGTTCTGCGGCCAACAAGGCAGAGTTAATCTCAGCCTATGCTACCCTCCAGTCCCTCGACTTCTTGGCGCTGACGGAAACATGGATTACCACAGAAAACACTGCTACTCCTACTGCTCTTTCCTCGTCTGATCATGTGTTCTCGCATACCCCGAGAGCATCTGGTCAGCGCGGCAGTGGCACAGGAATCCTCATCTCTCCCAAGTGGACATATCTCCTCATTTGAATTCCATGCTGTCACAGTCACTAGCCCATTCAAGTTTAACATCCTTATCATTTATCGCCCTCCAGGTTCCCTTGGAGAGTTCATCAATGAGCTTGACAAGTTCCTTTCCTGAGGATGGCTCACCCCTCACAGGTCTGGGTGACATTAACCTCCCTACGTCTGCCTTTTACACATTTCTCTCTGCCTCCTTCTTTCCACTCCTTTCCTCTTTTGACCTCACCCTCTCACCGCCCCCACCCCCCCCCACCCCCACCCCCACCCCCCCACTCACAAGGCTCATACGCTTGACCTCATCTTTACTAGATGCTGTTCTTCTACTAATCTCACTGCATCTCCCCTCCAAGTCTCCGACCACTACTTTGTATCCTTTTCTCTCTCGCTCTCTTCCAACACTACTCACTCTGCCCCTCCTCAAATGGTAATGTGCCGTTGCAACCTTCGCTCTCTCTCTCCCGCTACTCTCTCCTCTTCCATCCTATCATCTCTTCCCTCTGCAAAATCCTTCTCCCTCCGATCTCCTGATTCTGCTTCTTCAACCCTCCTCTCCTCCCTTTCTGCATCTTTTGACTCTCTATGTCCCCTATCCTCCCGGCCGGCTCGGTCCTCCCCTCCTGCTCCATGGCTTGACGACTCATTGCGAGCTCACAGATCAGGGCTCCGGGCAGCTGAGCGGAAATGGAGGAAAACTAGACTCCCTGCGGACCTGTCATCTTTTCACTCCCTCCTCTCTACATTCTCTTCCTCTGTTTCTGCTGCTAACTCTCTCTCCTCTGCTCTTATCCTTCTAGACCTATCTGCTGCCTTTGATACTGTGAACCATCAGATCCTCCTCTCCACCCTCTCCGAGTTGGGCATCTCCGGCGCTGCTCACTCTTGGATTGCGTCCTACATGACAGGTTGCTCCTACCAGGTGGCGTGGCGAGAATCTGTCTCCGCACCACGTGCTCTCACCACTGGTGTCCCCCAGGGCTCAGTTCTAGGCCCTCTCCTATTCTCTCTATACACCAAGTCACTTGGCTGTCATATCCTCCCATGGTCTCTCCTATCATTGCTACGCAGACGACACACAATTAATTTTCTCCTTTCCCCCTTCTGATAACCAGGTGGCGAATCGCATCTCTGCATGTCTGGCAGACATATCAGTGTGGATGTCGGATCACCACCTCAAGCTGAACCTCGGCAAGACAGAGCTGCTCTTCCTCCCGGGGCAGGACTGCCCGCTCCATGATCTCGCCATCACGGTTGACAACTCCATTGTGTCCTCTTCCCAGAGTGCAAAGAACCTTGGCGTGACCCTGGACAACACCCTGTCGTTCTCTGCTAACATCAAAGCGGTGACCCGATCCTGCAGGTTCATGCTCTACAACATTCGCAGAGTACGACCCTACCTTACACAGAAAGCGGCACAGGTCCTAATCCAGGCACTTGTCATCTCCCGTCTGGATTACTGCAACTCGCTGTTGGCTGGGCTCCCTGCCTGTGCCATTAAACCCCTACAACTTATCCAGAACACTGCAGAACGCTGCAGCCCGTCTGGTCTTCAACCTTCCCAAGTTCTCTCATGTCACCCCACTCCTCCGCACACTCCACTGGCTTCCAGTTGAGGCTTGTCTCTACTACAAGACCATGGTGCTTGCCTACGGAGCTGTGAGGGGAACGGCACCTCCTTACCGTCAGGCTCTGATCAGACCCTACACCCAAACGAGGGCACTACGTTCATCCACCTCTGGCCTGCTAGCCCCCCTACCTCTACGGAAGCACAGTTCCCGCTAAGCCCAGTCAAAGCTATTCGCTGCTCTGGCACCACAATGGTGGAACAAGCTCCCCCACGACGCCAGGACAGCAGAGTCACTGACCACCTTCCGGAGACACTTGAAACCCTACCTCTTTAAGGAATACCTGGAATAGTATAATAGTAATCCTTCTACCCCTCCCCCCCCCCCCCCATAAAAAATAAAATATTTTAAAAAGTGGTTGTCCCACTGGCTATCATAAGTTGAATACACCAATGTGTAAGTCGCTCTGGATAAGAGCATCTGCTAAATTACGTAAATGTAAATTACACTTTTGATTTAATGTGCATTTTACATTTACTGTACTTTATATATTTTACATTTTAGTCATTTAGCAGACTTACAGTTAGTGAGTTCATACATTATACCTACCCCAAATCTGAATTTGGTGTAGGTACAACATAAAGCAAAGAAATTAGAAGCGTTTGAGTGTGAGGTTTCAATGCATTTCATTACTCAAAGAACTCTTCAACTATAAGGAGCTTTTTTGAGCTCTCCTAGCTGTTCCGTTGAGGAACTAAAGCAAGCACACTTTGTAGTTGTTTTGTTTGGAACACAGCCCTGCATCCTGCCTTTACACAATTAAATAGAGGGTACACGCTACAGAGGGTAGTGCGTACGGCCCAGTACATCACTGGGGCCGAGCTCCCTGCCATCCAGGACATCTATACCAGGCGGTGTCAGAGGAAGGCCCTAAAAATTGTCAAAGACTCCAGCCACCCAAGTCATAGACTGTTCTTTCTGCTACCGCACGGCAAGCGGTACCAATGGACCAAGTCTGGAACCAACAGGACCCTGAACAGCTTCTACCCCCAAGCCATAAATAGTTAGTTAAATAGTTAACCACTAGCTACCCGGACTATCTGCATTTAGTCTTTTGACTCAACACATACGCTCCTGTTACTGTTTATCTATCCTGTTGCCTAGTCACTTTATCCCTACCTACAGTGGGGGAAAAAAGTATTTAGTCAGCCACCAATTGTGCAAGTTCTCCCACTTAAAAAGATGAGAGAGGCCTGTAATTTTCATCATAGGTACACGTCAACTATGACAGACAAATTGAGATTTTTTTTTCCAGAAAATCACATTGTAGGATTTTTTATGAATTTATTTGCAAATTATGGTGGAAAATAAGTATTTGGTCACCTACAAACAAGCAAGATTTCTGTCTCTCACAGACCTGTAACTTATTCTTTAAGAGGCTCCTCTGTCCTCCACTCGTTACCTGTATTAATGGCACCTGTTTGAACTTGTTATCAGTATAAAAGACACCTGTCCACAACCTCAAACAGTCACACTCCAAACTCCACTATGGCCAAGACCAAAGAGCTGTCAAAGGACACCAGAAACAAAATTGTAGACCTGCATCAGGCTGGGAAGACTGAATCTGCAATAGGTAAGCAGCTTGGTTTGAAGAAATCAACTGTGGGAGCAATTATTAGGAAATGGAAGACATACAAGACCACTGATAATCTCCCTCGATCTGGGGCTCCACGCAAGATCTCACCCCGTGGGGTCAAAATGATCACAAGAACGGTGAGCAAAAATCCCAGAACCACACGGGGGGACCTAGTGAATGACCTGCAGAGAGCTGGGACCAAAGTAACAAAGCCTACCATCAGTAACACACTACGCCGCCAGGGACTCAAATCCTGCAGTGCCAGACGTGTCCCCCTGCTTAAGCCAGTACATGTCCAGGCCCGTCTGAAGTTTGCTAGAGTGCATTTGGATGATCCAGAATAGGATTGGGAGAATGTCATATGGTCAGATGAAACCAAAATATAACTTCTTGGTAAAAACTCAACTCGTCGTGTTTGGAGGACAAAGAATGCTGAGTTGCATCCAAAGAACACCATACCTACTGTGAAGCATGGGGGTGGAAACATCATGCTTTGGGGCTGTTTTTCTGCAAAGGGACCAGGACGACTGATCCGTGTAAAGGAAAGAATGAATGGGGCGATGTATCGTGAGATTTTGAGTGAAAACCTCCTTCCATCAGCAAGGGCATTGAAGATGAAACGTGGCTGGGTCTTTCAGCATGACAATGATCCCAAACACACCGCCCGGGCAATGAAGGAGTGGCTTCGTAAGAAGCATTTCAAGGTCCTGGAGTGGCCTAGCCAGTCTCCAGATCTCAACCCCATAGAAAATCTTTGGAGGGAGTTGAAAGTCAGTGTTGCCCAGCGACAGCCCCAAAACATCACTGCTCTAGAGGAGATCTGCATGGAGGAATGGGCCAAAATACCAGCAACAGTGTGTGAAAACCTTGTGAAGACTTACAGAAAACGTTTGACCTGTGTCCTTGCCAACAAAGGGTATATAACAAAGTATTGAGAAACTATTGTTATTGACCAAATACTTATTTTCCACCATACTTTGCAAATAAATTCATTAAAAATCCTACAATGTGATTTTCTGGATTTTTTTTCTCATTTTGTCTGTCATAGTTGACGTGTATCTATGATGAAAATTACAGGCCTCTCTCATCTTTTTAAGTGGGAGAACTTGCACAATTGGTGGCTGACTAAATACTTGTTTTCCCCACTGTATATGTACATATCTACCTCGTACCACTGCACATCGACTCAGTACTGGTACCCAGTGTATATAACCAAGTTATCTTTACTCGTTGTGGATTTATTCCTCGTGTTATTATTTTTCTATTATTTGAAAAAATGTCTCTCTGCATTGTTGGGAAGGGTAAGCATTTCACTGTTAGTCTACACCTGTTGTTTACCAAGCATGTGACTAATACAGTTTGATTTGAATTACTGTTGTTGTTTATGCAATCCAAAAACGGTCCATTATAAATCACAATCTGGGTCAGGTGGGTATAATTTGAAAGCTTGTTCTATTGCCAACATGACTAGATGCTAAATGATCAAATGTGATCTTACAGTGTCAGGCTTTCACAAGGCAATTCAGAGAAGCAGATCGTAATTTGGTGCGCATAGAATGGAGTCATGAGTGCATTCAAGTGTGTGGTCTGCGGAACATGTCCTTCACAATACAACAACCATAGGCTCATTCTGTTCAGGACAACCCATAGGCTCATTCTGTTCAGGACAACCCATAGGCACATTCTGTTCAGGACAACCCATAGGCTCATTCTGTTCAGGACATCCCATAGGCTCATTCTGTTCAGGACAACCCATAGGCTCATTCTGTTCAGGACAACCCATAGGCTCATTCTGTTCAGGACAACCCATAGGCTCATTCTGTTCAGGACAACCCATAGGCTCATTCTGTTCAGGACAACCCATAGGCTCATTCTGTTCAGGACAACCCATAGGCTCATTCTGTTCAGGACAACCCATAGGCTCATTCTGTTCAGGACAACCCATAGGCTCATTCTGTTCAGGACAACCCATAGGCTCATTCTGTTCAGGACAACCCAGGGTATAACGTCATCTTGTAACTGTACATCAAACATAGTGATCCTGAACGTTTCCACTGTATATGACATGAGGTTTATGATGTGGAAATGAAATGCGAAGTGCACATTTGGACTCACGGGTGTTTGGTTTGCTTGTATGACATCGAAGCGGTATTTATTATAATCCTCAACGTCTCATCTTTCAAAATATATCGAGCCCTCTTAATTTACAGTATTTCCTTCACTCAAGACAACAAAACATTTGCAAAAGTTGCCCAATCAGTGGGAGGGATGGAGGCAACTTCTTGTTGTGCGGTGCTCAAGTTCAGAATGGTTGTCGGTCAAAACTCATACAGCGCTGTGAAGCGGAGACCCTGAGCTCTGATGTCTTCTGTGTTACTGTACAGACCCTGAGCTCTGATGTCTCCTGTGTTACTGTACAGACCCTGAGCTCTGATGTCTTCTGTGTTACTGTACAGACCCTGAGCTCTGATGTCTTCTGTGTTACTGTACAGACCCTGAGCTCTGATGTCTCCTGTGTTACTGTACAGACCCTGAGCTCTGATGTCTTCTGTGTTACTGTACAGACCCTGAGCTCTGATGTCTTCTGTGTTACTGTACAGACCCTGAGCTCTGATGTCTCCTGTGTTACTGTACAGACCCTGAGCTCTGATGTCTTCTGTGTGACTGTACAGACCCTGAGCTCTGATGTCTCCTGTGTTACTGTACAGCCACTGTGTTTCAATTTAGGCGCTTATTAGTGTCCAATTCTGCCATTTTCAATCCGTCCACGGGTACGGGTGTAAAGGGCTACGAACAGCCCTTAGTTGTGTGTTATTCACGATAATCCACGGGTTTGAGTGCCTTACTGCTTAAATGAAATAACCTGTGGCCAGTTTCAATAGAACATTTAATCCAGATCAAAATGATCCTTCCCTGTCTTGACTCTTTCCTCTTCATCATTTGAAAAGAAACTGAAAGGCAAGATTTTAACCAAATGCCATGAAATAAGACATGACTTTATAACTAAACTAAAGACCGAATAACTCCATTGAGATTTAAAAAACAAACAACATAGAGCTTCAAAACATGTGGTTCTCATGGGATGTTGAGTATTGAACAAAGCGCTACAGAAAGAGATGTCTGTCATTACGTGCAAGTTAATCAACTACAGCCTCCTCCTTGGATTTTCCATTTCCTCATCTCCTCTCGACTGCCTCAGGCTTGGCTGATCTGGCATTGCATTTCCTCTCTGCATTTTTTATATTCCAGGCCTTTTCTCTAATCTGGGCTTTCTTCCTCTCCCAAAGAGTGTAGCTACTCACTCCACAAGGCAATTGAACTGGCAAAACATCAATATAGAGTATAGAAACAAAGTGGAGACGCAATTCAACGGCTCAGACACAAGACGTATGTGGCAGGCTCTACAGACAATCACGGACTACAAAAGGAAAACCAGCCATGTCGCCGACACCGCCGCCGGCCCATACAGCATCCCTAGCGCGTCCTCAGAGCATGCGCAGACCAGCTGTCTGGTGTGTTTATGGACATATTCAATCTTTCCCTTTCCCAGTCTGCTGTTCCCACATGCTTCAAGATGGCCACTATTGTTCCTGTACCCAAGAAAGAAAAGGTAACTGAACTAAATGACTATCGCCCTGTAGCACTCACCTCTGTCATCATGAAGTGCTTTGAGAGACTAGTCAAAGATCATATCACCTCTACCTTACCTGTCACCCTAGACCCACTTCAATTTGCTTACCGCACCAATAGATCCACAGACGATGCAATTGCCATCACACTGCACACTGCCCTATCCCATCTGGACAAGAGGAATACCTATGTAAGAATGTTGTTCATTGACTATAGCTCAGCATTCAACACCATAGTACCCTCCAAGCTCATCATTAAGCTCAAGGCCCTGGGTCTGAACCCCGCCCTGTGCAACTGGGTCCTGGACTTCCTGATGGGCCGCCCCCAGGTGGTGAAGGTAGGAAACAACATCTCCACTTCGCTGATCCTCAACACTGGAGCCCCACAAGGGTGCGTGCTCAGCCCCCTCCTGTACTCCCTGTTCACCCATGACTACGTGGCCAAGCACGCCTCCAACTCAATCATCAAGTTTGCAGACGACATAACAGTAGTAGGCTTGATTACCAACAATGACGAGACCGCCTACAGGGAGGAGGTGAGGGCTCTGGGACTGTGGTGCTGTATGTGCTTTCCACCTTCTCCACTGCGGTCACGCAACGTCAACAAAACAAAAGAGATGATCGTGGACTTCAGGAAACAGCAGAGGGTGCACCCCCCTATCCACATCGACGGGACCGCAGTGGAGAAGGTGAAAAGCTTTAAGTTCCTTCGCGTACACATCACCGACAAACTGAAATGGTCCACCCACGCAGACAGTGTGGTGAAGAAAGCACAACAGAGCCTCTTCAACCTCAGGAGGCTGAAGAAATTTGGTTTGGCACCTAAAACCCTCACAAACTTTTACAGATGCACAATTGAGAGCATCCTGTCGGACTGTATCACCGCCTGGTACGGCAACTGCACCGCCCGCAACCGCAGGGCTCTCCAGAGGGTGGTGCGGTCTGCCGAACGCATTACCGGAGGCAAACTACCCGCCCTCCAAGACACATACAGCACCCGATATCACACAGAGGCCAAAAAGATCATTAAGGACAATAACCACCCGAGCCACTGCCTGTTCACCCCGCTATCATCCAGAAGGCGAGGTCAGTACAGGTGCATCAAAGCTGGGACAGAGAGAATGAAAAACAGCTTCTATCTCAAGGCCATCAAACTGTTAAATAGCCATCACTAGCACATTAGAGGCTGCTGCTGCCTATTGAAATAACTGGCCACTTTAGGAAATGGAACACTAGTCACTTTAATAATGTTTACATATCTTGCACTACTCATCTCATATGTATATACTGCATTCTATTCTATAATATTCTACTGTATCTTAGTCCATGCCGCTCTGTCAGTGCTTGTCCATATATGTATATTTTCTTAAATTCCATTCCTTACTAGTTTTGTGTGTATTGGGTATATGTTGTGAAATTGTTAGATATTACTTGTTAGATATTACTGCACTGTCGGAGCTAGAAGCACAAGCATTTAGCTACACCCGCAATAACCAATCAATCAATCAATCAATTTTATTTTATATAGCCCTTCGTACATCAGCTAATATCTCGAAGTGCTGTACAGAAACCCAGCCTAAAACCCCAAACAGCTAGTAATGCAGGTGTAGAAGCACGGTGGCTAGGAAAAACTCCCTAGAAAGGCCAAAACCTAGGAAGAAACCTAGAGAGGAACCAGGCTATGAGGGGTGGCCAGTCCTCTTCTGGCTGTGCCGGGTGGAGGTTATAACAGAACCATGCCAAGATGTTCAAAAATGTTCATAAGTGACAAGCATGGTCAAATAATAATCAGGAATAAATCTCAGTTGGCTTTTCATAGCCGATCATTAAGAGTTGAAAACAGCAGGTCTGGGACAGGTAGGGGTTCCATAACCGCAGGCAGAACAGTTGAAACTGGAATAGCAGCAAGGCCAGGCGGACTGGGGACAGCAAGGAGTCACCACGGCCGGTAGTCCCGACGTATGGTCCTAGGGCTCAGGTCTCTCAGTTGGCTTTTCATAGCCGATCATTAAGAGTTGAAAACAGCAGGTCTGGGACAGGTAGGGGTTTCGTAACCGCAGGCAGAACAGTTGAAACTGGAATAGCAGCAAGGCCAGGCGGACTGGGGACAGCAAGGTGTCAGCATGCCCGGTAGTCCTGACGTATGGTCCTAGGGCTCAGGTTCTCAGAGAGAAAGAGAGAACGAGAGAATTAGAGAGAGCATACTTAAATTCACACAGGACACTGGATAAGACAGGAGAAGTACTCCAGGTATAACCAACTAACCCCAGCCCCCCGACACATAAACTACTGCAGCATAAATACTGGAGGCTGAGACAGGAGCGGTCCGGAGACACTGTGGCCCCATCCGAAGAAACCCCCGGACAGGGCCAAACAGGAAGGATATAACCCCACCCACTCTGCCAAAGCACAGCCCCCGCACCACTAGAGGGATATCCTCAACCACCAACTTACAATCCTGAGACAAGGCCGAGTATAGCCCACAGAGGTCTCCACCACAGCACAAACCAAGGGGGGGCGCCAACCCAGACAGGAAGATCACGTCAGTAACTCAACCCACTCAAGTGACGCACCCCTCCTAGGGACGGCATGAAAGAGCACCAGCAAGCCAGTGACTCAGCCCCTGTAACAGGGTTAGAGGCAGAGAACCCCAGTGGAGAGAGGGGAACCGGCCTGGCAGAGACAGCAAGGGCTGTTCGTTGCTCCAGAGCCTTTCCGTTCACCTTCACACTCCTGGGCCAGACTATACTCAATCATATGACCTACTGAAGAGATAAGTCTTCAGTAAAGACTTAAAGGTTGAGACCGAGTCTGCGTCTCTCACATGGGTAGGCAGACTGTTCCATAAAAATGGAGATCTATAGGAGAAAGCCCTGCCTCCCGCTGTTTGCTTAGAAATTCTAGGGACAATTAGGAGGCCTGCGTCTTGTGACCGTAGCGTACGTATTGGTATGTACGGCAGGACCAACTCGGAAAGATAGGTAGGAGCAAGCCCATGTAACGCTTTATAGGTTAACAGTAAAACCTTGAAATCAGCCCTTGCCTTAACAGGAAGCCAGTGTAGGGAAGCTAGCACTGGAGTAATATGATCAAATTTCTTGGTTCTAGTCAGGATTCTAGCAGCCGTATTTAGCACTAACTGAAGTTTATTTAGTGCTTTATCCGGGTAGCCGGAAAGTAGAGCATTGCAGTAGTCTAACCTAGAAGTAACAAATGCATGGATTAATTTTTCGGCATCATTTTTGGACAGAAAATTTCTGATTTTTGCAATGTTACGTAGATGGAAAAAAGCTGTCCTTGAAACAGTCTTGATATGTTCGTCAAAAGAGAGATCAGGGTCAAGAGTAACGCCGAGGTCCTTCACAGTTTTATTTGAGACGACTTTACAACCATCAAGATGAATTGTCAGATTTAACAGAAGATCTCTTTGTTTCTTGGGACCTAGAACAAGCATCTCTGTTTTGTCCGAGTTTAAAAGTAGAAAGTTTTCAGCCATCCACTTCCTTATGTCTGAAACACAGGCTTCTAGCGAGGGCAATTTTGGGGCTTCACCATGTTTCATTGAAATGTACAGCTGTGTGTCATCCGCATAGCAGTGAAAGTTAACATTATGTTTTCGAATAACATCCCCAAGAGGTAAAATATATAGTGAAAACAATAGTGGTCCTAAAACGGAACCTTGAGGAACACCGAAATGTACAGTTGATTTGTCGGAGGACAGACCATTCACAGAGACAAACTGATATCTTTCCGACAGGTAAGATCTAAACCAGGCCAGAACTTGTCCGTGTAGACCAATTTGGGTTTCCAGTCTCTCCAAAAGAATGTGGTGATCGATGGTGTCAAAGGCAGCACTAAGGTCTAGTAGCACGAGGACAGATGCAGAGCCTCGGTCTGACGCCATTAAAAGGTCATTTACCACCTTCACAAGTGCAGTCTCAGTGCTATGATGGGGTCTAAAACCAGACTGAAGCATTTCGTATACATTGTTTGTCTTCAGAAAGGCAGTGAGTTGCTGCGCAACAGCTTTTTCTAAAATTTTTGAGAGGAATGGAAGATTCGATATAGGCCGATAGTTTTTTATATTTTCCGGGTCAAGGTTTGGCTTTTTCAAGAGAGGCTTTATCACTGCCACTTTTAGTGAGTTTGGTACACATCCGGTGGATAGAGAGCTGTTTATTATGTTCAACATAGGAGGGCCAAGCACAGGAAGCAGCTCCTTCAGCAGTTTAGTAGGAATAGGATCCAGTATGCAGCTTGAAGGTTTAGAGGCCATGATTATTTTCATCATTGTGTCAAGAGATATAGTACTAAAACACTTAAGTGTCTCTCCCGATCCCAGGCCCTCGCAGAGCTGTGCAGATCCAGGACAGCTAAGCCCTGGAGGAATACGCAGATTCAAAGAGGAGTCCGTAATTTGCTTTCTAATGGTCATGATCTTTTCCTCAAAGAAGTTCATGAATTTATTACTGCTGAAGTGAAAGCCATCCTCTCTTGGGGAATGCTGCTTTTTAGTTAGCTTTGCAACAGTATCAAAAAGAAATTTTGGATTGTTCTTATTTTCCTCGATTAAGTTGGAAAAGTAGGATGATCGAGCAGCAGTGAGGGCTCTTCGGTACTGCACGGTACTGTCTTTCCAAGCTAGTCGGAAGACTTCCAGTTTGGTGTGGCGCCATTTCCGTTCCAATTTCCTGGAAGCTTGCTTCAAAGCTCGGGTATTTTCTGTATACCAGGGAGCTAGTTTCTTATGACAAATGTTTTTCGTTTTTAGGGGTGCAACTGCATCTAGGGTATTGCGCAAGGTTAAATTGAGTTCCTCAGTTAAGTGGTTAACTGATTTTTGTCCTCTGACGTCCTTGGGTAGGCAGAAGGAGTCTGGAAGGGCATCAAGGAATTTTTGTGTTGTCTGAGAATTTATAGCACGACTTTTGATGCTCCTTGGTTGGGGTCTGAGCAGATTATTTGTTGCGATTGCAAACGTAATAAAATGGTGGTCCGATAGTCCAGGATTTTGTGGAAAAACATTAAGATCTACAACATTTATTCCATGGGACAAAACTAGGTCCAGAGTATGACTGTGGCAGTGAGTAGGTCCAGAGACATGTTGGACAAAACCCACTGAGTCGATGATGGCTCCGAAAGACTTTTGGAGTGGGTCTGTGGACTTCTCCATGTGAATATTAAAATCACCAAAAATTAGAATATGATCTGCTATGACTACAAGGTCTGATAGGAATTCAGGAAACTCAGAGAGGAACGCTGTATATGGCCCAGGAGGCCTGTAAACAGTAGCTATAAAAAGTGATTGAGTAGGCTGCATAGATTTCATGACTAGAAGCTCAAAAGACGAAAACGCCATTTTTTTTTTTGTAAATTGAAATTTGCTATCGTAAATGTTAGCAACACCTCCGCCTTTGCGGGATGCACGGGGAATATGGTCACTAGTGTAACCAGGAGGTGAGGCCTCATTTAACACAGCAAATTCATCAGGCTTAAGCCATGTTTCAGTCAGGCCAATCACATCAAGATTATGATCAGTGATTAGTTCATTGACTATGACTGCCTTTGAAGTGAGGGATCTAACATTAAGTAACCCTATTTTGAGATGTGAGGTATCACGATCTCTTTCAATAATGGCAGGAATGGAGGAGGTCTTTATCCTAATAAGATTGCTAAGGCGAACACCGCCATGTTTAGTTTTGCCCAACCTAGGTCGAGGCACAGACACAGTCTCAATGGGTATGGCTGAGCTGACTACACTGACTATGCTATTGGCAGACTCCACTAAGCTGGCAGGTTGGCTAACAGCCTGCTGCCTGGCCTGCACCCTATTTCACTGTGGGGCTAGAGGAGTTAGAGCCCTATCTATGTTGGTAGATAAGATGAGAGCACCCCTCCAGCTAGGATGGAGTCCGTCACTCCTCAGCAGGTCAGGCTTGGTCCTGTTTGTGGGTGAGTCCCAGAAAGAGGGCCAATTATCTACAAATTCTATCTTTTGGGAGGGGCAGAAAACAGTTTTCAACCAGCGATTGAGTGCTGAGACTCTGCTGTAGAGCTCGTCACTCCCCCTAACTGGGAGGGGGCCAGAGACAATTACTCGATGCCGACACATCTTTCTAGCTGATTTACACGCTGAAGCTATGTTGCACTTGGTGACCTCTGACTGTTTCATCCTATCATCGTTGGTGCCGACGTGGATAACAATATCTCTATACTCTCTACACTCGCCAGTTTTAGCTTTAGCCAGCACCATCTTTAGATTAGCCTTAACGTCGGTAGCCCTGCCCCCTGGTAAACAGTGTATGATCGCTGGGTGATTCGTTTTAAGTCTAATACTGCGGGTAATGGAGTCGCCAATGACTAGGGTTTTCAATTTGTCAGAGCTAATGGTGGGAGCCTTCGGCGTCTCAGACCCCGTAACGGGAGGAGTAGAGACAAGAGAAGACTCAGACTCAGACTCCGACTCGCTACATAATGGGGAAAACCGGTTGAAAGTTTCTGTCGGCTGAATGAGCGACACCGGTTGAGCATTCCGACAGTATTTCCCTCCAGAAGCCATGAGAAAGTTGTCCGGCTGCGGGGACTGTGCGGGGGGATTTATACTAACGTTACTATCTGTACTTACTGGTGGCACAGACGCTGTTTCTTCCTTTCCCACACTGAAATTACCCTTGCCTAACGATTGCATCTGAAGCTGGGCTTGTAGCACAGCTATTCTCGCCGTAAGGCGATCGTTCTCCTGTATATTATGAGTACAGCGACTGCAATTAGAAGACATCATGTTAATGTTACTACTTAGCTTCGGCTGTTGAAGATGTTGACGAACCATGTCCAGATAAAGCGTCCGGAGTGAAAAAGTTGAATGAGGGAAAAAAGTTGCGATGGAAAAAAGAAAAATAAAGTAAAGTTGGCAGCAAAAACGCACAGGAAAATGACTCTTCTGTCTCGGGACATTCACTCCTTGGAGGAGAGCGCGCTTTTTCCCAGAATCACCCAGAATGCACTGTGTCATCTGCTAAACACGTGTATGTGACAAATACAATTTGAAATGATTTATAGAGACGCTGTTTTTCATAGTTAACGTTTTGTTGGTGGCCCCCAGTCTTTAACAACTCCTACAGTACAGACCAACATAACAACTCCTACAGTACAGACCAACATAACAACTCCTACAGCACAGACCAACATAACAACTCCTACAGTACAGACCAACATAACAACTCCTACAGTACAGACCAACATAACAACTCCTACAGTACAGACCAACATAACAACTCCTACAGTACAGACCAACATAACAACTCCTACAGTACAGACCAACATAACAACTCCTACAGTACAGACCAACATAACAACTCCTACAGTACAGACCAACATAACAACTCCTACAGTACAGACCAACATAACAACTCCTACAGTACAGACCAACATAACAACTCCTACAGTACAGACCAACATAACAACTCCTACAGTACAGACCAACATAACAACTCCTACAGTACAGACCAACATAACAACTCCTACAGTACAGACCAACATAACAACTCCTACAGTACAGACCAACATAACAACTCCTACAGTACAGACCAACATAACAACTCCTACAGTACAGACCAACATAACAACTCCTACAGTACAGACCAACATAACAACTCCTACAGTACAGACCAACATAACTCCTACAGTACAGACCAACATTACAACTCCTACAGTACAGACCAACATAACAACTCCTACAGTACAGACCAACATAACAACTCCTACAGTACAGACCAACATATTGAAGTATACAACTTCAGTAGAATGCCCCTTTAAAACCACACATTAGTTCAAGAACTGCATAGTTTGTGCCCCTGTTTTAAAGACAATACTCACTGGTGTTAATCTGATCTCCAGTCTCCTCCTCCTCTTCGTCATCCTCCTTCTCCTCTTTCACTGTGACAGTCATATTTTCTTCCTCCTCCTCTTTCACTTGAAAAAGGTACTTGTCTTCCTTCACTAAAACATCCTCTTTCACCATGAAAGCTTCTTCCTCTCCTTTCCCTGTGACAGTCATGTCCTCCTCCTCCTCTTTCACTCCAAAAACGGCATCCTCTTCTTTCACTGTAACATCCATCACCCCATTTAGTCCAAAACCTTCTTCCTCTCCTTTCACTGTAACATCCATCACCCTATTTACTCCAAAACCTTCTTCCTCTCCTTTCACTGTAACATCATCATCTTCTTCTTTCAATGTGATAGCTTTCTCCTCCTCTTCTTCTTTCATTCCGAAAGCTTCTTTATCTTCTTCTTTGACTGTAACAGTCATCTCCTCCTCTTTCACTGTGATATCCTCCTCTTCCTCTTTCACAACAATGTTCAGTCCCAGAGCTTCTTTCTCCGTCCAGCGGACCTCTTCTTTAGTAGGGGGCGAGTAGCTTATTGAGCTCATGGTTGTGGATGTTAGCTAGCTACCTAGCTTGCTTGTTAATTAGCGATAGCCTAGCACTCGGCTAGACGCTATCTTAACCAGCTAGCTTGACTAACAACATATATACGAAATGGAGTAAATACACAGTGCGTCTAAAACACTGAGGTTAATATTCACAAAATGGTTCCAAGATCCCCGATGTTTTGGTTTTATGTTTTCTAGCAAGATACCGAGGCAGCTAATGAGTAGTCATGTTGTTGTTGAAAAAGCTTCCCGTCCCATCCACTAGATTACACGTAGCTAAGGCAAGAAACATCACTTGAAAGAGACACATCGTCATCTGCTGACTGGAGTGGGTAACGCATTTTGGGAAAATATTCATAACATTCTGGCAAACAATGTCATAAGAAATTATGTATTTGAATCCTGGATTGCAGATGCTATGTATTGGCCATTGAGAGGCTTTCAAGCCACGGGTCGGCCATATTGGCACCCGCCAGTAGGAGCAGTCCTCGATAGCATAGGAATGAATGAAATTCTACAGAATGTTCAATTAAATGTTTAGAGGACATAATTACATGTATGTAGTGGGGTATGTAGTGGGGACAGTTACATTATAACTCTCAAAATAAATACTTTAAGGCATTTTTTTTAAATAATGGTTTTAATTTTTTATTTGTATGATTAGCTTACATTTACATTTACGTCATTTAGCAGACGCTCTTATCCAGAGCGACTTACAAATTGGTGCATTCACCTTATAGCCAGTGGCACCTGGCTTTACAGTTGCCACCTTATAGCATAGTGGCAACTGTAAAGTTTGGTGGAAGAGGAATAATGGTCTGGGGCAGATTTTCATGGTTCGGGCAAGGCCCCTTAGTTCCAGTGAAGGGAAATCTTAACGCTACAGCATACAATGACATTCTATACGATTCTGTGCTTCCAACTTTGTGGCAACAGTTTGGGGAAGGCCTTTTCCTGTTTCAGCAAGACAATAACCCCATGCACAAAGCGAGGTCCATACAGAAATGGTTTGTCGAGATCGGTGTGGAAGAACTTGACTGGCCTGCACAGAGCCCTGAACTCAACCCCATCGAACACCTTTGGGATGAATTAGAACGCAGACTGCGAGCCAGGCCAAATCGCCCAACATCAGTGCCCGACCTCACTAATGCTCTTGTGGCTGAATGGAAGCAAGTCCCCACAGCAATGTTCCAACATTTAGTGGAAAGATTTCCCAGAAGAGTGGAGGCTGTTATAGCAGCAAAGGGGGGGACCAACTCCATATTAATGGCAACGATTTTGAAATTAGATGTTTGACGAGCAGGTGTCCACATACTTTTGATCTTGTAGTGTAACTCTATACTGCTCCTACATGGTGTAACAATACATCATGTAGATGTATATAATGAACAGACTAGCTCTATACTGCTCCTACATGGTGTAACAATACATCATGTAGATGTATATAATGAACAGACTAGCTCTATACTGCTCCTACATGGTGTAACAATATATCATGTAGATGTATATAATGAACAGACTAGCTCTATACTGCTCCTACATGGTGTAACAATACATCATGTAGATGTATATAATGAACAGACTAGCTCTATACTGCTCCTTCATGGTGTAACAATACATCATGTAGATGTATATAATTAACTATTGGGTTTCCACATTTTATTTTTTTCAGACAAAATATTTTGCATTAATCAAACCTTTTGACAAATCAGCAGCTGTGTTTTCTCTGACATGGTGGAATAATGAGGAAGTGAATATTTTTCATGTCAACATCTTATCAAGGCTATCAGAACAACGTCATCACATTTTCATGCACCTTTAACTTGATGAATAGTACAAACATGTATGCAATGAAACACAACTAAATTCAAGAGATTAAAGTTACAACAAAGAAATGCAAATTCCAATAATCTATATAATAATTTACATTTTGAAAGATCCAAATCATAAAATGAATATCTAAGGGTTGATACTATCTAATCAATCAAAGTTCCTAATCAAAACAAAATGTTAAAATCAGATTTTATATATGATCATGTCTCGAGATAAAAAATAAAAAAGTAGGCCAATTTTGTTTTTGAAAGCTTTCATACAATTTGGTTTTGTGTGGCATACACAAAAACACATTCTCAATCAAAAACATAAGTCAGAACACAGTGCCTCTATTCTCTCATGTGATTTCAGGTCCTCTGACTGAGAAAATGTCTTTCCACATTGAGAGCAGTGGTATGTCTTCTCCTCCTGTGTATGTATTCTTTCATGCTTATTCAGATACCTTAACCGGGTAAAACTCATTTCACACTGGGAGCAGTGGTATGTCTTATCCCCTTCTGTGTGTGTCCTCTCATGTTGGTTCAGGTTTCCTAACTGGGTAAAACTCTTTTCACACAAGGAGCACTGGTAGGGCTTTTCACGTGTGTGTATCCACTCATGCTTTTTCAGGCTCCCCCACCGGGGAAAACTCTTTTCACAATGGGAACAGTGGTAAGGCTTCTCTCCTGTGTGTGCCCTCTCATGAGTTCTCAGCTGCCCTAACTGGGTAAAACTCTTTCCACAGTGGGAACAGTGATAAGGCTTCTCTCCTGTGTGTGTCCTCTCATGCGTTCTTAGGTGCCCTAACTGGGTAAAACTCTTCCCACAGTGGGAACAGTGATAAAGCTTATCTCCTGTGTGTGCAATCTCATGCGTCCTCAGGTTCCATAACCGGGTAAAACTCTTTCCACAGCGGGAACAGTGATAAGGCTTCTCTCCTGTGTGTGTTCTCTCATGCGCTCTTAGGTGTCCTAACCGGGTAAAACTCTTTCCACAGTCGGAACAGTGATGAAGCTTCTCTCGTGTGTGTGTTCTCCCATGCTCTTTCAGCGTCCATAACCGCTTAAAACTCTTTCCACAATGGGAGGTGTGGTGTTGTCTCGCTGGTTTGGACGTCTCTGAGTCTGGTTCCCCTGAAGGACTCTTCCCGGTGTCAGAGTGAGAGTCTGGTCTCTCTCCTGCCAAATACAAACAGAGTATTTGGTTAAACAGACCTAAATGAAACCTCCACATAATTAAAAACTCTTCCTATGAGGTTTAATCCAGACTAGATCCCTCATAAAATGGTAAATTTGGATCTTGAATGCTGAATGGTTGATAGTTGTTAGTTAATCACGATAATCCACGTGTATTGCCTGTTGACAATTCCATTCACTGTCCCACAGCCCAGCCAGGCAATTCCTAAACTAATCTCCACTGGTAAATCATATTTAGACATTATTACCCCATGCTTCTAGTCTAAAATTTGGTTTGAAACAAAGGGGCTTTGTATAAACTAATGATGTGACAAATAGAAAAAATGTCTTAACATTTAAAAGTTTTTATTTTATTAATTATTTTACGCAACAGACCGAAGACTGAACACGCATTAGGGAATAGAAAGAGCAGGCGAGCGGCGCGACGGAGGAGGAGGAGGCAGGCAGAAAGAACCTTATGTCTTGGTCATCTGTATCTCACATACAGTGGGGAGAACAAGTATTTGATACACTGCCGATTTTGCAGGTTTTCCTACTTACAAAGCATGTAGAGGTCTGTAATTTTTATCATAGGTACACTTCAACTGTGAGAGACGGAATCTAAAACAAAAATCCAGAAAATCACATTGTATGATTTTTAAGTAATTCATTTGCATTTTATTGCATGACATAAGTATTTGATCACCTACCAACCAGTAAGAATTCCAGCTCTCACAGACCTGTTAGTTTTTCTTTAAGAAGCCCTCCTGTTCTCCACTCATTACCTGTATTAACTGCACCCGTTTGAACTCGTTACCTGTATAAAAGACACCTGTCCACACACTCAATCAAACAGACTCCAACCTCTTCACAATGGCCAAGACCAGAGAGCTGTGTAAGGACATCAGGGATAAAATTGTAGACCTGCACAAGGCTGGGATGGGCTACAGGACAATAGGCAAGCAGCTTGGTGAGAAGGCAACAACTGTTGGTGCAATTATTAGAAAATGGAAGAAGTTCAAGATGACGGTCAATCACCCTCGGTCTGGGGCTCCATGCAAGATCTCACCTCGTGGGGCATCAATGATCATGAGGAAGGTGAGGGATCAGCCCAGAACTACACGGCAGGACCCGGTCAATGACCTGAAGAGAGCTGGGACCACAGTCTCAAAGAAAACCATTAGTAACACACTATGCCGTCATGGATTAAAATCCTGCAGCGCACGCAATGTCCCCCTTCTCAAGCCAGCGCATGTCCAGGTCCGTCTGAAGTTTGCCAATGACCATCTGGATGATCCAGAGGAGAAATGGTAGAAGGTCATGTGGTCTGATGAGACAAAAATATAGCTTTTTGGTCTATATTACATTTTAGTCATTTAGCAGACGCTCTTATCCAGAGCGACTTACAGTTAGTGAGTGCATACATTTTTTATTTTTCATACTGGCCCCCCGTGGGAATCAAACCCACAACCCTGGCGTTGCAAACGCCATGTTCTACCAACTGAGCTACATCCCTGCCGGCCATTCCCTCCCCTACCCTGGACGACGCTGGGCCAATTGTGCGCCGCCCCATGGGTCTCCCGGTCGCGGCCGGCTACGACAGAGCCTGGATTAGAGAGTTTAGACAGAGTCTAAACTCCACTCGCCGTGTTTGGAGGAAGAAGGATGAGTACAACCCCAAGAACACCATCCCAACCGTGAAGCATGGATGTGGAAACATCATTCTTTGGGGATGGTTTTCTGCAAAGGGGACAGGACGACTGCACCGTATTGAGGGGAGGATGGATGGGGCCATGTATCGCGAGATCTTGGCCAACAACCTCCTTCCCTCAGTAAGAGCATTGAAGATGGATCGTGGCTGGGTCTTCCAGCATGACAACGACCCGAAACACACAGCCAGGGCAACTAAGGAGTGGCTCCGTAAGAAGCATCTCAAGGTCCTGGAGTGGCCTAGCCAGTCTCCAGACCTGAACCCAATAGAAAATCTTTGAAGGGAGCTGAAAGTCTGTATTGCCCAGCGACAGCCCCGAAACCTGAAGGATCTGGAGAAGGTCTGTATGGAGGAGTGGGCCAAAATCCCTGCTGTAGTGTGTGCAAACCTGGTCAAGACCTACAGGAAACGTATGATCTCTGTAATTGCAAACAAAGGTTTCTGTACCAAATATTAAGTTCTGCTTTTCTGATGTATCAAATACTTATGTCATGCAATAAAATGCAAATTAATTACTTAAAAATCATACAATGTGATTTTCTGGATTTTTGTTTTAGATTCCGTCTTTCACAGTTGAAGTGTACCTATGATAAAAATTACAGACCTCTACATGCTTTGTAAGTAGGAAAACCTGCAAAATCGGCAGTGTATCAAATACTTGTTCTCCCCACTGTATTCACCCAAGTAGCCTAAAGATCGCCTCTTCCTCCCTGTCCAAGCTTCAACTGCTCGGCCTCCGACCATAAGGCACCACAGAGGGTAGTGCGTACGGCCCAGTACATCACTGGGGCCAAGCTTCCTGCCATCCAGGACCTCTATACCAGGCGGTGTCAGAGGAAGGCCCTAAAAATTGTCAGACTCCAGCCACCCTAGTCATAGACTGTTCTCTCTGCTACTGCATGGCAAGCGGTACCGGAGCGCCAAGTCTAGGTCCCAAAGGCTTCTTAACAGCTTCTACCCACAAGCCATAAGAATCCTGAACAGCTAATCATGGCTACCCAGACTATTTGCATTGTCCCCCCCTCTTTTACGCTGCTGCTACTCTCTGTTTATTATCTACGCATTGTCAACTCTACCCACATGTACATATTACCTCAATTACCTCAACTAACCGGTGCCCCCGCACATTGACTCTGTACCGGTCCTCCCTGTATATAGCCTCCCTACTGTTATGTTATTTTACTGCTACTCTTTAATTTAAAAAATAAATAAAACATGTATTAATCTATTTTTTACTTAACACTTATTTTCTTTTCTTAAAACTGCATTGCTGGTTAAGGGCTTGTAAGTAAGCATTTCACTGTAAGGTCTACACCTGTTGTATTCGGCGCATGTGGCAAATAACATTTGATTTGATATATTCAATGACATGTCCATTCAAAAAAGGTTACAAAAAATAACATGCATCTAGTATACTGTCATTCAGCTGCAGAGTTTGATGTGACTGTGTTAGCTTTAGTTGGCAACTAGCAAGGGAGAAGAACGTTAGCCAGCATGCATAGCAACCATTTTTGTTTAGAACGAACAACCAATGTGCTTGGTTAGCAACCGTGCCAATAGAACAGGCAACCAGTGCGCTTGGGGGATTAAAAACTCTAGATCACCTTTACTCCAAACACAGACACACACAGACACACACAAAGCTCTCCCCAGCCCTCCATTCTGCAAATTGGACCATAACTCTATCCCCCTGATTCCTGCTTACAAGCAGGAAGTACCAGTGACGCCCACAATAAGGAAGTGGTCCGATGAAGCGAATGCTAAGCGACAGGACTGTTTCTCTAGCACAGACTGAAATATGTTCTGGGATTTATCCGATGGCATTGAGGCGTTTATCACATCAGTCAACGACTTCATTAATAAGTGCATCGATGACGTTGTCCATACAGTGACCTACATATCCCAACCAGATGCCATTGAATACAGGCAACCATGGATTAAAGGCAACATCCGCACTGAACTAAAGGCTAGAGCTGCCGCTTTCAAGGAGCAGGACACTAACCCAGACGCTTTTAAGAAATCCCGCTACGCCCAACGAACCATCAAATAGGCAAAGCTTCAATACAGGACTAAGATTGAATCCTACTACACTGGCTCTGAGGCTCGTCGGATGTGGCAGGGCTTGCAAACTATCACGGATTACAAAGGGAAACCCAGCCGAGAGCTGCCCAGTGACGCAAGCCTAGCAGATGAGCTAAATGCCTTCTATGCTCGAGTCGAGGCAAGCAACACTGAACCATGCGTGAGAGCACCAGCTGTTCCAGACGACTGTATTATCACGTTCTCCATAGCCGATGTGAGTAAGACCTTTAAACAGGTTAACATTCACAAGGTCGCAGGGCCAGACGGATTACCAGGTCGCGTACTCAGAGCATGCGTTGACCAGCTGACAAGTGTCTTCACTGACATTTTCAACCTCTCTCTGAACCAGTCTGTAATACCTACTTTTCAAGGGTTTTTCTTTATTTTTACATTGTAGAATAATAGTGAAGACATCAAAACTATGAAATAACACATATGGAATCATGTAGTAACCAAAAAAGTGTTAAATCAAATTATATTTTATATTTGAGATTCTTTATATAGCCACCCCTTTGCCTTGATGACAGCCTTGCACTCTCTTCAAAAAAAAAACTTGAATGAGTAGGTGTGTCCAAACTTTTGACTGGTACTGTAGATGAGAACTCTCTTGGTAGAAAGTGTGGTCTACAGCTTATCATGAGGTACTCTACCTCAGGCGAGCAATACCTCGAGACTTCTTTAACATTAGCTTTTATTGACAAATAGACATACACCCCTGTCCCTCGTCTTACCAGACGTAGCTTCTCTGTCCTGCCGATGCCGACGGAAAACCCAGCCAGCTCTATATTATCGTGTCGTCGTTCAGCCACGACTCGGTGAAACATAAGATATTACCGTTTTTAATGTCCTGCTGGTAGGATAGTCTTAATCGTAGATCATCCATTTTGTTTTCCAATGATTGCACGTTGGCCAATAGTACGGATTCTCAGAAGGCAGCCCGTAGCAGCAACATTATGTACAAAATACGTTTAAAAATAAGTTAAACGACGCGAAAAAAACAAAAAAAAATAGCACAGTTACAGTTGGTTAGGAGCCTGTAAAACCATATGCCACTGGATGAGAGAAATTGTCATTGTATTTTTGGCAGAATGATGTGAGGTTTTGTGTTGTCGTTGGAGGTGCGTCTTGGTCAGTTTAGCTCAGAAAATGCCGCCCTTGTCAATCTGCCGCCATTTATGGTCCGCCTAATCCTGCCCAATGAGCGGGCCGGCCCCCTGAATCCAGTTTCCCATTGGCCTATTCATCGGCTGTGAGTTGCAGAATTATGCTACCGCTCTGAAATAGTAGCCCAATCAATATCTTGTAACACAACATAAACAAATTTTAAAAAAATACATTTGGTCTCCCATTACACACCATTAGGCCAGTAGCAGACTAGCCCATATCCCCCAGAATGCCTAGACTACATTTGCTGTAGGCACTGCATCGATAGCCTACCATTTTGCCCATTAATGGAATTCAGTCAGACGTCACTTTAGTGCATTTCCGTCCATACATAAAAAAATAAATAAAAAAAATGTCACTCATGTCACATATCCACAGTCCACGAGAGGACTGTTCAACATTGGTCTGACCAATCGGAATCTATGCGCCGAGATTTGTTTTGATCATGCGGACTGGGAAATGTTCCGGGTTGCCTCTGAGAATAGTATTGACGTACACACCGACTCTGTGACTGAGTTCATCAGGAAGTGCATAGAGGATGTTGTTCCCACTATGACGATTAGAACTTATCCAAACCAAAAAAACGTGGATAGATGGCAGCATTCTTCCAAAACTGTATTGACCGTTATCTATGTGACATTCTCCGTTATGGATGTGACTTTCTCCGTTATGGATGTGACATTCTCCGTTATGGATGTGACATTCTCCGTTATGGATGTGACATTCTCCGTTATGGATGTGACATTCTCCGTTATGGATGTGACATTCTCCGTTATGGATGTGACATTCTCCGTTATGGATGTGACATTCTCCGTTATGGATGTGACATTCTCCGTTATGGATGTGACATTCTCCGTTATGGATGTGACATTCTCCGTTATGGATGTGACATCCTCCGTTATGGATGTGACATTCTCCGTTATGGATGTGACGCAAAATGAGTGTTTATATATTAAAGATTTCTTCACCAAACTTCATCCGAATACTTTTTTTGTCATCTGAAAATGCAGTGTACCTCAAAGAACCAAGAAATCACCAGTATCTTGAATAGTTTACATTTACATTTTAGTCATTTAGCAGACGCTCTTATCCAGAGCGACTTACAGTTAGTGAGTGCATACATTTTCATACTGGCCCCCCGTGGGAATAGTTATTGCATAGGCTATCAAAGTTCACTCGTGAAAGTTCCTTATGGATTCGTAAGACCTTAATTATGTTTATGAATTTAAGACCTTTATTATGCCATGTGACGTGGTTAGCAGAACAACGCATCGTTGCAGTTCATATGAGGACGTGAGTACACCCAAAGTGGATCACTCGCACAGATAGATTAGCCTGCTAGCTCTTCGGAAGCAGTAGGAAGTGCATGAACATTTGTATCATGATTGCGTTATGCAGTGATGCTGACTAGTGAGTCATTGATCATGTTATGAAGCGTCTGTAACGGTCACATCCATTACGCTTAGAGCAAATACTAACAGAGAGAAAAGCAACCAATTACACGTCACCTCACACTTTAGAACACACCCACTGTGTCGTTGCGTTTTGGTATATCAGAAGTACATTCATTTCCAATGGAACGCTGCGTTAGCCTTGCAGCATTGGTACATCAGAAGTACATTCATTTCCAATGGAACGCTGCTTTAGCCTTGCAGCATTGGTACATCAGAAGTACATTCATTTCCAATGGAACGCTGCGTTAGCCTTGCAGCATTGGTACATCAGAAGTACATTCATTTCCAATGGAACGCTGCGTTAGCCTTGCAGCATTGGTACATCAGAAGTACATTCATTTCCAATGGAACGCTGCGTTAGCCTTGCAGCATTGGTACATCAGAAGTACATTCATTTCCAACGGAACACTGCGTTAGCTTTGCAGCATTGCGTTGCAGAGGCAGTTGCAGTGTGTTCTGCGTGGTGCATACATTGGATTTATAAAAACGTATGCGTCAAACTGTATGCGTAGACATTACTGTATGCGTAATAGTACTTATTGTGATCGAGATGTAGTTGTCCCTGATTGCACTGACTTTGCTCACAGCTGCTTGTTTGAAGAAGTGTACTTACTGTGATCAAGATGTGGTTGTCCCACTGGCTATCCTAAGTTGAATGCACCAATTTGTAAGTCGCTCTGGATAAGATGACTTAACTGTAAATGTAATGTAAATGTAGATGGCTTGACAGAAATCATAGCAGAAGGTGAATGTTGAACTTTTGTTGCACACATATCTAGATGATGCTGCGCACTATTTTGCGCAATGACGCAGTCGGTGTGTTCAAAGTGTACGCCCTTGATGAAAGTTCGCTTTGCATAGAAAGTTTGCATACAATCATACTCGAAACGCATCTACAATAACTTTTCTTCAAGAACGTCACAGATGTGCCGCTGCCTGTCCAAATCAGCACTCTATCTCTACTAGATTGTAAAATTCTATACTAGCACTCAGTGGACAAAAATGTGTTTGATATTGTTTCATTAACCTTCCGACTTGCTCAGAAACACAGAGGGACAGATGTGAAGACCAA